>NC_069501.1:205633686-205978686 GCF_027579735.1 Bombina bombina | reverse complement strand
CATAGATTCTGGGAACTCGTTTGTATGTTTTAAGGATTTCTTTGGTTCCATGTATGTAAACTATTTTGGTTCAGATACCATGTTTTCCCTTTAGCTGTATTTTTTACAACAGGTTTCTGTTGTTCTTCACAGGAATGGTGGGATAATCAATATTCAGAAAGTTTTTTCTCCTCATTTATGAGTTATATTGCTGGAAGCTTAGCAAACTCAACTCCCGGGAACTGCACTAAAGTTAGTGCAGGTCATGGGAACCAAGAGCGTGAAGCCTGCTTTTAAAGCGGTGGGGCTCTGGCAAGAAGAGGATCAGGTTAGCATGCTCTCTAGAGCACATTACGGAGAGTATTGTAGCTACAGGTGAACTTTTCACCTGTAGGTTTGAAACATTTACATTTGTTTTAACAAAAACAAATGTAAATATATAACATAGTAACATAGTAGATGAGGTTGAAAAAAGACAGAAGTCTATCAAGTTCAACCAATACAAATCTTCTTCTGGAGAAATCGTTTCTCCTTTAAACTGTTTTTGTTTGTGAATCTATGATTTAGTTCACATTTAGACCTTATGGTCTAAGAGTCATAGGCCTAGATTTGGAGTTCGGCGGTAAAAGGGCTGTTAACGCTCCGCGGGCTTTTTTCTGGCCGCACCATAAAATTAACTCTGGTATCGAGAGTTCAAACAAATGCTGCGTTAGGCTCCAAAAAAGGAGCGTAGAGCATTTTTACCGCAAATGCAACTCTCGATACCAGAGTTGCTTACGGACGCGGCCGGCCTCAAAAACGTGCTCGTGCACGATTCCCCCATAGGAAACAATGGGGCTGTTTGAGCTGAAAAAAAACCTAACACCTGCAAAAAAGCAGCGTTCAGCTCCTAACGCAGCCCCATTGTTTCCTATGGGGAAACACTTCCTACGTCTGCACCTAACACTCTAACATGTACCCCGAGTCTAAACACCCCTAACCTTACACTTATTAACCCCTAATCTGCCGCCCCCGCTATCGCTGACCCCTGCATATTTTTAAACCCCTAATCTGCCGCTCCGTAAACCGCCGCCACCTACGTTATCCCTATGTACCCCTAATCTGCTACCCCTAACACCGCCGACCCCTATATTATATTTATTAACCCCTAATCTGCCCCCCTCAACGTCGCCGACACCTGCCTACACTTATTAACCCCTAATCTGCCGAGCGGACCTGAGCGCTACTATAATAAAGTTATTAACCCCTAATCCGCCTCACTAACCCTATCATAAATAGTATTAACCCCTAATCTGCCCTCCCTAACATCGCCGACACCTAACTTCAATTATTAACCCCTACTCTGCCGACCGGAGCTCATCGCTACTATAATAAATGGATTAACCCCTAAAGCTAAGTCTAACCCTAACACTAACACCCCCCTAAGTTAAATATAATATTTATCTAACGAAATAAATTAACTCTTATTAAATAACTTATTTCTATTTAAAGCTAAATACTTACCTGTAAAATAAATCCTAATATAGCTACAATATAAATTATAATTATATTATAGCTATTTTAGGATTAATATTTATTTTACAGGCAACTTTGTAATTATTTTAACCAGGTACAATAGCTATTAAATAGTTAAGAACTATTTAATAGTTACCTAGTTAAAATAATAACAAATTTACCTGTAAAATAAATCCTAACCTAAGTTATAATTAAACCTAACACTACACTATCAATAAAATAATTAAATAAACTACCTACAATTACCTACAATTAACCTAACACTACACTATCAATAAATTAATTAAACACAATTCCTACAAATAAATACAATTAAATAAACTAGCTAAAGTACAAAAAATAAAAAAGAACTAAGTTACAGAAAATAAAAAAATATTTACAAACATAAGAAAAATATTACAACAATTTTAAACTAATTACACCTACTCTAAGCCCCCTAATAAAATAACAAAGACCCCCAAAATAAAAAATTCCCTACCCTATTCTAAATTAAAAAAGTTACAAGCTCTTTTACCTTACCAGCCCTGAACAGGGCCCTTTGCGGGGCATGCCCCAAGAAGTTCAGCTCTTTTGCCTGTAAAAAAAAAAACATACAATACCCCCCCCCCAACATTACAACCCACCACCCACATACCCCTAATCTAACCCAAACCCCCCTTAAATAAACCTAACACTAATCCCCTGAAGATCTTCCTACCTTGTCTTCACCATCCAGGTATCACCGATCCGTCCTGGCTCCAAGATCTTCATCCAACCCAAGCGGGGGTTGGCGATCCATAATCCGGTGCTGAAGAGGTCCAGAAGAGGCTCCAAAGTCTTCCTCCTATCCGGCAAGAAGAGGACATCCGGACCGGCAAACATCGTCTCCAAGCGGCATCTTCGATCTTCTTCCATCCGGAGCGAAGCGGCAGGATCCTGAAGACATCCAGCGCGGAACATCCATCCGGACCGACGACTGAACGACGAATGACTGTTCCTTTAAGGGACGTCATCCAAGATGGCGTCCCTCGAATTCCGATTGGCTGATAGGATTCTATCAGCCAATCGGAATTAAGGTAGGAATTTTCTGATTGGCTGATGGAATCAGCCAATCAGAATCTAGTTCAATCCGATTGGCCGATCCAATCAGCCAATCAGATTGAGCTCGCATTCTATTGGCTGATCGGAACAGCCAATAGAATGCGAGCTCAATCTGATTGGCTGATTGGATCAGCCAATCGGATTGAACTTGATTCTGATTGGCTGATTCCATCAGCCAATCAGAAAATTCCTACCTTAATTCCGATTGGCTGATAGAATCCTATCAGCCAATCGGAATTCGAGGGACGCCATCTTGGATGACGTCCCTTAAAGGAACAGTCATTCGTCGTTCAGTCGTCGGTCCGGATGGATGTTCCGCGCTGGATGTCTTCAGGATCCTGCCGCTTCGCTCCGGATGGAAGAAGATCGAAGATGCCGCTTGGAGAAGATGTTTGCCGGTCCGGATGTCCTCTTCTTGCCGGATAGGAGGAAGACTTTGGAGCCTCTTCTGGACCGGATTATGGATCGCCAACCCCCGCTTGGGTTGGATGAAGATGTTGGAGCCAGGACGGATCGGTGAACCTGGTATGGTGAAGACAAGGTAGGAAGATCTTCAGGGGCTTAGTGTTAGGTTTCTTTAAGGGGGTTTGGGTTAGATTAGGGGTATGTGGGTGGTGGGTTGTAATGTTGGGGGGGGGGGGTATTGTATGTTTTTTTTTACAGGCAAAAGAGCTGAAATTCTTGGGGCATGCCCCGCAAAGGGCCCTGTTCAGGGCTGGTAAGGTAAAAGAGCTTGTAACTTTTTTAATTTAGAATAGGGTAGGGAATTTTTTATTTTGGGGGGCTTTGTTATTTTATTAGGGGGCTTAGAGTAGGTGTAATTAGTTTAAAATTGTTGTAATATTTTTCTTATGTTTGTAAATATTTTTTTATTTTCTGTAACTTAGTTCTTTTTTATTTTTTGTACTTTAGCTAGTTTATTTAATTGTATTTATTTGTAGGAATTGTGTTTAATTAATTTATTGATAGTGTAGTGTTAGGTTAATTGTAGGTAATTGTAGGTATTTTATTTAATTATTTTATTGATAGGGTAGTGTTAGGTTTAATTATAACTTAGGTTAGGATTTATTTTACAGGTAAATTTGTTATTATTTTAACTAGGTAACTATTAAATAGTTCTTAACTATTTAATAGCTATTGTACCTGGTTAAAATAATTACAAAGTTGCCTGTAAAATAAATATTAATCCTAAAATAGCTATAATGTAATTATAATTTATATTGTAGCTATATTAGGATTTATTTTACAGGTAAGTATTTAGCTTTAAATAGGAATAATTTATTTAATAAGAGTTAATTTATTTCGTTAGATTTAAATTATATTTAATTTAGGGGGGTGTTAGTATTAGGGTTAGACTTAGCTTTAGGGGTTAATACATTTATTAGAATAGCGGCGAGATTCGGTCGGCAGATTAGGGGTTAATAATTGAAGTTAGGTGTCGGCGATGTTAGGGAGGGCAGATTAGGGGTTAATACTATTTATGATAGGGTTAGTGAGGCGGATTAGGGGTTAATAACTTTATTATAATAGTGGTGCGGTCCGGTTGGCAGATTAGGGGTTAATAAGTGTAGGCAGGTGTCGGCGACGTTGAGGGGGGCAGATTAGGGGTTAATAAATATAATATAGGGGTCGGCGATGTTAGGGGCAGCAGATTAGGGGTACATAGGGATAACGTAGGTGGCGGCGATTTGCGGTCGGAAGATTAGGGGTTAATTATTTTAAGTAGCTGGCGGCGACGTTGTGGGGGGCAAGTTAGGGGTTAATAAATGTAATACAGGGGTCGGCGGGGTTAGGGGCAGCAGATTAGGGGTACATAAATATAACGTAGGTGGCGGTCGGCAGATTAGGGGTTAAAATTTTTAATCGAGTGGCGGCGGTGTGGGGGGACCTCGGTTTAGGGGTACATAGGTAGTTTATGGGTGTTAGTGTACTTTAGGGTACAGTAGTTAAGAGCTTTATGAACCGGCGTTAGCCAGAAAGCTCTTAACTCCTGCTATTTTCAGGCGGCTGGAATTTTGTCGTTAGAGCTCTAACGCTCACTTCGGAAACGACTATAAATACCAGCGTTAGAAAGATCCCATTGAAAAGATAGGCTACGCAAATGGCGTAGGGGGATCTGCGGTATGGAAAAGTCGCGGCTGAAAAGTGAGCGTTAGACCCTTTAATCACTGACTCCAAATACCAGCGGGCGGCCAAAACCAGCGTTAGGAGCCTCTAACGCTGGTTTTGACGGCTACCGCCGAACTCCAAATCTAGGCCATAGTCTTTATCACTGAGCCTATATCCTTCTTTTTCTTTTTCCTCAGGCCTATCAGTTTTATTGGCACAGATATTGATCTCTTGATTCATAAACTATATTTTTGAACAAGATAGTTGGGCTTTTTTCCCTACCAGTTTAAGAAAAAATATTTTTCCAGGTGTGATAAACATTATTTTTACCAGTATTCAGAAACTTCAATAATTTTTCATTCTCACAAACAATCTGCAAGTTTCTTATAAGGTCTCTGAAATTCAGATATTTGTTGTATATCAAGTCAAAGTCTATTAGTTAAGAGTTTTTCTTTTCTTAAGAAACCTATTGTTTTTGACCTCTTTATTTGAACCTAAGAATGGTTTAAACATCCAGCTTATTTTGAAAGTGATTGCTTCTTTTGTAATATTTTCTGGTTTGTTTACTTTTCCTTGTGAGTCTCCTTATGTTATTTTCTATTAGGATGTATTTTATTTTATTTTTTCAAACAGGGCCTTGTAGTTCTTTTTCTTTGTTCTATTGTTTAAAAATGTTATTCTCATTTGTCCACATATGATTCAGAGGACTGCAGTTATTACTTTAGCTTCCTGGTTAAAAGCTTTTACTAAGTATGGCTTTGAAGTAGGAAAACTCCTTTCACTATTTGTTACAGTCCATTCTAATAGATTAGGTTTCTGTTATGTAGATTGCATAGCGGCAATTTGATCTTCTTGCTCACTTTTCTGTCTGGGATAGTTTTTGACAGGAAAGTCCTACAGTCTTAATGGCTGCTAAATCTAAATAGGTGCCTGCCTTAACTTTTTCCCACCTATTTACTCATGGAATCCACAACTTAGGTATTAGATTTGAGGAGTATTGGCTCGTGGACTCTCACCACCTTATAAAAAAATGTATGCTTACTTGATACATTAATTTATTTCATGGTGGTGAAAGTCCACGAGAGTTAACTTTTTTTATTTTTCCAGTTGGTGGCAGTTTTAGTATGCGCTTCATGTACCCTGCTTTGTCCTTTCCTACTTCTCTATTTTTCTCAGCTATACAGTAGACTGGGATAACAGAGAGGTGAGAGGGATTAAATGCTTATGAAATGCTGGGTATCTTTGCTTCCCCCTAGTGGTCAGGAGTTGAATCCAAGGAGTAATGGTTTGTGGACTCTTACCACCATGAAAGAAATTAATTTATCAGGTAAGCATACATTTTGTTTTCTCCATGTTGGTTCTTGGTTGACTATGCTTGAAGTGACTCAACCTGGAAGGGGAGGGGTATATATAGGCCTAGAAACCCTCTTCCTCAGACGTTTTGGAGTAATTTCTGATTACTTTAGTGGCCAAAAGGCTATCTATTCATCTGTTCTGATATTCTATTTTGCTTGTCTGGAATTTGATTTATATGAAAGTAGATTTTTTTTCTTTAAATTTGTTTAATTTATATCTCTGAAGTTATTTCTGATATTTCTTCAAGGTCAGACCGCACTCCACATTGCCATTGAAAGAAGGAATATTGATCTGGTTGAACTTTTGTTGCAACATGGTGCTGATGTCCATGCCAGAGCAGATGGAGAATTCTTCAGGAAGACTAAAGGAAGAGCTGGTTTTTACTTTGGTAAGATAATCTAGTAAACTAACAACTTTTAATTTTATTTATGGTGCATAAGCATATTATGCTGCACTATATAAATAATAAAATAAATGCATAATACCTGACAGACAAATACTTTATCTGAGGGCTCTCCACTTCTTAAAACTTAAAGGGACATTCCGGCCAAAATTTAAATTACATCTTTGAATAGAAACATATTTGCAATATACATGTATTGGCAAAAATTATTCTAGTAAATGTTATTACTGTTTAAGTGTTAGCATTTTTCTCTGCATGTGCATTTGAAGCACAGCTAGATATTCTCAGTGCACACGCATTTTAAATACTGCAGCTCCTCAGAACGCAAGTGGGGCTTGTATCATGTTATTAATAGATGGTACAAGCTCCTTAGGTTCTCTGAGCAAAAAAAATGCTGGTGCATGGTGCATACTTAAATACACTTTTGAAACAGCTATAGCTTTTTACAAAAATGCTTTTTATTCAAATGTTAAATGGATTCATGTGGATTCCAATTTTGGCTGTAATGTCCAAGTGTTAAGTATGGAGTGGTAGATAGATTTTAAAGATACCAAACTTTAGGATGCTTCTCTGAATACATGCATTTTTAAAAACTGAAACTTGAACCAGAAAGAGCAAGGTAAATTGTAAAATATAGAAGAGTGATGTGTAATTAAAGGGGCAGTCTACTTGATTCTTTTTATTGTTTAAAAAGATAGATAACACCTTTGCTACACATTCCCCAGCTTTGCTCAACCAACATTGTTATATTAATATACTTTATAACCTCTAAATATCTGCCTGTACCGAAGCTCCTGTAGATTGCCTCTTATCTCAGTGCATTTTATCAGCTTTTCACAGCCAGACAATTTGCTAGTTCGTGTGTGCCTTATAGATAACATAATCCTGTGGAGTTATTTAAGAAGCTGCACTTATTGGCTAAAATGCAAGTTTATGAATAGCAATGAGATAAGGGGGCAGTGTGCAGAGATTTAGATACAAGGTTATCACAGAAGTAAAAAATATATTAATATAACCATGTTGGTTATGGAAAACTGGGGGATGGGTAATAAAGGGATTATCTATATTTTTAAACAATAACAAATTTCAGGTGGACTGTCCCTGTAAGGGCTTTTTATTTAGGTAATAGTTTCAATAGGCAATATACTATAGCTCACTGGATTTCAATAAAGGATATCCAAATGTACTCTAAGCATGATGCTCAACAATAATTTAATGTAGATAATATAGGGCAATTGTATAGAGTTTCACATCACTTATTTGTTTAATTCATGCATTACATCTTTCAGTATCTTGTATTTATTAAAAAAAAACCTTTTTCTTATAAAACTGCAGTTACTGTATAGAATTAAATGATTATAAACAAGCTGATAAAAGTGTGATCTCAATTAATTGTACTTTGTAACTAAATAAGGTTGGGAAACTGTGAGTCAGTATTTTCAATTTGAATCTGAAGATTTGGAGAAGCCTTTGTTAGAATCTAGTAGAATGCGACAAAATATAACAAATGTTGCGCGAGGTGAACAAATCTGACAACAGAATATAAATAGTGTGGAGCAGCACACTCCAATTAGAAAGACAGATTTTATAGGTGAAAGGAGTAAGAGAAGTTCGGTGTTGATTTCAGGCTAGTAATCAGATTAGGAAAAGCTTTAGATTTAAAAGTCATGTTGGAAGTGTTACAGGGTGACATAAGTATGTTAATCTAAAGAAACATTGTTATCATAGGTTCAAAAGCTTGTTCTTGTTACTAAATGAAACAAATAAGGGGACATAATTAATCAGCAGAAAAGTAACAGTTTCAGAGGGTCTAGTGCCCCTTTAAGAAAGTAGAGTGCATGCTGCATTTTGTGGATGAGTGGTGGTAGTTGATGAATATTGTTACCAAAGTTGAAGGCATTATGGTTATAAGTTAGTTAATGATATCTTTAGGTACAAATTGGGTTGCCAGGTGTGCAGTATTTATTTGGCTGTCCAGTAAAATCTTCACAAAATACTGGACACTAAATATAAAAGGTATGCCTCAATGCATTACAAATATGGAGCAGAAAGGGGGCGGAGCGTAGCCGTGCAGGAACATGGCTGCATTTTGAAACAGCTCCTTAGCATATCTTCACCTACTGGCTCCAAACTGGTGATAATAGGGACAAAACTGCTCCAAAAACCCATGACACATATCTGATCACCAGGTGGGGGTATTACCGGCTAATTACCCTAACGAGAACGTAGACTTTACACGCTCTGAGGCGGGCCTTCCATGGATCACTTACCCACAATAACCCAAATTGCGGAGGGGCAGTCGGCCCTGACATTATGGAGGTGTTGCCTCGATTGCTGGCCACTTAAAGGTGCAAGAGAATGGGCCCGGAGAGCAGGAAAACACTGCACCCAAGATGAACGTGTCGCCATTGCGGCCGCCACGTGGTGCACAAGGCCTTCACGCGGAATTAACTGTGTGAGCTGTTTGTCGCTCCGACCCAAGTAAGTGCCTGTCTGGAGCTGCGGTTCCGTTGCTGGCCTGCCAGATTGCTAGCCAGGGAGAGACCTCCCAAAACATATCGATTGGAAACATATACACCTCTCAATACCCCCTCCAGATAGGTTGCAAACGAAAGAAAGGACACACAAGCAAGGGACAAAAAAGAGAGGGAATACACATTTTTACCACAACGCAGTTGCATAACTAATACATCCCCTTGCCCCACTTTATTTCACTGGGCTGGATTGGCAGACAGGTGCACACCTGTTATTAATGCTGGGACATTGTAATACCCCAAATCACGTCGGACGACAGACAGCACTTATCCAATGGCATCTAGGCAGAAGCTTAAGGCTGATAAGAGGGCACCCATAATACCTTCAGCCACTATAAACTTTCTTTCAAAAACAGGATAATGAAGCAGCTGAAACAGCAAGAGACTCATTATTGACAGACACTCAAACCACGCAAGACCAAACGGCCTCCCCGCACACTTACCAACTTAGCCAAATCCAGACGACCATTTCCCCATTGCCGTCCAAATCAGATCAAGCAGACCTAAAAGGTACGACAGGAAACTCTTATACAATCACTTCAACTAAAGATCGAGGACCTCGACAATAGGAGTCGAAGAAGTAACTTACGGATAAGGGGAGTACCAGAGGAAGCGACGCAAGATTCCCTCTTCTCCTATTTACTACAACTGTTTGAATATATTATCCCATCATTAAAGCTTACAGAATCCTCCATGGAACGCGCGCATAGGGCGTTGAGGCCTGTCCCAACACCTCCTAATCCCCCAAGAGACATTATTATTAAATTTGCAAGTTACCTGGAAAAAGAAGCGATATGGAGGCAAGTTAGGCTGCAGCGAGAGATTAAATTTCAGACCTACAACATCCAAATTTTTCAAGATATATGCCCCACAACTATTGAGAGACGCAGAGAAATAAGATTCATTACCCAAGTTATGCAAGAGAGAAAGGTGAAATATCGCTGGGGCTTCCCCTTTAGCCTCATCATTCAAAAGGAAGGCAGGACCTATGTATATAAAGAACCAGATGACCTGGAATCGTTTTCGAAGGGTCTCAACATCTCCTTTCCCTTACCAACCTCAACATCACCGGAGACATCCACCTCTCGAGATAACACCACACCCAAACCTCAAAGGTCGCAATAGACCATAGTCAACAAAAGGAAAAAGCTGGACATTCTGACACCATGAACCAGATCTCCCGCTCCTAAATACGAGTGGCAATTTGCTGTGAAGATACCAAGACATAGAAAGGACCTTCACCCCTAGAACCCAATAAGTATAATGTTATAGAATATGAAAGATTTATATGCCATGTTATACATTGTATTACTAGATCATCAGGGTATAGAGAGGGGCAATGACTTCATTTGTTTTATCTTATGTACAGGTATCTTGTCCTCATAAAGCATATAACGGTCTATCAAACAACCCTTAAATAAATTTGCAAAGAAATATGCAATAATGGGTAATTTCCTTATCCTTATCCCTTATTTGTTGAAAACAAGAAGCTTAACCCCCGTGAATTATAATACATTGGGTTAGACTAAATAATTGAAAATGCAAAGCCCCCGATGCTTTAACTAAGGAGTTCAGGTAGTGAGCAGGATATGCTACCCCATTGCCAACAAATAGTTAATGTTGGTATTTTCTGTATTTTTTGTATTTGTTTCTCTTGTATATGTTTTTCTTGTACTTATCCTATGTATGTTTTACTTACATGACCTGAAACATGGGTTGTGTGAGATTGTCCCTGGTCCGCTCTGCGCCCCAACACCTAAAAATCTTAAGGCTTTTACCCAGTTGTTCCTATGCCCATGATATACACCCGACACCCAACATACAGACAATGGCTGACCAAAGACCTCACTCTCATACCAATAATGACATATGTCTATATTCCACCAATGCAAAAGGCCTGAACATACCTAGCAAAAGAACAGTGGCCACAAAATAATTTCATAGACACAAAGCAGATCTTGAGTTCCTACAGGAGACCCACTTTCGTAAAGGTAGAGAACCTAACACATTCGCACGCACTTATGGCACCTGTTACTGGGACTCACACTGTCAAAACAAAAAGCACGGAGTGGGAATCCTAATTAAAAAAAATACCCCCTTCACAGATATACAAATAATTAGAGACAGAGAGGGTAGATACCTCATTTTAATAGGGCTCCTATATGGTAGACCAGTGACCCTGGTTTCATTGTACGCCCCTAACATAGCACAACATTCCTTTATGAAAAAAATATCAAACCTGATATTAGAACACCAAAAGGGGACACTTATCATGTGTGGGGACCTCAACGCTGCTTTAGACCCTGACCTGGACTGCTCATCCCAACACTCCTCTACACCCACCTCTCGGATATCAAAAATTAAATCATACATTAAACGTATAGTGGCGCACGATGTATGGAGAACTTTACACCCCCAACTTATTGATTACACTTTTATTCATATCCTCACGAGGTATACACTAGAATTGACTATGTGTTTACTGACGTTGGAGGGCTCTCATTATTTAATTCAGCAAGAATCTCACCAATAACGTGGTCAGACCACGCTTCCATTCTCTGCATGATGTCCTGGCCTTCGAAGCCTTTAAAAGATTATATTTGGAGATTAGATGAATGCCTACTGGCAGACACCCTTGTGGTCCCCAGAGTTTCGAAAGCAATCCTAGAATATTTTGAGTTTAACTCTAACCCTGAGACCGACCCACAAACTTTATGGGAAGCCCACAAGAAATTTATTATGGGAGAACTAATAGCCATAAAGGCACAAATAAATAAATCTAAAAGAGAACTTACCACCTCACTAATCTTAAATATACAACGTTTAGAATCCTTACATAAGAACTCACCAACAAATAAGGATCTACTTAACGAGCTAACACAAGAAAGAATATCACTAGCCTCACACCTCAACAAAGTACACAAAAGGCAAACATTATATACCCAACAAAAAAACTATGAAGGACGTAATAAGTCAGGTAGACTTTTGGCCAGATATCTTAAACAAAAAGCACACAAAAAATATATGATGCAAATCAGAGATGACAATGGCCTCCCCCAAATCTCTACGGAACAAATCGCACATACCTTTAAAACATTCTTTCAAAAATTGTATAACATCAAAAATTCAAATATCAACCAATCGAGCCACAACACAGCTAGGGCACAATTTATAGATAGATACCTCAGAAAACTTAAATTACCACACATTACCGAAACTCAAAAAGACCAGTTAGAAGATCCCATTACATTAAATGAATTAAAACTGGCCTTGAAAGACTTACACACTGGGAAAGCACCAGGCCCTGACTGCTTCAGTCATAAATATTATACAGTATTCCAAGACACTTTGAGCCCACATATGCTAAACTATTTTCAATCCATCAATGAACATAAGGCCTTCTCCCCTAGGGCACTTGAAGCACACATAGTCCTACTTCCTAAACCCAACAAACCACAGGACCTCCCTTATAACTACCATCCCATATCATTGTTAAACACCGATATCAAACTATATGCAAGAATATTGGCACACAGACTGAATAAAATCCTCCCAGACATCGTTCATTTGGACCGTCAGTTTTGTCCCTGGGAGGGAGGCGAAGGACAACACGGTCAGGGCCTTAAATTTCATCCACCATGTAAAACTTAAAAACATCCCCTCCGTTCTCTTATCAACAGACGCGGAGAAGGCCTTTGACCGTGTTGCTTGGAATTTCATGCGGGCCACTCTAACCCATATGGGACTAGGACCACAGATACTCACTAGAATCTTCTCCCTATATTCCCAACCCACTGCGGAAATCTTAGTTAATGGCCCTTTCCTCTCCTTTCCCCATCACTAATGGGACATGACAGGGGTGCCCACTGTCCCCACTTCTTTTTGCATGTGTCATCGAGACCCTAGCGGTAAAAATCAGACACAACCCTCGCATAGCTGGTATCAACATAGACAAGCAGAAATACGTGATATCTCTGTTCGCGGATGACATGCTTTTCACTCTCACTGATCCGGAAAACTCAATCCCGCACCTCCTTGCTGAGTTCAACACCTTTCAATCCATGTCAAATTTTATTGTTAATATGTCTAAATCTGAAATACTAAACATAAACCTGTCTGGCCCACCTTTAACGGCTACCCAAAAAGTCACCCCATTCACATGGTGCTCCCATTCCCTGAAATATCTAGGTGTTCATCTTACACCCTCATTAGACAACATATTCCACACAAATTATATACCTATGAAACACACTATAGTAAGAGACCTCTCATCCTGGTGCTCAAAAAAGCTATCGTCGTTGGGATGCATAGATGTTATTAAAATGAACGTGTTCCCAAGAATCCTCTACCTCCTTCAAACTTTACCAATCCCCTTGCCTAAAGCATATCTTCCATCGATACAAAAAGCATTTAGCGACTTCATATGGCACAAAAAGCCACCTAGAATAAACCGATTAGTAATGCAAACCCCCAAAATACAAGGGGGCCTAGGAGTGCTGAATCTCGCTGCTTACCGCCAGGCCATCTTTCTGCAGAGATTGGTAGACTGGAACGTCCATTTCGAACATAAAAGGTGGGTCCCATTGGAACATTTAACAACGGGAAGGCCACACTTGGGGAGGTTGTGTTGGGGCGACCCTAATATATTTAAAAAAATCCGATTTGACAATCCAATGACCGGGAGACTTTCCACAACACAGCACACTATACATCATCAGTTCCATCACCCCTGACATCCTTAATAGAAAATGGAGATTTTACGGTGAGACCCTTTTCCAATCTCTCTACAGTACTCATAACAAATAGGGACTTCACAATTCACTCACTAACCAGCAACGAAACCTTACTCTCTCAGACTGAAATGATCTCACGACTGTTTTACCAACTGGTTTACCTACCGACAAACTATCGACTTTATAACCAAGCATGTAGGCTACAGAAATATGGTAAGGCCTCTGACTAATTTCGAGTTCCTTTGTGTCCAAAAAACACCTCTGAGACACACATTATCTACCATATATAAAATCTTGACACACGCCACCGGGTTACATCCCCCCATTTAGGAGTTATAATACTACCTCAGACAAGTACATTAATGTTTCAAGCCACAATGAAATCCTTCATTTCATCCTCTATCTTAGAAATTAATTACAAATTGTTACATAGATGGTACCTCACCCCGAGAAAGATACATCGCTTATACCACACTCAAAGCAACAAATGTTGGCGCTTCAGCCACGTGAACAGCAGTGCAGCTCATATGTGGTGGTGGTGTAACTCCATCCAAAACCTCTGGAGGGAGGTGGTCTCAGAGGTAGAGAACATACTGGGGACCCAGCTGCCACTTGACCCCTTGGTGTGGCTACTACACAAACCCCCCCAAAAAAATAAGATATAAACCATACATCTACCTATTTAACATTCTGACTAATGGAATTAAAATCCTGATAGCTAAAAACTGGAGGAACAGAGAAATAAGAAGAAGAATATTACTACCTTAAACACAATAAAATGGACTCTTACGCAGAATTTCTCAGCTCTGGGTTAGCTATGTTCAGAACAGAAATAAGCGAAACACATAATGACCACGGAGTATATAGCATTGGTTTTGAAAGTTAGAGAGCAAAATGGGTAATTGGGGTGTGGACGGACCGGGACTTGTTGTTAACCTACTGTTTAAATGTTAAAAATATGTTGTATTAGTTAGAAACTCACTACCTAACTATCAGTGCACCTTCTCCTAAGACAAAATAACCTTCACACGGTTCCTTATATGGACTATCCTACCTCCTATCAGATAAGAAGAAAACTTGGAGGGCAACCCTCGCATATCAGACTTACATATTTATGGGAGGAGGTTGATGCTGAACTGCATTAAAGTGCTTTAGGCTCTATTATTGTTTTCTTCAAAAATTCACAGCTGTTGTATTCTGCACACCGGAGCTGCGCCTCCGAACTTTTGTAAAACTGATTTAAATACAATACAGCCGTTTAAAAATATGTTACTGGCAGCCAAAGAGGTTAGATTATTGATTTTTGTGTTACTGGCAGCCAAGGGGTAAAATTACTGCTAAGGTAGAGCTTTTAAAGGGGCATTGTGTGATCCCCACCTACAATTGTGCCCAGTTATCTACAGAGTGTCCAGTATTTTTGAAGAAGACTGCTGGCAAACCTAGGTACAAATGAGTGAGAGGCCAGTGTTTAATCTTAGTTTATATAAGGAGATCAAGCACAGGTCTTCATAACTGTAAACTTTATTAAGAATGCTATACACACACACACTATGCAAGAGGCACTTCCTGACTCTACCATTGTGCACATAACAACAGGTTGATATGGTTCATACCAACTGATAATCTCAATATCACACATTTCCCTTTTTCTTTTCTTTTTAAACAACAGAAAACTTAAAGTACATTTTTTTTTAACTGTAGTCTATGTGAAAAAACTTCAGTCCCTTTTAACATTGTTCAATTAGACGATTAGGTTTTTTGATATATCGACCTGACCTTGTTTGCATTGCCTCACTGGCAGGCAAGTCAGTCGAGCTTTGCAAAGTTTCTCTGGCATCTTCATTCTCCAGCTGCAATGGAGTGTTCAATGTATCCTCACAGGTTTCCTTCACTGCCGAATTGTTGTGAACTGATGGAATAGCCATCAAATGTCTACGATTCCTACGTAAACATTGTCCATCATTGGTTTGAACTGCATACGATCTTGGAGAATATTGCTGGATAACTGTCCCTTCAGTATTCCAGCTGTTTGAACCTTGTACTCGCACAGGAGTTTGTACCTGAAGATTCTCCAAAGGCTTTGCAGCTCGGTCATAGTATTCATTCCTTTTTTCTCTGAGTTTCAATTTGGTTTCTATTACATGTTTTTGTGGGAACCTTTTCCAAGGTTTCACAACTGGTACTCGTGTGACCAGCTGTCTGCCAAACAATAATTCTGCCGGTGACTTCCCACATTTTAAAGGAGTAGCTCTATAGCTAAGAAGAGCCAGACATGGATCCTCGTCTGCATCTGTTGCTTTACGAAGTATGTTTTTCACTATTTTTACTCCAGCTTCTGCTAATCCATTTGCTTGTGGATATCCTGGGCTGGATGTTCGATGTTCAAATTCATAGGTACTGGCAAAAACCCTAAACTCTCTACAATTGAATTGAGGACCATTGTCTGATATTATTACTCTTGGAATGCCATGTCTCGCCAAAATTGCTTTTACTTTTTTGATCACTGTACATGCTGACTCATCTTCCAATAATGCTATCTCTGGGTAATTAGAGAAGTAATCCATTACTAAGATATAATGCTGATTTTTGAAAACAAACAAGTCCATTCCTAACTTTTCCCAGGGTGCCAATGGGAAGTCCGTATCCAGTATAGGCTCTTTAGGTAACTGAGGTCTGAATTTTTGGCAAGTCCGGCATTGAGTGATCATTGTCTCAATGTTTTCATTCATATTTGGCCAGTACAAAATGTCTCTAGCTCGTCTTTTTGTCTTTTCTATAGCTGAATGACCTTCATGTAGTCTTTTCAGTATTTGACTTTGCAAACTCGCTGGTACAATTATCTTTTGTCCTTTCAAAAGTACCCCTTTTATCAAAGAAATTTCAGAAATGTATGGTCTATACAGCGATGGCATTAGTGTCTTAGATTTGCCACTAGAAACTGCTTTCTTTGCTTGACTTAAAAGAGCATCTGTTTCTGTAGCCTGTTCTATTGCTGCCCACATTGCATGACTAAACGGGGCTGTCTTCAAGATCAGATTGACGTGAACAGTCACCTCTTTCTGCAACTGTAAGTCCTCATTGTTAAATGGTAAGTAAGCTCGTGACAGAGCATCCGCTACCACAACTCCTTGCCAGGTATAAAATCCAAGGTGAAGTCATACCTTTGAAGTCTCAGCAACAAACGTTGAATTCTTGGAGGTGCATCTATCAAGCCCTTTTGGTAGATGTGAATCAAAGGTTTGTGATCAGTTTCTGCTGAAAATACTCTTCCATACAAATAAACATGAAATTTTTCACATCCGTAAACTAGTCCCAGTGTTTCCTTTTCAATTTGAGCATATGATTTTTCAGTATCTGTCAATGCCCTAGATGCATAAGCCACGGGCATCCATCCCGAGCCTTGATTTTGAAATAGAACTGCTCCCAACCCATTTTGTGAAGCATCAGTTGACAACTTTGTTTTTGCTGTTGGATCAAAGAATTGCAGAGTTGGTGCAGTAGTAAGCATGTCCTTCAAAAACTTCCATTCTTTCTGGTGATTCTCTGACCATTCCCAGGCATAGTTTTTTCTGAGTAGTTGTCGCATTAGTACAGTTTTGTCTGGTAAATTAGGTATGAACTTGCCAAGGTAATTCACCATTCCTAGTAAGCGTTGTATATCTTGCTTATTTTCTGGCTGTGGCATTTCTGTAATTGCCTTAATCTTTTTCATGTCTGGTAAAACACCACCTCCCGTGAGTTGTTCTCCCAAATATTGAATTGAAGTTTTTCTGAATTGACACTTTGTCTTATTGAACTTCAAATTATTCTCCTTAGCAACATTTAAGACCATCTTTAGCCTTTCATCATGTTCTTGCTTGGTTTTACCCCAGATCAGAATATCATCAATGAATACGGTTGTGCCTGGTATTCGTTCAAGAAGTTGCTGCATGGTACTATGAAACACTTCTGGTGCTGAACACAAGCCGAAGGGCAATCGTTTGTAACAGTACCTCCCATAAGGAGTATTAAAAGTGCAGAGATTCATGCTTTCCTCCTCCAGTGGAATTTGCCAAAATCCTGAGGATGCATCCAGTTTACTGAATACAGTTGCTCCACTTAGCTCCCCAAGCAATTCTGGTTTTGTTGGTAAATGGAAGTGTTCTCTTAAGATGCTTTTATTCAGTTCCTTGGGATCAATACAGATTCTGAGACCCCCATCCGGTTTTTCCACCAACACCATAGAATGAACCCATTCAGTAGGTGTCTTGATTTTCTTTATAATACCTTTATCCTCCATCCTGGCAAGTTCCCGTTTAAGACGATCCCTTAGAGCAACTGGAACATTTCGCATGGCATGCACTACTGGACGAGAACCTTCTTTTAGTTGTATTTTATGTTGCATTGGAAGACATCCTATTCCTTCAAATACTGCAGCATAGTCTGTTAATAAATGTTCTATGTCCTCTTCTTTATTAGTTCCATCAATGGCATTTACCCTTTTAATCAGTCCTAAAGTTTCACACATTTGAAGACCCAGTAGAGCTGGTTTGTTTCCTGGAACTACCAGAATGTTCATTTTATGCGTTTGATTTCCATATTCCAGGAACACACTGCACTTGCCAAGCACTGGTATAAAATCCCCATTATATGTCTTTAGTTTAACTAAGCTTTTCAGAAGTTCTGGTTTGTTCTTCAATTGGTGATACTTGCTCTCAGGCATCAAATTAGCTTGTGCACCTGTATCTACTTTGTAAGCAATATTAGTGCCATTTGTAATAGCTTCAATGACCCACTCCTTATCTGTAGCTTTGGTTAAGTCAAGTATTCCAATAAAGAATTCTTCTGATTCCTCACTTTCTGACTGGTCAACAATGTGAACCGTTTTTTTAGCTTTACACATCTTTTGAAAGTGATTCCTTTTTCCACATTTTCTTTAGATTTGCCCATAAGCCTGACATTGTCTTATGCCATGCTGCTTTCCACATCTGGTACATAGCCAGTCTGATTCAGGCTGAGAATTTGATGTTTGTGTGATAAAACTTTTTCCTTTCATTTTATTTTCATAATGTGGATGCACTTTGTTTTTCCCCACTGTAACTGACATTACTGGTGTTGCTGCTGTACTGTGGCAGAGTGTGCGTACTTGTTCCTGTGCTGCCTCTGAACTTTGACAAATTTCTACTGCCTTTTCCAGTGTTAAATCTTTCTCTCTGAGCAAGCGTTCTTTAACCCTTATATTTCTGCTGCCCATGACTAACTGGTCTCTGATTAATGAGTTACACATTGCTCCATAATTACATGATCTACTCTTCAGTTTTAAGTCTGTTACATACTCCTCAATAGTCTCTGTTTCATTCTGCATTCTACATCTGAAAAGATACCTTTCATAGGTTTCATTGCGTCTAGGTACACAGTACTGTTCAAATTTGTCTAGAACAACCTGATAAACATCCCTTTCTTCATCTGTAAATGTGAAGGTGTTGTATACATCTATTGCTGCTGATCCTGCTACAGTCAGAAAAAGTGCAATCTTTTGTTCATCATCTTGCTCCTGAGCTCCTATAGCTCTAACATATAGCTGGAATCTTTGCTTAAACCTCTGCCATGCATCTTCCATATTTCCAGTCATTTTCAATTCTGGTGGAGGATTTAACTTTTCCATCTTAAATGTTCTGAATTATGCAGTATTAATATAAAAGTCTGTAGTGCTGTTAGAATCAGTCAGTTGTACAAGTTATGATGCACTTACTCAGTTCATGAGAAGAAGCTGTAGTCACTCTGCCAGAGCCTTGACGCTCACACTTTCAAATTGCTGCAAAGATTTCTAATGGATTCCTCAGAGTCCTTGCTTGTCAGTTCAGATGGAAGCAGGGAACTCCTTATTCTGACACCATGTTTAATCTTAGTTTATATAAGGAGATCAAGCACAGGTCTTCATAACGGTAAACTTTATTAAGAATGCTATACACACACACACTATGCAAGAGGCACTTCCTGACTCTACCATTGTGCACATAACAACAGGTTGATATGGTTCATACCAACTGATAATCTCAATATCACACAGCCAGGGTTTGGGAGCTGTCCATATAGCTGTTAGTAAATAAATGTAGAGGAGAAGAATTAAGATGTGTTTTGTGAGCAGTTTGTCCTGCAAAAGCTTTAAATTCAGCTGGGGTGAATTTTTACTTCCTTTTCTATGAAACTCAAATCAATTAGAAGCACAGCCATGCAAATTAGTTAAGACACAGAAATTACAAATGCAATATTGTTTCTACACTCATATTTTACATTCAAATTGGTTAAATATAATAATCAGGCTTTTCTCAACGGTTTTTCAGTTAGCTTTCTGCAGGCGTTCACAGCAGCAAAACACCTATGGCCAAAGGGAAAATAAAATATAGCAGCTAATTGATTTAGTATGGATAATGACTGCCTAATGTATTTAAATATAGTTTAAATTGGTTGACCAATAGTATCCATTTCATACCATGTGTAATTAACAATTTCATATGTTTTTGTGTTATTTTATCATTAATAATTTTAAGGACAGCAAATGCTTAAAGGGACATGATACCCAAATGTTGAAGCACTTGAAAGTGATGCAGTCTAGTTGTTAAAAGCTGACTAAAAATATCACCTGAACATCTCTAGGAAGATATTCAGCTTCCTAAGTATTCACACCCCATTGTAAAGGGACTTTAAGCATCCAATCAGGATACTACTCCCAGGACTTTGCTAGGGAGCATGCATCTGGGATGTGCAAGAACAGTCATGTTATTTCCCTATTCAGTTTAAGGAAGTTTACTATGAAAGCTCACAAGGTTTCAGTAAAATCTCAAAAGATCACAGCAGAGCATGGCATGACCTCAGCACTGCTGATGCAGAATGGCTATTTATTTTTTATCTTTCAACTTGAATGCAGATGAACAAATAAAGATAAGCAAATAGCTGGCTATGGCCAAGTTTACCTACTTGGTGTTCATTTCAAGGTGGAATGGATTAAAAAATCCACTGGTAAAAATCATTTTTGTTTTCCTTCTTCACTAGGCTTACAGGCTTCCTCGTTCCATTTTAAAATATGGTATATTTAATGATTTAAAAGAAAATCTTAATTTTATTACAAGAATATATACTCCTATTTTTTTTTTAAGAGGTGCAGAGAAAATCAACCAATTGGCTGTTTTGTAGTGACCATAAACCGCCTGCAGAGGGCGAAGTTCTTTTTCCGTTTGATGCTCTGTGAGATAAGTAGCATTTTCATTCCTGGTCACATATTCAGTGTATTCAATCCCATATTTGTCTTTATTTACTTGAGTTATTCTTTTATTTGCATATTTATGTGCTATTGTCTATTATACCTCTTATTTTTCTTTCATTTTTTTTTAACTTTTTTATAGTTTCCTAAAACTTACAATACGCCAAATGTAAAACAGAGCAAACAGAAGAAAGTAAAATAAAATAGTTATTCCACTTGCAACCACTGCCTGCCCCTTTTGTTTTTTTATGGTGGTGCTTGTCTCCGTAGGAGTTTACTTGAACTCCAGGGGTAGATATTATCACCCTGTTTGCCCAGATATACAGTATGTTGTAGGGGAGAAACCACAATGGTGCAGAACTTCTTTAAACATTGAGGTACTAGATGGAATATTCTCACAATAAATAGTGCCATAAAATACAATCTTTTGTTCCACAGGAAGCCAAGGATCAGTACATGCATATTTATTAAAATGTTAAAAATTGAAATTGCTCATTAGTAAATAAAGCGAAATACGTTTCAGTTCTCAGTCAGCACCTTCAATTGTCCCCACCTCTCCTTCATGTATTCACACCTGATTGACATTTTTATTTAATTTTCTTAAAATGAACTTTTAGGATTCAGACAAACCATGCAGTTTTAAGACACTTTCCAATTTACTTCCATTATCAAATTCTGCACAGTCTTTTTATATTCACACTTTCTGGGCAACAAGATCCTACTGAGCATATGCACAAGCTCACAGGGTATACGTATACTAGTCTGTGATTGGCTGATGTCTGTCACATGATACAGGGGGCCAGAAAATGGGAGAAATAAATCAATTTGTCAGAAAAAAATCTACTGCTTATTTGAAATTCAGAGTAAGTACTATTGCATTGTCTTTTTATTATGAACTGCATTGAATGGTCCTTTAAATTTACCACTGAGTGTCAGTGTTGTTTTGCTTTCTCTACAAGTAAATGGAACATCAATTTACCCCACAATTGTCATATTTGTTATTTTTTCAAAATAACAATATTTTAAATTACATTTCCTGTTTCTCATTTATATTTTTTATTTACTTTTTTTGCACATTGGCCAGATTATATGTGGAGCAGTATTTAACGCTAGTAGTAAGCTTTTTGCGTATTTCGGGTAGTGCTCATATTATATTAGATGAAAGTAAAATATTTTCGTTCGCTATCCCGATGCGTGCAAAAAGCCAAAGTTAGGATATCACGTGTGCATTAACATATTTCCCCAAATCTGGAAAAAAAACTAACACCCTACTCACGCGCAAACATGATCGCATATTCTCAAGTGCGCTAACCCGACATGAAAATATTAATATTTCACATTCCAATGTTCTTCACAGAGCAGATTATGTTCTATTTATTCATAAATAGATATTTCTACATATATCTGAAGTTTTTTGGTACAGTACACATTCTCCGGCCCCTTTATTAGGTACACCTGTTCAATTGCTTGGTAGCACAAATTGCTAATCAGCCAATTGCATGGCAGCAACTCAATACATTTAGGCATCAAGACGTGGTGAGGACGTCTTGCTGAAGTTCAAACCGAGCATCAGAATGGGAAAGAAAGTGGATTTAATTGTCTTTGAATGTGGCATTGTTGTTGGTGCCAGATGGGTTAGTCTGAGTATTTCAAAGACTGCTGATCTACTTGGATTTTCAAGCACAGCCATCTTTTGTGTTTACAGAGAATGGTCCGAAAAAAAAGAGAAAATATCCAGTGAGCAGCAGTTGTGTGGATGAAAATGCTTTGTTGAGGTCAGAGGAGAATGGGCAGACTGGTTCAAGATGATAGAAAGGCAACAGTAACTCAGTTCTTCAGTTCTTACAAGATGGCCTTGACCAGAGTTTATCAGCTAGTTCCTTGAAAGGTCAAATTTCTGCTTCATCGATTCTTATTCATAGGAAGTTGGCTAAACTTCCTGATTTTCAGACCTTTGCTCAGGCGTTAGTTAGAATAAAAGTTGTAAGATCTACTTCTCCTACCTGGAATTTGAACCTAGTTATTTCAGTTCTTCAGGGTCCTCCCTTTGAACCAATGTACTCCATTAACATAAAACTGTTGTCTTGGAAGGTGCTTTTCTTGTTAGCTATCTCTTTTACTAGAAGAGTCTCTGAGCTGTTCGTGTTATCCTGTGACCCTCCTTTTTTGACTGTTCACATGGATAAAGCTTTACTGCGAACCAAATATGATTTTCTTCCAAAAGTCTCATCATATAATGTCTCCTCCCATTTAAGTTTTTTTGTTCTAAAAAACATTGGCGGTAGGCGCACTTTAATAACCTCAAACCCTTGGGTTCAACACCCTGAGTCATTAACATAGACGTCATATCTCCCCTTTCCCAACTCATAAGATTAACTCCAATAAGATTTTAATCTGTATGGTTGGAAATAAATTCAGAAATCTCCTTGCTGGCTAACGAGCCATAGAATTAGTTTTGGTGGATCAATACAGTTATATAAACAACTTATTTTCAGTAAATAAAGGGAAAAAAAATACATGTCGACAGTAAGATTGCCTTCTGGATCAAGATTGGTTCTTATATTTACACCACATAGATTCTTATTCAGTGGTCCCATCTATTAGACTTACAGGAAACTTTGCTCCCTTAGGTAGTTCACCTGTTTTCAGGTACATGAACATTCACAAAGCTATTCAAACCCAGTCACTGCTTGGTTAAAGGGATTTTAAACAATCTGTTTCATTGTTGTAATAAAAAAAGCACTAAGCGGTGTCTTATACTTTAATATAAAAAAATTGCAATATGTATTATTCATCTATTTAAACAGATTTTACCTTTTATTCCCACCCCCCCCACCCCTATATTGGTGATTGTCCTTTACTTCACAGGAGGGAGGGCCTGATGTCATAAAACTTCTAGGCTGATTACTATTAAAGGGACAGTGTAGTCCAAAATAAACTTTCATGATTCAGATTCAGAGTCATGATTCAGATAGAGAATGTAATTTTAAACAATTTTCCAATTTACTTTTATTACCAATTTTGCTTTGTTCTTTTGGTATTTTTAGTTGAAAGCTAAACCTAGGAGGTTCATATGCTAATTTCGAAGCCCTTGAAGGCCGCCTCTTCTCTCAGGGAATTTTGACAGTTTTTCACCACTAGAGGTTGTTAGTTCATGTGTGTCATATAGATAACAATGTGCTCACGCATGTGGAGTTCCAGGGAGCCAGCTCTGATGGGCTAAAATGGATGTCTGTCAAAAGAACTGAAATAAGGGGGCAGTTTGCAGAGGCTTAGCTACAAGGTAATCACAGAGATAAAAAGTGTATTTATATAACTGTGTTGGTTATGCAAGACTAGGGAATGGGTAATAAAGGGATTATCTATCTTTTTAAACAATACAAATTCTGGTGTAGACTGTCCCTTTAAGTAGGTAGACTAGATAACAAGGAGTCAGACTTGCTCATGCCTAGATCAGTCAGAATATAACCTAAGTTTCAAAGATGCCAGCTCCCATTTCACACTGGGGGCAGGGTTACACTAAGAATTTCTATGTGCTCATTATTCAAGAAAACAAGTAAGTTGTTTGCTGTTTTCTTTCTAATGGTAGAAGAGTCCACAAGACCTTACTCTTGGGAAGTACATCTCTTGGCCACCAGGAGGAGGCAAACACACTCTAAACCAGAGATTTTAATATCCCTTTTACTTCCCCTTCCCTCCTAGTAGTTCTTTGCCTCGTCAAGAGAAGGCAAGGAGGGGGGGGTGTTTCAAATGTTTGGACTCTTAAACTCCTCCCCTCAGTGAATAGTTCCCTGAAGAAAGGGTTAAAGGACAAGAGACTATACTTCGCTTTTGGCATTGGATATCTCTAGACTTTATGCCAGGGGTGTCACTGAGAAGTTCTCATGCCTCTTCATTTCTGGCCAAGTACATTTAATCCAGGGCAAAGGTCCTAGGCTGTAAGTTACAGTATTGGACTGGCCTTTACTAACCTCCAGGTAGACAGAGTACATGGTTTACTAATAGTCCTGAAACCTGTACTCATAGTGCCCAGTGGGTGCTACATTGCTGCTATTCAGAGGAGTGGCATACATTCTATGTAGGTTGTGATTTTTTTTTCTCTGGGTTGCAGTTTGTGCACAATTGGAGGTTTGTGCACAGTTTACTCCTGACCCTGCAAGCTTTATTATTATTAGTACTGAGTTTGGTTACTGTCTACTCTCTATTCTGACACTAGAGTGTGGGATTTCAATTACTTTTTGGAGGTAGGGTCCCTTCAAGAACCCTGGCTCCAGGTTCTTCAATGCTCTGATCTGGTAACAGTAGAGCTCTGGTGCACTGAAGAAGACTTGGCGAGTCCCCCAGAAGTGGTTGACAGCACTTTGGATGCAGAACTGTGGGGGTAAGGAGTTAAGGATTTCCCTGCCACAGAGCAGCATTTTGGTGCATGGTCTGCCTCCTTCTTCACACCCCTCTGCCAAACATCACAAGCACAGGAGGCTCTTCTACACACCGCATACTTCTCAGGAGGGGGTTAGAAGACCCTAAACCGGATCACATGGGGGTTACCTTGGTATCTGTAGTCACATCTACTAGCACGCTAGCATCATTTTTTGAACATTGTTACCACTAAATTAGCAGTAGAAATTAGAAGCAGTGGAAGGAGATTAGACTAATTTTCATAATCTGTGATATACACTATATTAATTTTTCCTCTCCCTATCGAGCTAGGCATAGGCTTCTATCGCTATGGAGCAAACTAGACCTACTGACCATATTGACTGCTCATCTGAGGGGGTTAATGCAGAAGTTATTTTGTCTCTCAACAAATGTATGCTGTGTAAAACTGCCATAGTTTGCCCACCAGCACAACTGTGCGGTAACTGCCAGCCAGCAATAGTGGGACAGACACCTATTTTCATTACTCAAGGTTTATTGGTTCTTTTTGTCCCAGGTTTTAAAATCGCCTTTATAATTGGCTGTGTCTAAAGCACTTGGGACAATTTTGCCGGCAAGTAAGTGTAAAAGCAAGCTTAAGCATTGCTCTTCAGGCCCAAAGGAGAGTAGTCTCACTGGCCCTTTGTGTATCAGACTATCCCAGGACTCTGATTTAGGAAAATCATCTTCTAGCTCAGACGGGGAATTATCTGCTAAGGTTTCTTCACAGGATACTGTTATTACTTTTAAATTTAAGATGGAACACTGAGATTCCTACCACTGAGATTCCTGAGATCATTGGGGGTCCAGGACACTAAACCGGCTAAGAACAAACAGGTAACAAAATTGGATTTAAATTTTAGGCCTAAGTCTAGGCCCTGGAGTCCTTCCCTGTCCCATCTTTGGTCTCTAAAATAATTTCCCAGGAACGGGAGAAGCCTGGGATACCCTTGAACCCTTCTTCTACCTGTTAAGTGCAATAAAACATGTTGAGATCTGTGCATATCCTAAAAGGGCTAATTACGTAAAAATAGTTTGCATAATTTTTTTTTTTTAAATTGCTTGCAAGTATTTTAAAATAATTTTAAAAAATTAGCTAAATAAGTTACATAGCCATGCTTTCTGGATTAGTGTGATTACGCCCCCCCCCCCCCCTTATCAGCGTTTAGCATCAGGCACACAGGCATTGTATTTCAACTGAGTTCAAAGCAGCTTATTTGCTTCTAGGCATGCTCCAGCAGATAATGAGTGTTAAAGCCTTGTATTCTACTAAAGCAAAGGTGATAGATACAGCCATATAAGGAATTGTGTGGGGGGTGTTAGAGCTTCACAATTCAGAAACTTAAAAGAAAGGGTTAATAGTGAAACACTGCAGTTTAAATTTGCAGGTAAAGTAATTAAAGTACATATTATATTTTGTCTCTACCCCAACTTGTTTTATGTCCCTTTTAAGAGACTCTTTACTGTAAATGAGTCTACCATAGAACTATGGGGTACTGTGCTATCTCTACCTAAGCCAGGAGAATAACCTTCCCCCTGGAGGATAGAACCCCATGGACAGGACACTGGAGGGTCACCTAAGATGGTCCTTTGTACGGGGGGGGGGGGGTTCTCTTTCAGCCTGCAGCCAGCATTGCAGCTTTAGCAGTAGCTGCAGCTTTCTGGTGCTACTCGCTAACTGAATTGATTTCAGTTGAATCTCCACTAGAGGAGATTCAGGATCGCATCCAGGCACTAAAGACAGCAAATGCCTTCATTTGTGACACTAGCATACAGGTTGTGTATCTTAATGCCAAAAAGACAGCTTTGGCAGTGTTGGCCAGGAAGGCCTTGTAGTTAAAGACCTGGTCATCTAATATAGTATCAAAGTCTAGACTTCTGGCTTTTGCCTTTAAGGGCAAAACCTTGTTTGGCCCCGCTTGGATTCTATCATCTACAAAGTGACTGGAGCAAGGGTGCCTTTTTACCCCAGGATAAACGATCAAAGCCTACAGGAAAGTCAGGTGGGTGCTTTTGTTCCTTTCGCTAGTACAAGTCACAGAGATCTACCTCTTCTCAGAAGAATACCTCTTCTCAGAAGACTGAGTGCTCCAAATCTAAGTGGTGACCAAACAGAATTTGCAACAAATCCAAGCAGCCAAAAGAAAACTTCCTCTGACAGCAAGACAGCATGAAGGTGCAGCCCCCGATCCGGACTTTTCTCTGGAACTTTTTCTAGAGACATGGGCTAAGTCAATTCAGGATCCTTGGGTACTGGAAATCATCGCTCAGGGGTACAGATTAGGGTTCAAATATCAGCCTCTAAAAGGGAGGTATATTCTGTCACATGTCTCAAGGAGACCAGAAAAAAAGACTAGCCTCCCTTCAGTGCGTATCAGACTTAGTGGACATGGGAGTCATTGTACCAGTCCCATTATAAGAACAAGGAAGGGGTTTTTACCAAAACCTTTTCATAGTTTCCAAAAAGGAGGGAACATTCAGGTCTATACTGGACTTAAAGACATTAAACAGGTTTCGGAAAGTCCCTTCCTTCAACATGAAGACCATAAGGTCAATTCTTTTGTTGGTTTCACCAGGTCAAATCATCACTATGGTGGACTTAAAGAATGCATACCTGCATGTCCCTATACACCAAGACCATCATCAGTTTCTGTGGTTTGCCTTTCTAGACAGGCATTACCAGTTTTTTTTTATTTTCCCTTTGGGCTGATTACTGCTCCCAGGATTTTTACCAAGGTTCTGAGAGCTCTGCTTTCAGTGGTCAGGGCCCAGAGAGTGGCAGTTGCTCCATACTTGAATGATATCTTTGTTCAGGCACCACCCTTACCTTTAGTGATTACTCACACCGACAAGTTGCTTCGATTCGTTCAAGTGATTGGCTGGAAGGTCAACGTACCCAAGACTTCTCTCACACCTTGGACAAGATTGTTTTTTTTGGAATCATAAAAGTCTCTATGAGAATTTTCCTCAAGGATCAGCACAAAATAAAACTGCAGGATGCTTGTTGGCACTTTCAGTCTCTTTGTTGTCCTTCTTTCACACACTGTATTGAGGTTGAGAGTCTTATGGTGGTGGCATCAGATGCCATACTCTTTTGCCAAGTCTCATATGCGGACTCTTTAATTGTGCATGTTCAAACAGTGGAACAGAGACCATTCCAACCTTTCACAATAGATCTGCTAGGATCTGTCCAACAGACGGTCTCTCTCTTGGTGGAATTCCCCCGGCCTGATTTCTCTGGGCATGAGCTTACAGTGTCCAGCATAGGAAATCATTACCACAGACACAAGCCTGTATGGATGGGGGCTGTGTGGTGTTCTCTCAGGACTCAAGGGGTATGGTCACCTCAGGAAGTGACGCTACCCATCAATATTCTTAATCTCTGCTCTGAATGGTCCCCTTTATCAGTTTTTAATCAGAAAACATCACAATGGTGGCTTACATAAACCACCAGGGGTAGACCCACAGCCCTCAGGTGATGCAGAAGGTGTCTTGCATCCTGTCCTGGGCAAAGAACCAACAATGCACAATTTCTGTCATTTATATGCCAGGGGTGGAGAACTGGAAGGCAACTTATCTAATTTGCCAGACCCACTACTCCGGGGAATGTTCTCTCAACAAGGAGGTCTTCAACCAGCTCATACACCACTGGGGTATTTTGGAAATAGATTTCATGGCCTATCACCTGAATCACAAATTATCAAGGTACAGCTCAAGATTGTGGGATCCTTTGGTAGAACTGACAGATGACTTGACAGCCCCCTGGCAGTATCCGTTAGTTTACCTGTTTCCTCCAATTGTGCTATTTCCACAAGTTGTAACTCAGGAACATGTTTCTATAATTCTCATTGCTCTGGTGTGGCCTCACAGGACCTGGTATGCGGACCTCGTGTCCCGAGCTCCTCCATGGCTACTGCCTCAGAGATCTCATCTGCTGTCTCAAGGACCATTATTTTATCAAAATATGCAGTTTCTCAATTTAACTGCTTGGAAATTGAATGGTTGATTCTGTCCCAGATAGGTTATTCATATTTGGTCATTGATACCTTGCTTCAGGTTCATAAACCAGTTACTAGACGTATCTATCGCAAAGTGTGGTAGGCATAGCTTGGTGTTCAGAGCGGGGTTTCTCATGGCATTTTGTGTGAATCCCTTGGATCCTGCAGTTCATATAGGATGGACTTGATAAGGGCTTGTCAACTAGCTCTATCAAGGGTCAGATTTTTGCTCTTTACATTTTGCTTCTTCAGAAATTAGCACTGTTTGCCAGATATCCACTCCTCTCTGAACATAATCAGACATGTCACCAAGCCTATTGCTCCTCCATGGAGCCTTAGAGGGACAGTCTACTCCAGATTTTTTATTGTTTAAATAGATAGATAACCCCTTTATTACTATCACTCCTGGCCAGCAGTAGGAGGCAAAGAGCACCACAGCAAAGCTGTTAAGTGTCACTCCCCTACCCATAATCCCAAATCATTCTCTTTGCCTCTGTCAATGGAGGAGGTGAAGTTTGGTGTCTGAAGAAATGAATAGCTTTTTCAGGTACTTTTCCCTGCAAGCAAGGATTTGGGTTTAGCTGACTCCACATCAATATCTTCAGTAGAGTAGTGGTGGCTTTTAAGCAGTTAGGAAGTTGTGAGGTAGTCCTTGCTTTGTTTCCTAAGACATTGCTGCCCATGGTACAGAAAGCCAGAGTTGGTTACTCTGTTTTTTCTTTTTCTACAGGTCTCTGTAAGGAGTATGTGTCCATTCATGCCTTGTGAGCTGTCTTCCTGCCAGACAGCTATACTGCAGGTAAGTGCTTTTGTCTTCTAGGTCTTGGAGACTTGCACTTCAGAAGAATATGTCATATGCAGTAGATGGGGACATTTTTAAAATCCTTTATACAGGATTTTCTTTGGCAGTGGGCAGGCACATTATGTATGTTGAGACTAGGGGTTAATTTTTCCTCTTTGGGCTAATTCTGTTGAAATACTTTATTAGTATGTGTGTGGCTTATGTTTTATACAGGGATTTATGTATAAACTTAAAATTTGGCAGTTGGTTTTCTTTGTTTGCTTAGCTTGAGCAGGCTAACTGACAAACTGATTGAGTTTGAAACCAGTTGCAGCTACTTGCATCTTTTGTTGTAGGCAGAGGGAAACGCACACCTTTTACTTGCTGCATTGCTTCCTCTCTCTGCCGGTTATGTGACTTCTCTCTGCTGTCGGATAGTCATGGGGCAGAGCGGCGTCATTGAATTTCAGTCTTTTTAGTGTCAATGTACTATTTGATCATTTTAGAGTCTTCTGGCAGACAAATTGTGGTATTAAAAATTCTTAAAGACAGTTTATTTAAAACATTTCTACAATTTGGGGGAATTAGTATCATGGACATGGACATGACAAACGCTTGTTATGCCTAGAGGCACAAATTGTTTTGCCTATGCAATTCTGTGCTGCATGCTTAGCTAGAACACTTCAATTTAAAGATAAACTGTTGCCCTCTGAGCCCAATGTCTCTCAGGATGATGCTGTTCAGGCAATGCCACAGCTTTCTCCTTAAACATCACATACAGTGCCCTGCAGTTCCTCTCAGCCTCCTGGAGGAGTTTATTTGCCTGCAGATTTTGCTGCACAGGTATCTTCTGTGGTATCTGCGGCATTATCTGCTTTTCCTATGCTGGGAAAACACAAGAGGAAAATTAGACATTCAGATAGTAAGGTTTCTGTTCCACCTACTGCTACGCAGGTTGCCCTCCCTCATAAGTCTGATGAGGAGGATACACCGGTAGCCTCTGAGGGTGAAATCTCAGATTCGGACAGTATTATTCCTTCATCTGATACTGAAGAAGTAAACGTCAGATTTAAGCTTAAACACCTTTGTGTACTGTTAAAGGAGGTATTGGCTACTTTGGACGACTCAGATACTTCTGTCGTTATAAACCCCTAAGAAGTCTAGTAAACTTAATAAATACTATGATGTTCCTTCCTCTGTGGAAGTTTTTCCTGTCCCAGACCGTGTGACAGAGATTATTTTACTGGAATGGGAGAAGCCTGGGATTCCTTTCTCCCCGTCTCCCGTATTTAAAAAGATGTTTACTGTTGCTGACTCTATTAAAGATTCTTGGCACATGGTGCCTAAAGTAGAAAGGACTAATTCTACTCTGGCTAAGAGAACTACGATCCCTATAGAGGATAGCTGCTCCTTTAAGAATCCCATGGACAAAAAGCTGTAGGCTTATTTGAAAAAGATGTATGTTCATCAAGGTCTTCAATGGCAACCTGCAGTTTGTATTGCAACAGTAGCAAGTGCGGCATCATATTGGTGCAACACCTTGCCTGAATCAATTTTAGTAGCGACTCCATTGGAGGAGATACAAGATAGGATTAAGGCTCTCAAACTAGTAAATTCCTATATTTCTGATGCTAACATGCAAGTTATTAGACTGGGAGCCAAGATGTCTGACTTCACTGTCCTAGCCCGCAGGGCATTGTGGCTAAAATCTTGGTCAGCTGATGTTACCTCTAAGTCCAAGCTTCTGGCGCTTCCTTACAAGAGAAGACCTTGTTCGGACATGGTCTGGCAGAAATCATTTCTGATTTTACTGGTGGAAAAGGGTCTTTTCTACCACAAGACAAGAAGAATAGACTCAAAGGACGTCAAAGTAATTTCGTAACTTCAAAGGTCAAAAGTCTTCCTCTCCCTCTTCCAAGCAGGAGCAGTGTAAGTCTTCTTGGAAGCCCAATCAGTCTTGGAATAAGGGGAAGCAATCAAAGAAACCCTCAGCTGAGTCTAAGTCAGCATAAAGGGTCGGCCCCCGGTCCGGGTTCGGATCAAGTGGTGGGCAGACTTTCCCTATTTTGTCAAGCAAGGAGACGAGATGTCCCAGATCCTTGGGCTGTGGACATAGTATCTCAGGGTTACAAAATAGAATTCAAAACTTTTCCTCTTAGGGGGAGATTCCGCCTCTCAAGATATCTGCTGACCAGGTAAAATGAGAGACATTCTTGAACTGCGTTCAGGACCTTTCCTCCCTGGGAGTGATTATTCCAGGTCCAGTAAGGGAACAGGAGCTAGGATTCTATTCAAATCTATTCATGGTTCCCAAAAAAGAGGAAACATTTCTACCCATTTTAGACCTAAAGTGCCTCTACAAGTTTCTCAGGGTACCGTCCTTCAAAATAGAAACCATTTATTCCATTGTTCCTTTGGTCCAAGAGGTTCAATTTATGATGACCATAGACCTGAAGGACATGTATCTTCATGTTCCCATCCACAGGGATCATTACAAATTCCTGAGATTCGCCTTTCTATACAAACACTTTCAGTTTGTGGCTCTTCCGTTTGGCCTTGCCACAGCTCCCAGAATTTTCTCAAATGTTCTGGGGGCTCTCTTGGCAGTGATCAGGTCTCGGGGAATTGCAGTGGTGCCATACCCCGACGACATATTGGTTCAGACGCCATCTTTTTAACAAGCAAACTCTCATACAGAGATCATGTTGTCTTTTCTATGTTCCCATGGTTGGAAAGTGAATCTGGAAAAGAGTTCCCTTGTTCCAGCTACAAGGGTGGTTTTCTTAGGGACCATAATAGATTCCCTATCTATGAAAAATTTTCTGACGGAGGTCAAAAAATCCAAAATTCTCTCATCTTGCCTCTCTCTTCAGTCTACTGTTCGGCCATCAATGGCTCATTGTATGGAGGCAATTGGTCTGATGGTCGCTTCCATGGACATCATTCCCTTTGCTTGATTCCATTTGAGAGCTCTGCAATTATGCATGCTCAGACAATGGAACAGAGAACATTCAGATCTGTCTCAGAGGATAGATCTACACCAGTCGACAAGAAAATGTCTCCCGTGGTGGCTTTCTCAGGACAATCTGTCTCAGGGCACATGTTTCCGGAGACCTTCCTGGGTGATTGTGACCACAGATGTCAGCCTGCTAGGCTGGGGAGCAGTTTGGGACTCGTTAAAGGCGCAGCGACTATGGAGTATGGAGTTGAGAGTGATTTGCAATGCTCTAATGTCTTGGCCTCATTTGTCCTTAGCCCGGTTTATCAGGTTTCAGTCGGACAACATCACCTTAGTGGCTTACATCAACCACCAGGGAGGAACTCGGAGTTCCTTAGTCATGAAGGAGTTGGCACAGATTATTCAGTGGGCGAAAGCTCACAATTGTTGTCTATCTGCCATCCACATTCCTGGAGTGGACAACTGGGAAGCAGATTTCCTGAGCCGACAGACATTTCATCCCGGGGAATGGGCTCTCCATCCGGAGGTGTTCTCTAGGTTAACCCTCAAATGGGGGGTACCGGAGTTGGATCTGATGGCTTCTCGGCACAATGCCAAGCTTCCAAGGTACAGTTTAAGGTAAAGAGAGCTTCAGGCCGCTCTGATAGATGTTCTGGCAGTTCCTTGGGATTTCAGTCTAGCATACCTATTTCCTCCATTTGCGCGCCTTCCACGAGTTATTGCTCGTATCAAACAAGAGAGAGCATTGGTAATTCTAATAGCTCCTGCATGGTCTCGCAGGATCTGGTATGCAGACCTAGTGAAGATGTCTTCTCGGCCACCTTGGAGGTTGCCTCTGAGGAAGGACCTTCTAATTCAGGGTCCATTCCTCCATCCAAATCTCGTTTCTCTGAAGCTGACTGTTTGTAGATTGATCGCTTAGTTCTGTCTAAGCGTGGATTTTCTGAGTCGGTCATTGAGACCATGATCCAGGCTCACAAGCCTGTCACTCAAAAAATTTACCATAAGGTATGGCGTAAATACCTTTATTGGTGTGAATCTAAGGGCTACTCTTGGAGTAGGGTCAGGATTCCTGGAATTTTATCTTTTCTCCAGGAAGGTCTGGAGAAAGGGTTGTCAGTCAGTTCTCTGAAAGGTCAGATTTCTACATTATCTATTTTGTTACACAAGCATCTGGCGGATGTGCCAGCTGTTCAATCTTTTTGTCAGGCTCTGGTCAGAATCAGGCCTGTGTTTAAACCTGTTGCTCCTCCTTGGAACCTTAATCTTGTTCTTAAAGTTTTGCAGAAGGCTCTGTTTGAGCCAATGCATTCCATAGATATTAAGTTGCTATCTTAGAAGATTTTTTTTCTTATTGCTATCTCTTCTGCTCGGAGAGTTTCGGAACTCTCAGCTTTGCAGTGTGATTCGCCTTACCTTCTGCCCTGTTTGTTTGTTTCTCAGGAAAGCGTAAGGGTCAGAAGGCTACTTCTACTTCTCTTTCCCTCTGGTTTAGAAGTATGATTCATTTTGCTTATGAGACTGCTGGAAAGCAGCCTCTGGAGAGAATTACAGCTCATTCCACTAGGGCTGTCTCCTCTTTTTGGGCTTTCAAAGATCAAGCTTCTGTGAAACAGCTTTGCAAGACTGCAACTTGGTCCTCCCTGCATACTTTTTCCAAATTTTACAAATTTGATACTTTTGCCTCGGCTGAGGCCTCTTTTGGGAGAAAGGTGCCTTCTGTTTAGGTCTGCCTTTCTTGTTCTCCCTCCCTGTTCATTCTGTGTCCTCTAGCTTGGTTATTGGTTCCCACTAGTAATTGAATGACGTTGTGGACTCTCCATATCTTAGGAAAGAAAACAAAATTTATGCTTACCTAGGGCGGAGCCTATAGCTGTTGCAGAAGGATGTGTTTTTGGGGAGCTCCTGATTTCTGCTGGTCAAGTAGGGGTTATTTCCTCTTGAAAATTTTTTATTATACTAAACATACCTGCTGAGGTGTCCTGAGAAACCCCAGAGAGATCTGTGAGTACTTTCATGAATGTGGATTTTCCTATGTTCATCAGATCAACTGCTTGGAGGCTGGCCATGTGGCAGGGAGACCTACTCTGTGATTTTGTTCCCTCAAGTTGTTAGGGCACGCTCCCCCCTTCCGATCATAAGATCATTGGCAGTGAAAAGTTCTGCACTACTATAATATAGGAGAAAAACTTAAAACTATGCTGTTTTTGGAGCCTAACATACTGAAATGTAGTGAGAGCCTACTTATTACATATGCTTGGGATATTCCTTCAAGATTTAATCCGTACCCCACTGCCTGACATGGAGTATAGTCTGCAGCCAGATACTAATCTGCAAGATTTTGATGAGCCCCTTCCTACATGTGAAATGGAGCAGAGTGAGCTGGATACATCGCCGAATGCTCCAACTAATGGGGGCATAGAGATCCACAATGCAACCCATTATGTAACAATAGATGTTGAGGGTAATGGCAGAGAGACTATATCTAATTGTGTGGATGAGTAGAGCGCTGGATCTATAGAGATCCCAAACACCCTATAGGTATAAGATCCTCCGGTCTTATAAAAAGATTATCTAGGTTAAGAAGTATATAGGGGCGTTGTTACCAGCTTAAGGGATCAAGGGTGACTATATGAGTGTAACTTTACAATTTCCCTATGTAGTGATATTGTGTAATATTTATTATACTGAAAAGAATATATTTATAAAGTGAAGTGACGATATTTGTGAAGTGGAAATAGAGTTTTTTTATATGTACTCTTGTGAATAAATTATTACAAAATTAAATTGTCAAGTGTGGTCCTGAATTACAAAATTACAAATGTGAAACTTCTAAAAAGGTATACTTAGTGCAAATAAACTGTTGCAAAATTTTGTTTGTTAATTTTAGTCCTTGATTACAAAGCTTACTAAAATGTTACCTCTAAAATGTGTGTATTAGTGCTAATTGTCTTTCAAAGATTTGTGCTTCCCCATATATTTTAGTGTGTTGATGTAAAAATAAAGAAAAGTATTTCTTTTTGGATGTCTGTACTAAAAGCAGCCGTTATTTCACAAAATTTTAAATCAGGATACATAAACCAATTTCTTAAATAATAGATTCCAATTTATTAATCCTAAAACAATTTAAAAATAATAATTTAAAATTGAACCCTTAAGGGATACACTTATTAAAAAAGGTTACACATTATTTACTCATCTAAGAGAAATTAGTGGGACGTCTCCCAAATTGTTAATACCAATATGTGATAAACCTTATGATTCTAAGATAGGTGTATACACTACTATATATTTATAAAATAAACGTTATTCGCGTAGAAAAAAGGAAAGGAACCAACTGTAAACCTTTGGATTATTGCATCTATATGTGCTAAGGTTTGGGCTAAAACATTTTTTCATATAGCATAAGTCTCTGTTTTACAGAACGTAACACTTGTTAATCTTGTAGTTTCTTTCATTAAAATATAAGCGGTTTGTAATGAAACAGTCCGTGTCTTGGTGCTATACAGACTTGTCAGAAAGAGACTGCTCCTAGTGCCTTGCACGCAGTCAGGGTCTATACACCATAAGTAACGTATTAGTGTCCAAAGTAAAACAAAGATACTAGTACACACTTCTTGGGGGTTTGCCAATTTTCTGTATTTGTACTCACAGTTCCTTTAAGCTCTGACCGCTATCCTTGTCAGATCGGCTTGTGAATTCTGACTGTAGTCCTTCCCGCTTTGCCGCCTCTGTTCGGCGTCTGACGTCACACTCCCCGATAGGAGAATACTTTCCCAAGACACCGTAACCTGTGTCTCTGTTAGTTGTTCCGTTGTGTAGGTTAGAGATGGAACTGCACTTAGTGCTTTGCACGCAGTTCTGAGATCGATGTAAAGGTGGTAGTGTGAAGATAATATGGCAATGCCAGTAAAAAAGTGCACAACCCGGGTTATGTATATAAATCTTTTCTTGTAGTTTAATATCTCCAATAGTGTGTATATAAGTCGACGTACCAATGGATCAGTGTCCCTGTACAACGTTTGAAATGGAGCTACGATGCTTAGCATGATCCAGACTTTTTTGTCTACAATCTCCTATGAGGAACATAAGTAATACAGCTCCCCCAGTCTACTGTCTCAAAATTGGGGTTGGATGGCATAATCATTACAGGATAATGTTAATTTTAGTCCTTGATTACAAAGCTTACTAAAATGTTACCTCTAAAACGTGTGTATTAGTGCTAATTGTCTTTCAAAGATTTGTGCTTCCCCATATATTTTAGTGTGTTGATGTAAAAATAAAGAAAAGTATTTCTTTTTGGATGTCTGTACTAAAAGCAGCCGTTATTTCACAAAATTTTAAATCAGGATACATAAACCAATTTCTTAAATAATAGATTCCAATTTATTAATCCTAAAACAATTTAAAAATAATAATTTAAAATTGAACCCTTAAGGGATACATTTATTAAAAAAGGTTACACATTATTTACTCATCTAAGAGAAATTAGTGGGAAATTAGGTGTATACACTACTATATATTTATATCTTTGAAAGACAATTAGCACTAATACACACGTTGTAGAGGTAACATTTTAGTAAGCTTTGTAATCAAGGACTAAAATTAACAAACAAAATTTTGCAACAGTTTATTTGCACTAAGTATACCTTTTTAGAAGTTTCACATTTGTAATTTTGTAATTCAGGACCACACTTGACAATTTAATTTTGTAATAATTTATTCACAAGAGTACATATAAAAAAACTCTATTTCCACTTCACAAATATCGTCACTTCACTTTATAAATATATTCTTTTCAGTATAATAAATATTACACAATATCACTACATAGGGAAATTGTAAAGTTACACTCATATAGTCACGCTTGATCCCTTAAGCTGGTAACAACGCCCCTATATACTTCTTAACCTAGATAATGGCAGAGAGACAGTCTTCGGCTCAGCGCTACTGCTATGTGACGAAAATAGCCGACAAGTGAGAATGCTAGACCGGGATAATTCTGGTAAGCTGAGGAAACTTTCCCCTGCTCACTCTGCCCTGACGAGTACCTATAACAGTGAAAGAAATCTGTCTCTAGTCTATGGAATGAATGAGTTGCATCGTTTACCCCAGGGACTGTTTGAGCAGCAGCTAAGGGCACATAGCCCTATCCAGCTTAGGAGTGCCGACGTACCAATGGATCAGTGTCCCTGTACAACGTTTGAAATGGAGCTACGATGCTTAGCATGATCCAGACTTTTTTGTCTACAATCTCCTATGAGGAACATAAGTAATACAGCTCCCCCAGTCTACTGTCTCAAAATTGGGGTTGGATGGCATAATCATTACAGGATAGGAGTGGGGTGTATACAAAAAGTTGGTGTAGGGTAAGCTCCCTGTTTGACTGAAAAAGTCTGCAGCTGTCTATTTCCCAACTGGACATAGATATGACTTTTGCAACTAGCAGCGGAAACAATGGATTTCTTTTCCCAACACTTATGTGCTCATTACCAGCTACTTATTATTCATTGGGGGGTCAGCTAGCAAGTAATTACTTTATACAAGACATCTGTCTCTTTACACTAATGGGGAGTATTTAATAAGTTATGTTATACATTAAGGGTTGGCTATGATCCTTAGTGCATTGACAAGGATTTTATATTGTGGTGCGCAGTATTTTCCAGTATTTAATTGGTTCACATTATAGAATAGGTGTATACTAACTTTTTAGTAGACATATTATTAAATGCTACACCAAATTCACAATTTAAGCATATTGTTCCTTGGTGCATATAATGATGTCTTATTGGACTGATACCTGGCACTGAGGTCTATCACCTTTGGTTCAATCATTTTCTGAGGGAACAGAAATTAATGTCACTTACCGCTGTAAATTTCAGGTTTTGGATAGTATTATTTCTACTGTCTGTTCGCATATTGTATATATCCCTTTTGGGTCAATCTAAACTAACATGCTAAGTCATATAACATATATGTTTGCACGATATTCAACAAAAGTCTTTTATGGTTATACTATGGTAGATTGATGATCTATGGTGTATTTTAAGTTGTAGCTTATTAGTTCTCACCAGTTATTTTGTACTGAGCTCAATGAGAGCCCCTTATGGCTTATACTATATTCACATGTGGAATTATGCAATATATCTGGTTATACAAAATCTAGAAAGTTCCCTCTATATGTTTATAGGATATCTCACAGATCTATAAAATCAGGTTGAAGTATTTACTACAGCTACCCATATATACTTCTTTTGTATAATAGGGAGATTGAAAATTGTGGTTTACTCCCTACCCTTTTCTGTTAATCCCATTTTACAGATACATAATTGTGAGAGAAGCCTAACCAAATTTCAGCAATTTAATATATATATATATATATATATATATATATATATATATACAAATGTAGCTGTACTGTTAGTTAATAGATATGTGCTACTCCTCTTCTTGGTCATAATGCACTAGGTCTATGATCACTTCTTTAGTATATGGTACAGCTGGGGAGATACTACAGAACTATACATATTTTATATACTATAAACAAAACTTGAATTTTAACCTTAACGGGGGTCACCCTCGTGCCCCCCCCCACTAGTATTTTTCCTATGTTTTTCTATACCATTGAGACCTTACCTTGGCTCTAAACTTTACTTTAATATGCTGGCCTCTGACATACTTAGTCATTTAAAATTGACAACAGCAAATGTATTTCTGTATTATTTTCAAGCGACATGGCTTCTTAGTTACTTTTCTCCTTCTATTCTCCTTCTAGTCCCACATATGTGAAATTATGTGGATACTTTGCTAAAGTGATATCTTCTAAACCATTTATACTATTATATGTGTCATACATATCTATATATAAAATAATAAAATAGAGGTTTCCCTTTGAGACTCAAGAGTAGTCTTCTAATGTTCCTGATAACCCTCTGTAGCATCATATTTTTTGCGAGGTCCAAAAGTGGACTTATGTGTCATTTAGAGGGTTTCCAGTACAACAGGCTAGCTATATGCCATCTTATATTCTTAAACATTGTCAGTTGAACGTATTTTGTTTGTCCTGTCTAGTTTGTATTTATAATATGTTTGGAAACGATTCCATTGTATAGTTTTTACTGACATGCTTGGATTGTATGCCTTGATTTATGCCTCAATAAAAAATTAAAATTAAAAAAAAAAAAAAAAAAAATTATGCTTACCTGATAAATGTATTTCTTTCCGGATATGGAGAGTCTACGACCCCACGCTTTATTAAGACAGTTATTTTTTACTAAACCTAAGGCACCTCTACACCTTTGTGTTATTCTTTTTCTATTTCCTTTCGGTCGAATGACTGAGGATTATGAGTAGGGGAGTGACACTTAACAGCTCTTCTGTGGTGCTCTTTGTCTCCTCCTGCTGGCCAGGAGTGATATTCCCACTAGTAATTGAATGAAGTCATGGACTCTCCATATCCGGAAAGAAAGACATTTATCAGGTAAGCATAAATTTAGTTTTTTTACACAAACGGTTTCTTTTTAGGTTTACTTTGATCTAACATATTGTTTTTACTGAAGGTGCACAGTTTAATATCCCTTAAAGATTAAGAGGTGTTAAAGGGACAAGAAGCCCAAAATGTTGCTTTTATGATTCAGATAAGATCTACAGTTCTAGACAACTTTCCAATTTACTACTATTATTACATTTGCTTCATGCTCTTAATATCCTTTGTTAAAGTAGCAGTGATGCACTGCTGGGAGCTAGCTGAACACATTCTGTGAGCCAACTCACAACAGACTAAATATCTACTCCCTTTATGCATCTGCCATTGTAAACCATAGTGCAGCAGATCAGACCCCAGAACAGATACATAGCCTTCTACCTCCCATTATGCCAAATATATATATGCCACAGCAAATCATTGACCAGATGCATTGCCCTACTGTATCTATTATGCCAGGTATATGCCACATTAGACCTAAACCAGACCAATGGCCCGTGCACATTTTTATTCTGACAGCATTTTATTCTGACCCCCCCCCCCCCCACACACACAGCCTCATTATGCAAGGTAAATTCCATATTACTTAGAGATTGGCAAATTGCATGTTACTTAGACCTCACGACCAAGTGAGTGTGTTTAGATGCAGATCACCTATAAATGTCTACACACACACTATACTCCTGCAAACTAGGCGTTCATTGAACACAGGGCTTATTGAAGCATGGACGCGTTATAAAATGCCTAGACACTTTTGTTCTACCCCCCTGCTCATGTCTATAAATATTAGACTATATGACTGTGCTTGGAGTAAGTCGGTGGGCTGGGCTACTATGGTACCAGGAAAAAAAAATCATTTTTTCTATACCTCTGTGCAAGGCTCCATCATGAGTGAGACCTTAGGCAGTCACCTATTTAGCCTAATGCCGCCTTTGTTTCAGATTTAAATTATAGGAAAAGAGGACCAGATAAATAATGGAAGTATATTTCAAGGTTGTTGTACTATGCATAATTTAACATTTTACATTACATTATCGAGATGTTAACTATCCGTTTAGCTTATAATAATTTCCAGATCTTGGCTCATATATAATATTTGTATTTTTCAAATTTGCTATTTAATAAATCTACACATTCAAATTAGTAGACTGACTGTCAAGGTGAACATTCTTCAATTCTAATGTCATATAGGAGACATTAACTCATTTCTAGACACCCAGGCTAACAATCAGTGTTCCTGAAGAACTACCCTTTTTACTCTTTAGTTGAATAATCCTACTTATTGCTGAAGTTGCTGGTTTATTTTAATTATTTTTTTTCTAATTTAAGCTTTGTTTATTTTTAAAAATAAGTAAATAATTATGTGAACAACCATAATTATTGGCCAATAAATATGGCAGTGTTATCGAAAATAGTAAACTTTTGTTGATATTATAATATTGTTAAATTGTTTATACGTAGTTCTGAAGCTTAATGAGTACAGAGGTTGCAAACCTTTTTTCTTTTTTTAAAGTATATGCTAAAACTGCAAGTATAGTAGTGGTGGGTGATTGTGCTAAGATTCACTACACTGGTCTATAAGGAAAAAATGTCCTCACACAGTGGCTTACATTTGTGTCTTTTGTCACTTTGTAATTTCAGGGGAGCTGCCTCTTTCCCTAGCTGCCTGCACCAATCAAGTAGAAATAGTCACTTATCTCCTCCAGAACCAGTACTCTCCAGCTAATATTGCAGCCCAGGATTCTTTTGGAAACACTGTACTGCACGCCTTAGTAGACATTTCTGACAATACTAATGAGAACACCAAATTTGTGACCAAAATGTACAGTGTTGTGTTGGTGCTGGGAGCACAGATTAACCCTTGCTTAAAGCTAGAAGAAATCGCAAATAAGAAAGGTTTGACACCTCTGACTTTGGCAGCAAAAACTGGCAAGATTGGGGTAAGTCTGATCTACTTATAGAAAAAAAAGAATTATACGGCTAGATTACGAGTTTTGTGGTAACAGGGGTGCGGGGCTAACGTGCAGTTTATTGCCACCGCTCACTTACATACAGCGCTGGTATTATGGGATATTACAAACCCGGTGTTAACAGACAAAAATGTTGCTCCACACTTTACTCCAATACCAGCGCTGCTTAAGTCAGCGCTGCTTAAGTGAGCTGGTTGTACGTGCTCATGCACGATTTCCCCATAGGAATCAACAGGGAGAGCCGGCTGAGAAAAAGTCTAACACCTGCAAAAAAGCAGCGTACAGCTCCGAAACGCAGCCCCATTGTTTCCTATGGGGAAATAAAATGTATGTTTACACCTAACACCCTAACATGAACCCCGAGTCTAAACACCCCTAATCTTACACTTATTAACCCCTAATATGCCACCCCTGACATCGTCGCCACCTACATTATATTTTTTAACCCCTAATCTACCGCTCTGGACATTGCCGCCATTATAATAAACATATTAACCCCTAAACCGCCACACTCCCGCCTCGCAAACATTAGTTAAATATTATTAACCCCTAATCTGCCGTCCCTAACATCGCCACCACCTACCTACATTTATTAACCCCTAATCTGCTGCCCCAACGTCGCCACCACTATACTAAATGTATTAATCCCTAAACCTAAGTCTAACCCTAACACCCCCTAACTTCAATATAATTACAATAAATCTAAATAAAAATTAATATTATTACCTAAATAATTCCTATTTAAAACTAAATACTTACCTGTACAATAAACCCTAAGCTAGCTACAATATAACTAATAGTTACATTGTAGCTAGCTTAGTTTTTATTTTATTTTACAGGCAAGTGTGTATTTATTTTAACTAGGTAGAATAGTTACTAAATAGTTATTAACTATTTAATAACTACCTAGCTAAAATAAATACAAAGGTACCTGTAAAATAAAACCTAACCTAAGTTACACTAACACCTAACACTACACTACAATTAAATAAATGACCTAAATTAAATACAATTAAATAAATTAAATACAATTAGTTAAAGTGCAAAAAACAAACAAACACTAAATTACAGAAAATAATAAACAAATTACAAGATATTTAAACTAATTATACCTAATCTAATAGCCCTATGAAAATAAAAAAGCCCCCCAAAATAAAAAAAAACCTAGCCTAAACTAAACTACCAATAGTCCTTAAAAGGGCCTTTTGCGGGGCATTGCCCCAAAGAAATCAGCTCTTTTACCTGTAAAAAAAAAAAACAAACACCCCCCAACAGTAAAACCCACCACCCACACAACCAACCCCCCAAATAAAAATCTAACTAAAAAACCTAAGCTCCCCATTGCCCTGAAAAGGGCATTTGGATGGGCATTGCCCTTAAAAGGGTAGTTAGCTCTTTTGCAGCCCTAACCTAAAAATAAAACCCACCCAATACACCCTTAAAAAACCTAACACTAACCCCCTGAAGATCTACTTACTGTTCTGAAGACCGGACATCCATCCTCAAGGAAGCAGCAGAAGTCTTCATCCAACCGGGCCGAAGTCCTCAATGAAGCCGGGAGAAGTCTTCATCCAAGCCGGGCGAAGTGGTCCTCCAGACGGGCAGAAGTCTTCATCCAGACGGCATCTTCTGTCTTCATCCATCCGATGTGGAGCATCCTCTTCATCCGGAATCTTATTACTGAATGAAGGTTCCTTTAAGTGACGTCATCCAAGATGGCATCCCATAGATTCCGATTGGCTGATAGAATTCTATCAGCCTATCGGAATTAAGGTAGAAAAAATCCTATTAGCTGATGCAATCAGCCAATAGGATTGAAGTTCAAGCCAATAGAATGCGAGCTCAATCCTATTGGCTGATTGCATCAGCCAATAGGATTTTTTCTACCTTAATTCCGATTAGCTGATAGAATTCTATCAGCCAATTGGAATCTAAGGGACGCCATCTTGGATGATGTCACTTAAAGGAACCTTCATTCAGTAAGAAGACTCCGGATGAAGAGAATGCTCCGCTTCGGATGTCTTGAAGATGTAGCTGCTCTGCGTCGGATGGATGAAGATAGAAGATGCCGTCTGGATGAAGACTTCTGCCTGTCTGGAGGACCACTTCACCCAGCTTGGATGAAGACTTCTCCCGGCTTCGTTGAGGACTTCGGCCCGGTTGGATGAAGACTTCTGCCACTTCCTTGAGGATGGATCTCCGGTCTTCAGAACAGTAAGTCGATCTTTAGGGGGTTAGTGTTAGGTTTTTTAAGGGTATATTGGGTGGGTTTTATTTTTAGGTTAGGGCTTTGGGCCACAAAAGAGCTAACTGCCCATTTAAGGGCAATGCCCATCCAAATGCCCTTTTCAGGGCAATGGGGAGCTTAGGTTTTTTTAGTTAGGTTTTTATTTGGGGGGTTGGTTGTGTGGGTGGTGGGTTTTACTGTTGGGGGGTGTTTGTATTTTTTTTTTACAGGTAAAAGAGCTGATTTCTTTGGGGCAATGCCCGCAGAAAAGGCCCTTTTAAGGGTTATTGGTAGTTTAGTTTAGGCTAGGGTTTTGGGGGGGCTTTTTTTATTTTGATAGGGCTATTAGATTAGGTGTAATTAGTTTAACCCTTTAAGGACACAGCTTTCAGTTTGCTCAATTGTTTTATGACGGAAAAATTCCGTCATACGTCCTTAAGAGGTTAAATATCTTGTAATTTGTTTATTATTTTCTGTAACTTAGTGTTTGTTTGTTTTTGTGATTTAGCTAATTTAATTTATTTAATTGTATTTCATTTAGTTAATTTATTTAATTGTATTTCATTTAGTTAATTTATTTAATTGTAGTGTAGTGTTAGGTGTTATTGTAACTTAGGTTTTATTTTACATGCAAATTTGTATTTATTTTAGCTAGGTCGTTATTAAATAGTTAATAACTATTTAATAACCATTCTACCTAGTTAAAATAAATACAATAAATGCCTGTAAAATAAAAATAAACCCTAAGATAGCTACAATGTAACTATTAGTTATATTGTAGCTAGCTTAGGGTTTATTTTATAGGTAAGTATTTAGTTTTAAATAGGAATAATTTAGTAATTTATAATATAGTGGCGGCGACGTTGGGGGCGGCAGATTAGGGGTTAATAAATATAATGTAGGTGGCGGCGATGTTAGGGGCTGCAGATTAGGGGTTAATAAATATAATGTATGTTGCGGTGATGTTAGGGGCGGCAGATTAGGGGTTAATAAGGTCTAAGAAATTAGCATATGAACCTCCTAGGTTAAGCTTTTAACTAAGAATACCAAGAGAACAAAGCAAAATTGGTGATAAAAGTAAATTGGAAAATTGTTTAAAATTACATGCCCTATCTGAATCATGAAAGTTTATTTTGGACTAGACTGTCCCTTTAAGCTTTTCAGTGAGATAGCCTTGTTCAAAACCATATCTAATCAGGGAATCAAGCTGTTCCTTAAACCTGTATGTAGGATCAAAGTGTAATTTCTGATATGTGCCCTCAACACTTAGTTGGCACAAAATATAATTTCTGTAGTATTCATAATTAAGCAAGACAATGGCCCCTCCCTTATCCGCTGGGCGGATGATAAGGTTGGTGTCATTTTTGAGGGTGTTGATTGCTTCCCTCTCATCCCTTTTGAGGTTATCCCTCCATTTAAGGCCAACATTAGAAGCATCTATATCTCTCTGTACCATACGTGTGTAAGTTTTGATACTTGCACTGAAATTGGTCGGATCGAATAAGTTATCGTGCTTAGTGATTTTAAAACCCTGTGGTTGTGGAGATGGAGTGTATTGAAATCTTTAATGTTCTTTGTAATTTATACATCAATCACCAAGTCACTCAGGTTATGACTAGGAACAAAGGACAGACCTCTGTTAAGTAGAGATTTCTCTCCTTCCATCAAAATGTGGGAGCTAAGGTTGAGGACTATATTCCTGTCCTCATTCATCTGCCCTTCCTGGGGGGTCTATGTGTGACTCTTCTTAGTCCTAATTGGGGGCCGCTGCCTCTCCCTCCTGATCAGGTGGTGGCCTCTAAAAAAGCTTGACTATTGTCAGTGTGGTTAGATCTAGGGCCTGATTGTGACTGGATATTATGTTGTCCTAGGTGGGAAGTTTCCTTATCAGAGTCAGAGGTCTCACCGCCACTAGTGTCTATGGTGTGAAACCTTACTCTACGTTGGCGGTATGGTTTCTGTGTTCTGCCCTCCTGAGTACTTGTCAGCCACCTGTAGACACGCCCCTTGTTGTAATCACTTTTTACTGTATCTAATTTTCTATTCTTAAATGTTAACAGCTCATTTCGGTATGTGTCTGTCTCTTGTTTCAGTTTGTGTAACCAGTCTTCAGTGGTGTCTAAACTCAGGGTGTGTTTGTGCAGGTCCTCAAACTCTCTAGTTTCCAATTTGACTTTGTTAAGTAATGCTGTGACCTCCTCAATAACAAGTAAAATCAAATCATATGAACATTTATTAAGGATATTGCACCACCTCCTTTTAAATTTGGGGTTATCTCTGCCAAATGTATGTATATTTCTCACTCTAAAACCCTGTGGGATCTGGTTTAACCGGTGATATTCTGACAGATAACTACCATGCAAACTTAGGTCTATTTCTCTTTTCCTTAATTTAAGTAATGCATAATACAGATTAATAGGGGTCTCACTCACTGTGCGCTGTAAAGGTGCAAACAGGATCCTTGCTGCATCATCAAAAGAAACAGTACCTTGTTGTGCTTGTTGAACACTGAAGGTGGAATCCTCAGGGGCAGTATTAACATGTAGAGCTGATTGATGTAGCAGCCGGTGCAGGATGCATACTCTTGTGTATAACCGTATACTGGAGGATAGCTAGCCAGATGTGTTACCAATACCTGATAAATTAAGTTCTCAGTCAAAGTAGCAGCTTAAAACGCAAATGCCAACTAGCAAAACTCACATTCAGTGAAAAAACAATATTCCAGGATCCTAAGAGCCTAGAAAAATTGAGCGAGGTGTGGACTGTTTGCCGTTGCTATATTCTCTATAACCAGCTGTGTCACACACATATGCCCCACTATGTTTCATGCTCCACTTCCTGTCTACACACAGTGATGTCACTTCCTGTTTGACGAACAACAGTGATCCGTTTTTTGCTGTATTACACTAGAGATGTAAGGCACATTAATTTTAGAGGTATTCTAGTTGTTCACATTATTGTTTTGAGAGTCCTATGTTCTTATGTTTTGTATCAACTAAGACAAGTTGTAATGCCGGACCGGAAGTGGGGAATTTATCTACTTCCGGTTTGACGATTTTGAGCTGTGTATGTGCTTAATTGTTTGGTGCTTTTTTCACTATGATTGAGGTATTGTGGGTTGTTTTGTAACACTATTTAAATGAGGTTTGTACACTTTGAATTTATTCTGAAGAAGGGGAGAATCTATCCCCGAAATGTCAATTATATTTACACTTCTGAAATCACTGTTTGTGTTTTGGATATAAATATATATATATATATATATATATATATATATTAATTTGAGCCCTCTGTAGTTAAGAAAATTAAAACATGTAAAAGTATATTTATGCAATATTCATATTTAATAAAGGTTTTAACTATGTATTTACTGTAAATATTTCACATTCCAATGTTCTGCACATAGCAGAATATGTTCTATGTAATTTTAAATACATATTCATATATATATATATATATATATATATATATATATATACAACACACAGAGAAAACCCAGCACTCACTTACAAGCTCTCAGCTAAGATTTAAAAGCAAAAATGGAAAGGTTAGTCACCGCATCTGGCCAAATGGGACAAGCTCAGGTACCACGTCAAGGTCCTTTCCAATACCTGAGACCCTAAAACAGCCACACAATGCAAGCTTTCAAATCCAAACAAACTGAAAACAAGGGAAGGGTGCACAGGAATATGTAACCACCCTAGACATATACAAAACACGGAAGGGAACTGCACTCTCATACCGGACCGGGTACACATCCCATGACCCTGCAACATGCTCAGCCCTGGGTGCCAGTGGCACCCAGGGCTGAGCATGTTGCAGGGTCATGGGATGTGTACCCGGTCCGGTATGAGAGTGCAGTTCCCTTCCGTGTTTTATATATATATATATATATATATATATATATACCTATATATAATCATGTATATATACAGAGAGGTATAAATATATATTTGTGCAAAATACCATCATATATATATATATATATATATATATATATATATATATATATATATAAATATGTATTTATGAATAAATAGTACCTATCCTTGTATGTGAGGAACATTAAAATGTGAAATATTCATATATTTATGTTGGGTTAGCACACTTGAGAATATTTGTTTGGCTTAGTGCGAGAGTGGGGCGTTTTTTCCTCCATTGACTTCTATGGGTGAATAAGTTATTGTGCGCTCTATATTCTAACTTTGGCTTTTTGCACTCATCGGGTTAGTGCGCGAGTGATAACTTTTTACTTTCAACTCATAATACGAGAGCAACCCGACGCACACAGAAAATGTACTTCTAATGCAGTTAACGCTGGAGCGCTAATTTGCGCTCCACATGTCATCTGGTGCTTAATGATTTTGAGATAAAAGTTGTAAATTGAGATGTTCCCTAAGGAATGGGCATGCAGGAGAACAAGAAGAAGTTAGTGCAGAGGAGTGCCTGGTATAGTTTAAGATTATTTGAAGCTGTGCTGTGTTTGAGGGTGCATTAGTTAAATTACAAATATTAACAATGAAGGCAATTGAAATAATCAAAGTAGGTAATTCATACCGTCCTATCAACATGGGGAATGTGAATGGAAATAAAGTTCTGTCTTTTGAGTCTCATTTGCATGTGGCTACTCAGTGGAAAAATCAAAGTATAATATAGGAAAGTTGGACTCCTTGATAGGTAAATCATATGATATGACCATCATTGTGTTTTTTAAATATCTTTAATAATTTAGGGAATCAGAGAGGTTTCCAATACTTGTGTGTTTACATTTTATAGTTAACTAAACATAAACTATTGCACAGACAAATTTTTTTTTAACTTTTTTCATGTATTTATTGTTCTCAGGTGTTTGCCTATATTCTGAGGCGAGAGATCAAGAATCAAGAGTGTAGACATCTTTCTCGAAAGTTCACTGAATGGGCCTATGGGCCAGTGCATTCCTCTCTTTATGATCTCTCAGGTGTGGACACCTATGAAAATAACTGTGTGCTTGAGATCATCGCTTACAGCACTGAGACACCGGTGAGGTCTTTACAAAACCCTACTTTTTATTATTTGATCTATGTAAATAAATTGAGTTAATAAATTTATCTTAAAGAGACATAGTAATCAAAAATAGATATATCAATAGAACAATTTCATTTCTTTCATGTAATTACCAAGAGTCCATGAGCTAGTGACGTATGGGATATACATTCCTACCAGGAGGGGCAAAGTTTCCCAAACCTCAAAATGCCTATAAATACACCCCTCACCATACCCACAATTCAGTTTTACAAACTTTGCCTCCCATGGAGGTGGTGAAGTAAGTTTGTGCTAGATTCTACGTTGATATGCGCTTCGCAGCAGGCTGGAGCCCGGTTTTCCTCTCAGAGTGCAGTGAATGTCAGAGGGATGTGAAGAGAGTATTGCCTATTTGAATACAATGGTCTTCCTCTAGGGGATCTATTTCATAGGTTCTCTGTTATCGGTCGTAGAGATTTCTTCTCCTACCTCCCTTTTCAGATCGACGATATACTCTTATATACCATTACCTCTACTGATTCTCGTTTCAGTACTGGTTTGGCTATCTACTATATGTAGATGAGTGTCTTATGGTAAGTAAGTCTTATTTTATTTATGACACTCTAAGCTATGGTTGGGCACTTTATATGTAAAGTTCTAAATATATGTGTTTAAACTTATATTTGCCATGATTCAGGATAATCAGTATTCCTTCATTCAGACTGTCAGTTTCATTATTTGGGATAATGCATATGAATAATTAATTTTTTCTTACCTTAAAAATTTTCAATTGACTTTTTTCCCTGCGGGCTGTTAGGCTCGCGAGGGCAGAAAATGCTTCAATTTATTGCGTCATTCTTGGCGCGAACTTTTTTGGCGCAAAATTTTGTCATTTCCGGCGCCATAGTTGACGCCGGAAGTTTGTTCGTGGTTGCGTCATTTTTTGACGTATGTGTGTTACAGACGTTTTTTTGCGCCAAAAAATGTGGGCGTTGTTTTTTTACTTCAGAGGATGTTGCGTCATACTTGGCGCCAAAAAATATGGGCGTTGTACTTGGCGCCAATAATGTGGGCGTCATACTTGGCGCCAAAAAATGTGGGCGTCATTCTGGTCTCCACCTTTTTTCACATTATTTAAGTCTCACTTTTTTATTGCTTCTGGTTACTAGAGGCTTGTTTATTTTGCATCTTTTCCCATTCCTGAAACTGTCATTTAAGGAATTTGATAATTTTGCTTTATATGTTGTTTTTTCTATTACATATTGCAAGATGTCACAACCTGACCCTGGATCAGAATCTGCTTCTGGAAAGACGCTGCCTGATGCTGCTTCTACCAAAGTAAAGTGCATCTGTTGTAAACTTTTGGTAACTGTTCCTCCGGCTGTAGTTTGTGTTAGTTGTCATGATAAGCTTTCTAACGCAGATAGTGTCTCCATTAGTAATAATCCTTTACCTGTTGTTTTTCCTTCAACATCTAATGTTCAGGATGTCCCTGTTAATGTTAAAGAATTTGTTTCTAATTCTATTAGGAAGGCTCTGTCTGTTATTCCTCCTTCCAGTAAACGTAAAAGGTCTTTTAAAACTTCTCATATTTCAGATGAATTTTTAAGTGACCGCCATCATTCTGACTTATCTATTTCTGATGAGGATCTGGTTCAGAAGATTCTGCTTCAGAAATTGACACTGATAAATCTTCATATTTATTTAAGATGGAGTTTATTCGTTCTTTACTTAAAGAAGTGTTGATTGCATTAGATATGGAGGAGTCTAGTCCTCTTGATACTAAATCTACTAAGCGTTTAAATTCGGTTTTTAAACCTCATGTAGTTATTCCAGAAGTTTTTCCAGTTCCTGATGCTATTTCAGAAGTAATTTCTAGGGAATGGAATAGTCTGGGTACTTCATTTACTCCTTCTCCAAGGTTTAAGAAATTGTACCCTGTGCCATCTGATAGATTAGAATTTTGGGACAAAATCCCTAAAGTTGATGGGGCTATCTCTACTCTTGCTAAACGTACTACTATTCCTACGGCGGATAGTACTTCCTTTAAGGATCCTTTAGATAGGAAGCTTGAATCCTTTCTAAGGAGAGCTTATTTATGTTCAGGTAATCTTCTTAGACCTGCTATTTCTTTGGCTTATGTTGCTGCAGCTTCCACTTTCTGGTTGGAGGCTTTAGCGCAACAAGTGTCAGACCATAATGCTTATAGCATTGTTAAACTTCTTCAACATGCTAATAACTTTATTTGTGATGCCATTTTTGATATCATTAGAATTGATGTCAGGTATATGTCTTTAGCTATTTTAGCTAGAAGAGCTTTATGGCTTAAATCTTGGAATGCAGATATGACTTCTAAGTCAACTTTGCTTTCTCTTTCTTTCCAAGGTAATAAATTATTTGGTTCACAGTTGGATTCTATAATTTCAACTGTTACTGGGGGGAAAGGAACTTTTTTGCCTCAGGACAAAAAATCTAAAGGTAAATATAGGGCTGCTAATCGTTTTCGTTCCTTTCGTCAGAATAAGGAACAAAAGCCTGACCCTTCCCCTAAAGGAATGGTTTCCGTTTGGAAACCTTCTCCAGTCTGGAATAAATCCAAGCCTTTTAGAAAGTCAAAACCAGCTCCCAAATCCGCATGAAGGTGCGGCCCTCATTCCAGCACAGCTGGTAGGGGGCAGGTTACGATTTTTCAAAGATATTTGGATCAATTCGATTCACAGTCTTTGGATTCAGAACATTGTTTCACAAGGGTACAGAATAGGTTTCAAGGTAAGACCGCCTGTGAGAAGATTTTTTCTCTCACGCATTCCAGTAAACCCAGTGAAGGCTCAGGCGTTTCTGAAATGTGTTTCAGACCTAGAGTTGGCTGGGGTAATTGTGCCAGTTCCAGTTCTGGAACGGGGTCTGGGGTTTTACTCAAATCTATTCATTATACCAAAGAAGGAGAATTCCTTCAGACCAGTTCTGGATCTAAAAATATTGAATCGTTATGTAAGGATACCAACATTCAAAATGGTGACTATAAGGACTATTCTGCCTTTTGTTCAGCAAGGGCATTATATGTCTACAATAGACTTACAGGATGCATATCTTCATATTCCAATTCATCCAGATCACTATCAGTTGCTAAGATTCTCTTTTCTAGACAAGCATTACCAGTTTGTTGCCCTTCCGTTTGGCCTAGCAACAGCTCCAAGGATCTTTTCAAAGGTTCTCGGTGCCCTTCTCTCTGTAATCAGAGAACAGGGTATTGCGGTATTTCCTTATTTGGACGATATCTTGGTACTTGCTCAGTCTTTACATTCTGCAGAATCTCATACGAATCAACTTGTGTTGTTTCTTCAAAGACATGGTTGGAGGATCAATTTACCAAAGAGTTCATTGATTCCTCAGACAAAGGTAACCTTTTTGGGCTTTCAAATAGATTCAGTGTCCATGACTTTGTCTCTAACAGAAAAGAGACGTCTGAAGTTGGTTTCAGCTTGTCGAAACCTTCAGTCTCAATCATTCCCTTCGGTAGCTTTGTGCATGGAGATTCTAGGTCTCATGACTGCTGCATCGGACGCGATCCCCTTTGCTCGCTTTCACATGAGACCTCTTCAGCTTTGTTTGTTGAACCAATGGTGCAGGGATTATACAAAGATATCACAATTAATATCCTTAATCCCAATGTTCGATCTTCTCTGACTTGGTGGTTGAATCACCATCGTCTAATTCAAGGGGCCTCTTTTGTTCGTCCAACCTGGACTGTAATCTCAACAGATGCAAGTCTTTCAGGTTGGGGAGCTGTATGGGGATCTCTGACAGCACAGGGGGTTTGGGAATTTCAGGAGGCGAAATTACCAATCAACATTTTGAAACTCCGTGCAATTTTCAGAGCTCTTCAGTTGTGGCGTCTTCTGAAGAGGGAATCGTTTATTTGTTTTCAGACAGACAATGTCACAACCGTGGCGTATGTCAATCCTCAAGGTCTGACTCACAGTCCTCAGGCTATGAAAGAAGTATATCGGATACTTGTATGGGCGGAATCCAGCTCCTGTCTAATCTCTGCGGTTCATATCCCAGGTGTAGACAATTGGGAAGCGGATTATCTCAGTCGCCAGACGTTACATCCGGGCGAATGGTCTCTTCACCGAGAGGTTTTTCTTCAGATTGTTCAAATCTGGGGACTTCCAGAAATAGATCTGATGGCCTCTCATCTAAACAAGAAACTTTCCAGGTATCTATCCAGATCCAGGGATCCTCAGGCGGAAGCAGTGGACGCGTTGTCGCTTCCTTGGAATTATCAACCTGCTTATATCTTTCCGCCTCTAGTTCTTCTTCCAAAAGTGATTTCCAAAATTCTAATGGAACGTTCCTTTGTATTGCTGGTGGCTCCAGCATGGCCTCACAGGTTTTGGTATGCGGATCTCGTTCGGATGGCAAGTTGCCAACCTTGGACACTTCCATTAAGGCCAGACCTTCTATCTCAAGGCCCATTTTTCCATCAGGATCTCAAATCATTAAATTTGAAGGTATGGAGATTGAACGCTTGATTCTTAGTCATAGAGGTTTCTCTAACTCAGTGATTAATACTATGATAGAGGCTCGTAAATCTGTGTCTAGAAAGATTTATTACCGAGTCTGGAAGACTTACATTTCTTGGTGTTCTTCTCATAAATTCTCTTGGCATTCTTTTAGAATTCCTAGAATTTTACAGTTTCTTCAGGATGGTTTGGATAAGGGTTTGTCTGCAAGCTCTTTGAAAGGTCAAATCTCTGCTCTTTCTGTTCTTTTTCACAGAAAAATTGCTAATCATCCTGATATTCATTGTTTTGTACAGGCTTTGGTTCGTATCAAGCCTGTCATTAAGTCATTCTCTCCTCCTTGGAGTCTTAATTTGGTTCTGAGGGCTTTACAGGCTCCTCCGTTTGAACCTATGCATTCTCTGGATATTAAATTACTTTCTTGGAAAGTGTTGTTCCTTTTGGCCATCTCTTCTGCTAGAAGAGTTTCTGAGTTATCTGCTCTTTCTTGTGAATCTCCTTTTCTGATTTTTCATCAGGATAAGGCGGTGTTGCGGACTTCATTTAAGTTTTTACCTAAGGTTGTGAATTCTAACAACATTAGTAGAGAAATCGTTGTCCCTTCATTATGTCCTAATCCTAAGAATTCTCTGGAGAGATCTTTACATTCTTTGGATGTAGTAAGAGCTTTAAAATATTATGTTGAAGCTACTAAATGTTTTAGAAAGACTTCTAGTCTATTTGTTATCTTTTCTGGTTCCAGGAAAGGTCAGAAGGCTTCTGCCATTTCTTTGGCATCTTGGTTAAAATCTTTGATTCATCATGCTTATGTAGAGTCGGGTAAGTCCCCGCCTCAAAGGATTACAGCTCATTCTACTAGGTCAGTTTCTACTTCCTGGGCTTTTCGGAATGAAGCTTCTGTTGATCAAATTTGCAAAGCAGCAACTTGGTCTTCTTTGCATACTTTTACTAAATTCTACCATTTTGATGTTTTCTCTTCTTCAGAAGCAGTATTTGGTAGAAAAGTTCTTCAGGCAGCTGTTTCAGTTTGATTCTGCTGCTTATTATTTCATTTTTTTGATTTGGGTTGTGGATTATTTTTTCAGCGGAATTGGCTGTCTTTATTTTATCCCTCCCTCTCTAGTGACTCTTGCGTGGAAGTTCCACATCTTGGATATCTGCTATCCCATACGTCACTAGCTCATGGACTCTTGCTAATTACATGAAAGAAAACATAATTTATGTAAGAATTTACCTGATAAATTAATTTCTTTCATATTAGCAAGAGTCCATGAGGCCCACCCTTTTTTTGTGGTGGTTATGATTTTTTTGTATAAAGCACAATTATTCCAATTCCTTATTTTTTTATGCTTTCGCTCCTTTCTTATCACCCCACTTCTTGGCTATTCGTTAAACTGAATTGTGGGTGTGGTGAGGGGTGTATTTATAGGCATTTTGAGGTTTGGGAAACTTTGCCCCTCCTGGTAGGAATGTATATCCCATACGTCACTAGCTCATGGACTCTTGCTAATATGAAAGAAATGAATTTATCAGGTAAGTTCTTACGTAAATTATGTTTTTTATACAGTGCTCCTTAAAATTTACTAAACGATTAATGAAACTTTAATAATAAATAAATCTCTGGACTACAGCAACTCTGTGTTTATCATGAGTGTACCATTTCCTGTAGTATGTTTCAGTATTAGACACTCTACAGATATTGAGATTGTTTTAGGAAATAACATACATTTTACTTCTACCACCGCTTACACGATTGTCAAGGTTACAGATTTTATGTTATTATTTTGTAGAACCGCCATGATATGCTCTTAGTGGAGCCTCTCAACAGACTTTTGCAAGACAAATGGGATCGATTTGTTAAACGTATATTCTACTTCAATTTCCTCACATACATTGCATATGTGATCATCTTTACAATTGCTGCCTACTACAGACCAGTAAATGGTGATGTATGTGAACCATAATTTACTTTCATGATTTTAAAATGTATTGCTTGACCACACATTGTATTTAATGAACATCTACCACAGGCATTGTTTTAATCTTTATTAGCTAGATGTAAAATGAGTGCCACTTTCATCTCACCTCAGAATTCATAAATAGAAATTTGGTATCCTGACTGGTCTGCTGATATAGGAATCAAGTGGCATCTTACTAAATTTAAAGAGAGTTCCTCACATTTAACAGGCCCATTAAAGGTGTGACACCATTTACCCTAGAGACCTACACTTTTGACTTATGACCCGTCTTTGTATTCTTATTGGCAGTTATTTAAAGGGACATTAAACACTAAATACATGCTAGATAGAATGATGCATTCAAAGAAAAGATTAGTCCATAACTAACATGTAGATGTATTTTTTAAAGTTTCATTAGTTGTTTAAAAAGTGACAAAATAAGTGTAAAGTTTTAGTGTCTATAAAACACTGGGAGCTGCCATGTTGTAACTTGTGTTACCTTCTCTACTGTGGCCAATTAGGGTCAGTTATAAATAGGTCACTAGAGTGTGCCGCCAATGGTTGTGCTGGATTTAACAGTGTTCTGCACTTCCATTTCTAACAGGAACTGAAAAGCTCACAATTTTAGAATGGAATTACAGGCAAAGAGGACAAAATAAATAATGGAAGTATATTGCAGAGTTGTTTTATTATATACAATTTATCATTTTATATTACCATCTCAAAGTGTTTAATGTCCCTTTAAGTTTGAAATCTAGTAAAATTTAACATGCGTCAGTTTTATTGGCAGTCACTAACTCCTTCTGTAGTTTCATTGCTTTTTGATGATGGCATAAAAAATATGCTCCTCTAGCCTTAAGGTGTGCCCACTTGTGATAAACAACTCTCTATAAGAATTATAAATATGTACTGAAGTAAAAACAATCATGAAACCTGTCAAGTACCTATTTTATAGGCTAAACAGACCATGTTGGCTAAACTTTTTGCACAGATTATATCTTACATACCCCTTATTCATTTTGTAACCCTTCTCTAAACCCTTTATAGTTCTGTAATGCCCTTTTTAATTATTGGTTCCCAAAACTGTATTCCATTGTTTGTATCTAGCATCTTTTTTTGTTTAAATGTTTTTTTTTTATTGATTTTTAAAAATAAACAATATTACAACATATAAAGTCATCTATTTATACATGGTTACAGATATTTTGATCTTTTGTAAACATATTTGTCTTAGTCATTAATAGCAAAAAAAGAGTCCAGACATAAGGGAGGTAACCACTCATATACATTTCGTTGTTACAATAGTTGCAGTATTGTGCATTACCTCTTTAAATTGTGAAATGTGTCATTCTCAGGTGTACTCTTATATTGATGAAATTATTATCATAAGGAACTCAGGTAGAAGAGGGAGGGATAAGGATAGGAGAAAAAAAAGGGACAAAAGAATACTACTGTCACACACTGTGGTTATGAAAAAGGGTAATAAGTAAAATGGCGAGTCATTTAAGTAACAAGGTTTCCCATACAGACCAGTACTTTTCAATTTGATCAATTGAATTAAAAAAAGTATTTTTTCATTGTGGCCATATAGTCTACCATTGCACTTATTTCAACAAGATGTGGAGGTTCTGTTTTTTTCCAAGCTCGAGCAATGCACAGTTTAGTAGCTGTTAAAATATAAATCATCAGTCTCTTTGACGTATTTGGTATATGTTTCTCCAGAATATGTAGTAAGGCGTTAGAAGGGGTTAACGTGGGTACAAGCCAAGTGAGTTACATAGTGCCCAAATGTCCTCCCACAATGGCGAAAGCTTTGGGCATGCCAACCAGATATGTGCTAGTGGTTATGAAAAAGGAGAGTAATAAGTAAAATGGCGAGTCATTTAAGTAACAAGGTTTCCCATACAGACCAGTACTTTTCAATTTGATCAATTGAATTAAAAAAAGTATTTTTCCATTGTGGCCATATAGTCTACCATTGCACTTATTTCAACAAGATGTGGAGGTTCTGTTTTTTTCCAAGCTCGAGCAATGCACAGTTTAGTAGCTGTTAAAATATAAATCATCAGTCTCTTTGACGTATTTGGTATATGTTTCTCCAGAATATGTAGTATGGCGTTAGAAGGGGTTAACGTGGGTACAAGCCAAGTGAGTTACATAGTGCCCAAATGTCCTCCCACAATGGCGAAAGCTTTGGGCATGCCCACCAGATATGTGCTAGTATCTTTTTATACATTTTTTAGAAGGTCAGAGCTCCTAACCATTCAGCGTATTGTGGAATTGTCACAGTTTGGGAGCTCTATACCTCCTTACCGCCTGTAGCTCCCTCTCCAGGGAAAATGTCTCAGATTCCAGAGCAAAACCAGGGGCTTCCCCTTTTCTGCCCAAAGTTTATCTAACCTGCCCATGAACATACTTTTGTTTTGCCCACAAAACACCCATGGCAACCACCAAGCCTCCCTCAACTTCCATTTCTGGGTATAAGAACCCAACTCTGTTTGCCAAGTTTTGTCCCTTTTTAAGTAAAAGTTACATACTTATTTTTGCATTTAAAATGTAAATTCTTAGATCTGTCGATATTAAAGGGAAATAAAATGCCTAATTTACAAAATTATCTTTTTGGCCTTTCTAGGGAGTGTGGAAGAACAACAATTTTTTCTTTCATCAGATGGTGAGAGTCAATGAGTCATCATATGTGGGAATATTCCCCTCCTGACCACTAGGAGGAGGTAAAAGACACCTAACACACCAGAGCTTTAAGTCCCTCCATCTCCCCATGATCCTCAGTCATTTTCTTTCGCCTTCTTGATGAGAAGGGAGGTCAAAGTTAATTGTAGATCTACTCATTGTTGAAATGGGATCCTCTAACCGATCTGAAGCCCTGTTCCTCCCTGAAGTATCCTGTTGTTCAAAAGGGTACATAACGAGTTATCAGCCAGGCAGTGAAAGGTGTTTTCTCAGTGGGGAATGTCACTGGCCTCCCAAGTGAAATGTTGAGTTGTCCACCAATCCCCTAGTTTACACAAAGCTGCTTGTGGATCCACAGCCCTCACCAGATGTGGATCATAGGGAGTGGGAGAGATGTAATTCTCTGGTATGTTGTTTTTTTTCTTCTTCCTCCTCCTAGTAGTCAGAAGGGAATATTCCACACTTGATGACTCGTGGACTCTCACCACCATGAAAGAATTGAATTTATCAGGTAAGCATACATTTTGTGTTTTTTTTTTTTTTTTACACAAATGCAAGAGGTGTTTAATGTCTCTTCAAATCTCATTTGCTATTTATCACTTTTTGCAGATCTCCTTGAAGAAGAATTTTAGCCTGCTCTAAGTTAATCACCTACATAATTTAGTATCATCTGCAAAGATCAAGATGTTGATATCTAATCCTTTCTTTAGGCGATTTATAAAAATATTATGCACAAACATTCTGGTTTCAGTACTAATCCTTGAGGGACCCTACTTATAGCTTTAGTCCAATTTACTACAACTTTTTGTTCCCCATCTTTCCATTTTGTTTTTTTGTTTTGTTTTTTAGTCTAAGTGCTTATATCAGTTAATCTCAGTCCACTAATTTTGTACAATAACCTCCCATGCGGCGCTGTATCAGAAGCCTCTGCTAATTCCAGGCATATGACATAATCTGATTTACCTTTATCTGTGTTCTAGTTCCTTCTTTATAGAAACTGATAGAGATGTGCACAGGGGAAAATGTGTTCTGGCTGAAAAATTTGCTTCAGATTTTTCTGTATGTTTGGTTTGGACAAATTTTGTTCATGTGGGCATTTGTTTTGGCTGAATATTGGATTTGTTTCTATTATTTCCAATGGAATAGAACTAATTTTAACAAATATTTTACATTATAGAGGGCCTGATATTCAAAACCTCGCTGCTCATGTGAGATGATCTAAAAAGTTCCCTTAGTACGGCAAGGTCTTTAAAAAAAATTTAGAAACACAAATTGTATCTTGAGAAATATTTATGTAGCTATGTAGTGTTCTTTATGTGAAACAGAGACTCCTACATTACAATATGATGTCTAAAAAAATCCCAAAGATTTTGAGTGATTTCTCTTCATGAACTTTCCCTAGTGTAATACCTCCCTATGCTAGGTTAAGGCTTGATTCCACACGCCTGCATTGCTAAAATCCAACTGATCCTGACTGATTGTCCCTAACATCAATCATTAATAATACTATTGCAGTATTGGACAGGGGACGATGGACACATCATTACAAACAACTTATTAGCCAAATAATGTAGCTCCCCCCTTTCTGCCCCTCTTTTTGGGCAGCAAATTGAGCAACAAATTAACAAATTGTATTGGTCAAGCAATCATTTGTTCTTTTTCCTTTTCATTCAATAATGTATTTGCCTGTTCGTGTATCGGCATAAATGTGGCTAAATTCATATTTATCCAAAGCCAAATGCTTATCTATAGAAACTAACAAGATTTAACAAGACCTTGTAATCCCTTCTAGTAGCATCCTCACCACTTATGTTATACTAACTGATCTATAGCTTCCTATATGTGCTCTGGTTCTCTTTAAAAAAAAAAAAAAAACATTGACACTGAATCATTTTTAGTTTTATTGCAATGCCTGAGGAGAATGAATCTTTAAAAATGCTAAGTATAGTTTTGGGTATTACAGAATTAAAGAAAAAAATGCAATCACATAAAATAAATGTCTTAATAAATTTGTTAAATTAAAATATATTAAATTATTGAATAAGGAGTCGAAATGTGATTTTAGTTAAATCTTCCAATTACCTTTGTTTTAACCTCCAAAATAATTAGTGTAATCCTGTTAAGGTAATAACTCTCAAATGAACATTAGTAATACGTACTCATACACTTCTGAACTGAAAGTTTATTATATAGCTGAAAGATTTATTAAAACAATTTAAAAGAAAATAAAATTAACTAAGGCAAGATATGGTGTTAAGAGTACTGCATCTGAGAAAATCTAGTCTGTAGAACTTCCCCAGATTTAGGATGGAAAAGGATAGAAGATCTTGTCCTTGAATCTATTCCTGTATTCACTCAGACCAGCAAGTATATGGGGTTTGGAAGTTCTCGGCTGCAGATATCTCTCGCATCAGTTTTTATATTGTGTAAGAAAAATAATTAAATTAGTAACTCAGTACTCCCTTGACCTACATTAATCCTTCTTAGATTTTTGCTTTTTACATATTTTAAAACCTATTAGGTTGTTCATTTTCTGTTTTAGTCAAACTGCTCTTTTACATGGTTTACTAAATTTCTGATATACTTGGAAGGATGAATCAGTACAATGGTCCATGAAGGATTTAAATGCCCTGTTTTTTTTCTTTTTTAATTAAACCTCATTGTTTTGGCTTTGATTTCTACCTTTTACTTTTATCTCCACAAAGTATGAGGCGTGCTGTATATATGCAACAAAACTTACTCGTTCTCCATTATCATCTGTGCTGAGAATACATGATTGTTCTAATTAATGAATTTTAAAAAAATTCCCTTTAATCACTGAAAATTTTAATTGTTGGTTAAACTGGTGTAACATGGTCTTTGGAAACTGATTTAGTATGTTAGCATGATATGGTTACTATTAGCTAAATTTATTTGCATCACTTCTGGGAAAACACCATTCTTGTTACAATTAGATATTTCAGTACAATGATATTTTATCCTTGTTAATGTAAGCAAATAGGTTAAAATAAAGAAATAAATCTTGCAATACTTAAATGTGTTTTCTCATTGGTATAGGGTAGACAGTAAGTTTATTGTTTAAAACATTTGTAGCCAATTACTCTTTTTACGCTACAGTATTGTATGATAATATACAAGATCAGTTCTACACAGACATCTACGTTTCATAAGGTTACTGGGAGGAATAGCGAGTAACCTAGAATTAAACAGAAAATCTAGATAATAACAGATTATTCAGTCCAGCAGAACAACTCATTTTATATTTGTTTCTCAGCCTCCATTTCCAGTAAATCCTGATGATTACCTTCGTACAGCTGGAGAGTTAATCACTGTGATGGGAGGAATCTATTTCTTTTTTAGAGGGGTAAGTATAAGTATGCAAGGAAGGATACAATATTTATGTATTGATTTTTCATTACGTGAGCACCTGAGAATGTATTGGCTTTTGTATATTTGAGTAAACAAGAACCTTGGCATTAATTGCCTTTTGCTATAGGGCTGTAGGTCTCTAGACTTTGGACAAGATGCGCATAAGGTTGCTGAGGAAGCTTTGTTGTGAAGTCGAAGTCATGTTAGAAATTCATTGCGCATTACTTCACCTATATTTTCTACAGATTGTTTAGGGGCTGTTTTTGCCATTAGCATCTATAATTGCTTGAGGTGCCAGATACAAATCTCACACAATTACAATCTCAACAGATATGGAAACCCAGTTAATGTAAATGTTTGTGTAAAATATGTCAGTTTCTGTTTTGTTATAAAAATCATCTTGGTGGACACAACGGAAGGTGTCGCAGAGACCTTGCAGATTTTTAGTTTTCTGTGGGGCTTGATTAAGATTTTTCCACTACACTAACATTAAAGGGACACTAAACCCACATTTTTTTCTTTCATGATTCAGAAAGAGCATGCAACTTTAAGCAACTGTCTAATTTACTCCTATTATCATTTTTCTTCATTCTCTTGCTATCTTTATTTGAAAAAGCAGGAATGTAAACTTGGATCAGCACAAAAAATGTGTCGGCTCCTAAGCTTACATTCCTGCTTTTCAAATAAAAATACAAAGAGAACGTTGAAAAATTGATCATAGGAGTGAATTAGAAAGTTGCTTAAAATTGCTGCTCTATCTAAATCATGAAATGGAAAAACAAATTAATACAACACACAAAGAAAGTCCAGCACTCACTTACATGCTCACAGCTAAGATTTAAAAGCAAAAATGAAAAGGTTATTTACCACATCTGTATTAATTTGTTTTGTAATTTTCCCTATGGTTCTTGCACCCAGACCTCTCTGGGGTTAACTCACCCAGGGCTGAGCATGTTACAGGGTCATGGGATGTGTACCCGGTCCGGTATGAGAGTGTAGTCCCCTTCCGTGTTTTGTATATGTCTGGGGTGATTACATAAGCCTGTGCACCCTTCCCTTGTTCCCAGTTTGTTTGGATTTGAGAGCTTGCATTGTGTGGCTGTTTTAGGGTCCCAGGTATTGGAAAGGACCTTGACGTGGTACCTGGGCTTGTCCCATTTGGCCAGATGCGGTAACTAACCTTTCCATTTTTGCTTTTAAATTTTAGCTGTGAGCTTGTAAGTGAGTGCTGGACTTCATTTATGTGTTGTATTAATTTGTTTTGTAATTTTCCCTATAGTTCTTGCATTCAGACCTGTCTGGGGTTAACTGCCTGTGACTCTGGGGACAGCGCAGCTTCCTGTGAGTGCCTGTGAGCACCCAGGGCTGAGCATGTTACAGGGTCTTGGGATGTGTACCCGGTCCGGTATGAGAGTGCAGTCCCCTTACATGTTTTGTATATGTCTGGGGTGATTCCATAAGCCTGTGCACCCTTCCCTTGTTCCTAGTTTGATTGGATTTGAGAGCTTGCATTGTGTGGCTGTTTTAGGGTCCCAGGTATTGGAAAGGACCTTGACGTGGTACCTGGGCTTGTCCAATTTGGCCAGATGCGGTAAATAACCTTTCCATTTTTGCTTTTAAATCTTAGCTGTGAGCATGTAAGTGAGTGCTGGACTTTCTTTGTGTGTTGTATTAATTTGTTTTGTAATTTTCCCTATGGTTCTTGCACCCAGACCTGTCTGGGGTTAACTGCCTGTGACTCTGGGGACAGCGCAGCTTCCTCTGAGTGCCCGTGAGCACCCAGGGCTGAGCATGTTACAGGGTCTTGGGATGTGTACCCGGTCCGGTATGAGAGTGCAGTCCCCTTACGTGTTTTGTATATGTCTGGGGTGATTACATAAGCCTGTGCACCCTTCCCTTGTTCCAGGTTTGTTTGGATTTGGGAACTTGCATTGCGTGGCTGTTTTAGGGTCCCAGGTATTGAAAAGGACCTTGACGTGGTACCTGGGCTTGTCCCATTTGGCCAGATGCGGTAACTAACCTTTCCATTTTTGCTTTTAAATCTTAGCTGTGAGCATGTAAGTGAGTCCTGGACTTTCTTTGTGTGTTGTATTAATTTGTTTTATAATTTTCCCTATGGTTCTTGCACCCAGACCTGTTTGGGGTTAACTGCCTGTGACTCTGGGGACAGCACAGCTTCCTGTGAGTGCCCGTGAGCACCCAGGGCTGAGCATGTTACAGGTTCATGGGATGTGTACCCGGTCCGGTATGAGAGTGCAGTCCCCTTCCGTGTTTTGTATATATATTTATATATATACAGTATATAGGCTGATCCACCTTTCCCGTCGCTCTGTATCTGCTACACCTCTCTGCGAGTCCCTTCATTGGCTCCCCATTCACAGCAGAATTAAATTCAAAATTCTCACCCTTACATACAAAGCTCCCCTCTACCTATCCTCTCTAATACACAAGTATACTCCAGCCCGCCCACTAAGATCCAACAATGACCTGCTCCTTGCATCCACGACTATCACCTCCTCTCATGCTAGACTGCAGGACTTCTGTCGTGCACCACCTACCCTCTGGAACACTCTCCCTCATGCTGTCAGGCTTTGCCCTAATCTTTCTTCCTTTAAATGTTCCCTGAAGACTTTTCTGTTCAGAGAAGCCTACCACCCAACTAAATAAATTTATTTAACTTACCTAACATTTCCCTCCTCTAACTCTGCATTAACATCTTTCTCAATCTTGCAGTCCTCACCTTCTGTTTCTCAACCTCCTACCCTTCTAGATTGTAAGTTCCCACGGGAATAGGGCACTCAATCCCTCCTGTATGTGTTTGTAAATTACAAGTCTTGTACTGTTTTATTTATATGAATTGTATCCATGGACAGCGCTGCGGAATATGTTGGTGCTTCATAAATAAAGTATAATAATAATAATTTATATATATATATATATATATATATATATATATATATATATATATATATACATACACAGTATATAGTAGTCAACATTGTTCTGTGCAGTAAGCCAGCAGCCAGTTTAAAACATGGGGCTTCATTTATTATCTGGTGGACAGACAAAGTTCCCAACTAGGGAACTTGTCCACTCATCTTCACTATTTCCTACATGCAGTTATCATTACGCAAGGATTTCCAAGTGCAGCGGCTTCCCCTGCCCTCATGCGTCTTGTCATTCACTTAGAATTAAGGAGATTGGGGGGATTTTTGTCTTTACTTGGGGTAAGCAGGCTCACATGCGCAAAAAACAAATTTCTTTAGATAAAATATTGTTGTTTATTGGGCTCAACGCGTTTCCACGGATTTACCGTCTTTTTCAAGAGCTGTTAAAATTTAGTATGGCTTACAAAAAGTCATATGCAATACTGCATCGAAGGCGGCTTTAAATATACAATTATGAACGGTATCTGATACTGCATTGGTTAAGGTCAGATTTACACACGATTATAAAAAGGAGATATACAATTACAATCCTAGAACTTAATACACTTTTTTTTAAAAAAACTTTTATTTATATCCAACAATGTATACAATTGTATAAGTTATGTGTCTTTGCGCCACGCAGGGCAGAATATTATATAGCATGCTTAGGGACAAATAACAGACGCAATTAGATCCATATCCACATGATGTAAATCATGCTGGTTCCGTATCACTTGTAGAAAATTTGTATTTGTACACATCGCTGGGGTTTTAACATTTTAAACATAATAAACTAAACAATCATAAACTAAAACAAACTACAGCTAGCACTTTCTTCTATCCACCTACTTAGTCGTTAGGGTATCTTACAAATATTACACAAGACGCCTGTGTGCTATCCCCTAAATTTCAGAAAAATTCCTAAGAAGGATTGCAAACCTCCTAACTAAATATATTGCAGAAATATTAGCTAAAGACTAGTTCTTGGAGGATGCATCAGTGTTACACCTTATTGTCTCCTCACCATGATGTGGAAGGCTAGTATGCCCTTATTCAATATCAAGATGGCCTCTCTAGATTAGTTTGATATAGAGAGTTATAATATAGACAATACCCACACTATTGTACAGTATTGGTTTATTAGCTCTTATTTGGCCTATAAGGTATGAAAGCATTTCCAGACCGGACACAGTATGAGCGTTTGTCAATTAGAGTGGGTATTAGTGAACATGTTTTGAAAGGATGAAGTGTGTCATGTAGGGGCACTGTGCAAATATATGTATCCCAGATTATAGTGTGGGGGATTTAGCTATAGGTTTGGGGATATTGCAATGAGAGTTGTTTTGTTTTGTTTTTTTTCTTTCCTTTTCTTTTTTTTTCCCTCTAGTTATGTACATTGTGGTGAGTCAGGGGAAGATATGCTACTATTACTAATTAAATTATGGGAATGTAATTGAAATGGAATATCAGTGCCATATCAATCTTATAGCAATAGTGTTATTCTAGGGTCTAGTATCGTGCATTTAGAAGGCCTCTGCAAAGTAGGAGATGGTAGTGAGTTTGAGTGGGATGGCCGGGGTGTAGCTTGCGTGTTATGCCTTTGGTGATGCAAAGATTACCTCTTCTGAGGTAGATTTGGAGGCATAGTGAGTAGGCCAACATCTTCTTTTGTAAAAGGTGGCATAGAACATGATATGTCTAAATACTGCCTATTTTAGATGCTTAAAAATATTTTGCTTCATGAGATTAAGTGCTAGTAAAGTAAAAAAAAAATATATATATATACATAAACACATAAACTAAGGGCTATAACTAGAAATATAGCTTCAATATTAAACATTGCAAATTTTTCAAAGTAAATCTAGGAGCAAACAAACATTAGGCTAGCATAACAAGGTTGTTGCTACTGAACCATTTAGCACTTTGTGCAAGTAAATCTGTGTCCCTTTTACATAGACTTAATTAAACTCTGCTTATATTAAAACAAATGCAGCATGATAATTAATAACAAAATTATGTCTGGTTGCACTAAGAAAGGTAGCCATATATGTCCCTGAACAGTGCAACCCGAGCTGTGTTCATAAATCTGCCTCTCAGCTGAATCTTGTATCAATGTGAGGCTTTAGCGCATTCCTCCTTAAAGCCATCTATCAAAGAGTCCCCGTTGTCAAGTAAATATAGATATATAGAGGCTAGCGTCCTCTGGAAGCTTTAATTTCAAAAGAGAGAAAAAAACACAGCTGCAAAAAAAATTGTATTACTTGAACAGAGATATGTATTCTTGAGCTAGCTTATGTCATGTTCGTGAATACATTCATCCCACACCAGACTTCTGTTTGACCACGTCTGCTTTGGTCTGGGTGGCGAGATTGGTAGGGTAGAGTCCGGTTGTGTTGCCAAGATTAAGTGGTACACCAATGGTGCAGGTACAAAGTTGGAGAAATCCGGCACTATAGTTGCGCCTCATGTCTTTCCGGCATTTTGAATTATCTTGAGGTACCGTCAGCCTCCATAGGGCTGATTTGAGAATATTCCACCTTGCGGGAGGGTTGCATCTCCAAATCTCTTGTCATGATGGTAGTTTAGCTGCCCGTGTTAGACATAGTACTTTCTTTGACAGCTCCACGCTGGGATCCGAACAGTACGGCACTAGTGAGGCCTTATCTGTGTCCTGCCGTGACAGTGAGTTCTCTGGAGGTGCTGCCAGATTGATAGGAAGGACTCCTAAGTGATTTGTTGTACGCAGCGCTTGCGTTTCTAGGAGAAGTTCCCCCATGGCTGCTGTTAGGGAATTGAACAGTGGTGTGAGCACTTCAGTAAGGGAAGATATAATGTGCTCCATCTTGTTTAGTTGAGCGCACAGTTCTGCTGAGAAGCCCAGTGGCTTGATTGGAGTTAAACAACTTCTCGGGAGCCAAGAGTTGGAAATTCTTGATCCTGAAGGTTTCCCGGGCACACCTATTGCCAAGGGAGGACTGGATGGCTTAAGATTCGGCCACAATTTATCGTGCCGTTAGCAATCTGATACAGAGCAGTGAGATTCAGTGGCCATCTTGGTGAGCCGCCCACTGGAAGTTCAGAACTTAATACATATTTAACAAAAAATCAAATATCAAATACATATATATATATATATATATATATATATATATATATATATATATATATATATCTGAATTAAAACCTACCTAAAAAGCAATTGTTAATCAACTAACCAATAAAAACACATTATTTTAAAAAGGCAGTATCAACCAATCCTGAACCGTTCTGTTTTTCAGTTCCCTTTCGAGTTGTCCTGTGTGTAGCAGTTCACAAACAGGTCCATTTCTATGTATCATGATCACATGTTATTGTTCATCCAATAGATAAAAAGGATAGTTGTCAAATTCATTTGGAATACATTAAAATGGGACTCATTTGAATGTATTCCAAATGAATTTGACAACTATCTAAGTTCTAGAATTGTAATTGTATATCTCCTTTTTATAATTGCGTGTAAATCTGACCTTAACCAATGAGGTATCAGCTACCGTTCATGATTGTATATTTAAAGCCGCCTGCAATGCGGTATTGCATATGACTTTTTGCCATACTAAATTTTAACAGCTCTTGAAAAAGACGGTAAATCCGTTGAAACGCGTTGAGCCAAATAAACAATGATATTTTAGCTAAAGAAATTTGTTTTTTTCTTTCCTGACCGTTTTGTGGAGCCACCTGTGGACCCGTTAGTCTGATATTATTCTATACAGACACAACTCTTTTGGGAGAATCATGAAGCACAGAGAGGAATCTTTGGAAGACCCCTAAGAACCAGTGCCTCTACTTACAATACATATCAATTATACAGCCTTTGAGAGAGACTGTTGGAAGGCAGCGGTTCTGACCAGAGGGGAGTACCCATTCGTATTGTATACATCTCTTTTTTATCACATGAGCAAGCCTGCACTGCAAGGACTTCAAGCTGCTTCTACTGCTTTGTAAATGGAGCCCACTAAATGAAAGCAAAGCACTAAATTAAATGTTACTAGCTAATTTATTTCTCTCTGTCTTTGAAAACGGTCATTGAGACTAAACTAATAAGTATCCTACCATAATATTATGGTGAAAATGTTTGCTGTCTTTACATTTCCATCTCGGGTACAAGCTATGGTACCACAATGCGGTCCATTGCACTGCAGGTAAGCAATAGATAAAAAGTATAAGTGGCTCTCAAGGCTATCAAAACTTGAAAAATTAAACATTTATTGCAAATTTTATTAGAAACATTAAAATTAACAAGAAAATTATTTTTATTATTTATTATTTTTTCCTTTAAGGGACCAAGCTTTCTTGGTTTGTGTAACAGATCTTGAAGTGATTGCTCCAGTTCCAACTTCAGAAATAAAACAGGAGTTTTATTCAAATTTCTTTACAGTACCAAATTTATTTACAGTTCTTTACAGTACTTTTTGGCTTCTGAAAAATCTTAAAATATTGAACAAATTCTCTGAACGTTCCTACTTTCAAGATGTAGAGAGTTTGCACTTTACTTCCTTTGGTGCTGGAAGGTCAGTTTATGTCTACCTTAGACTTAAAAGATGCTTATATCCCTATTCACAGGGATTGTGTCAAGTTCCTGATATTTGCTTTTCTAGACCAGAATATCCAGCTTGTGGCCCTTCCTTTCGGTCTAGATGCAGCTCCCAGAGTGTTTATAATATGCTGGGAGCTCTGTTGTCTGTAGAATGAGCTTAAGGAATTTCTGTAGTTCCTTACTTACAGATGGTACTTCAGTTGCTCCAGAATCCTGGTTGGAAAATAAGTGTTCTACAGAGTTCCTTAACTCCTCAGACCCGTGTGTCTTTTTTGGGGTTCATTATTGATTCAATGACTACGCATTTGTCTCTGACAGATCAGCGCAGACTGAAGCTGCTACAGGCCTTTGCCCCTCTACAGCTGAACACTCTTCCTTCCATTGCTTAGTGCATTGCAGTGGGTCTCATGGTGGCTGCCTCAGATGCAGTTCCCTTTGCCAAATTACATTTTATGGCCCTCCAATTGCAGATGTTGGCCTGGCCTCAGACACAATTCCAATCAGACAATGTCACAGCAGTGGTTTATGTAAATCACTAGGTAGCACTAGCAACTCACAGTTCCTTATAGAAGAAGGAAGTGCCCCGCATCATCAGAGTTAGAGCTTATTGTGTGTGCAGATGAGTCAGAGGCAGATATTTGTGTTGGGGAGATCATGGAATCACTTTATTGTAGTGGGGTTAGCACAATGCATACAATAGTTTTCTTTTTTATTGTATAACTTGGGTTTTGGCTACCTAATATGTGTTAGGCTTCTGCACATAACAACAAGAAAAATATTGGGAGGAGCATGGTTTTTAAGTATAAAGCTTAAGATTTATTCAACATGAGATTAAAATACACAGACCATACAATCAACTAGCATCCAGTATACTTGGACTCACAATTAACATCATAACATATCCCACTTAAACTGGTTGCAGTGCAGCAGTCCTCACATAAGTTATATATCCATAATGTTTAAACCTGCTAAGCACACTGCGGTGACAACAGTCAGTGCTTAATTTACTGACAGTAATTAATAAGTTTGAATTTAGACCTAGTGGGACATGTGTCCTTAATCTAAATATCCAATACATTTTTTGCTGACTTGATAGCTTGAATCTATCACCTTCTCTCCTTCATAGAATATCTTTTCAATTTTTTTAAAGTTTTATCATCTGTGTTAGGTTGGTACACAAAGTGTTGTACTAGAGACGTAGTTGAGATACCTATATTCATAGATGATAAATGTTTGTAGATTCTTGAATGAAGTTCGCTGGTAGTGAAACCCACATATTGAAAACTGCAAGATGTACAATGTAGTAAATAAACTACATAAGTGGACCTACTATTCAAGCAAGCATTAACATTAAGCCTTTATCCTATTGCTGCCAAAGTGAATGTTGGAGTTATCTAGTAATCTAACAAGTAATAAATATAAATAACAATGTAACACCATGTGACCATCCCGTGGATGCCCATGCTTGCACTACTCTTTACCAAAATTACTCAATGCTTTTTGCAAACAGATACGTTTCTACATCATTAAATCAAGCAGTTCTCCGTCTTATCCTAAAAAAAAGGCTTTACTATATTCAGACTGCTTTGAGAATTACAGGCCCATCTTAAACCTTCCTTTTTTAGGGAAAATCATTGAGAAAGTTGCTGCAACTCAACTAGAAGCATGGCTATCAATAAACAAAATGTATTATGCATTCCAGTCAGGTTTCAGGACAAGGCATAGTACTGAAATGGCACTGGTATAGACACTAACGGCTAGATTACAAGTAGAGCTGTAACTACTTGCACGCTAACTCTGCTCAACTTCTGCACTTTACGCATGTCGGGTAAGATGTGTACTACAAGTTGAAAGTTAAAAAAAATTATTGCGCGCTAAGAGCAGAAGTTAAGATATCGTCACCGCATTAACGTACTCCCCCATAGACTTCAATGGAGAGAGAAAAGTGAAAAAAAAAACTAACAGCCCAAATTGCCTACTCAATTAACCCCTAACCTGTCACATAACCCACCGCAAAGTCCCCACTGGTAACTAGCCATAGAAAAACCTATTATGCTATTGTTTGTTCCCAGGTTGAGCGTTTCTCAGTTTTTATTCAGAACCTATAGATTGTCATCAGGGGTATTCTCCTCTGCACCTGTCCCTTTGGCATGTGGAGTCCAACCAGGCACCATCTTATCTCCCATGTTATTTGCGGTGTATATGTTGCCAATTGGAGATATCATAATGCAACTTGGCCTAAGCTACCATTGTTATGCGGACAGCACACAAATATACACCTATTTGAAAATCATTACCATTTTGTATATTTGTTGTATAGTTAGCCAGCCAACAAGAGGGAAGGTTCCCAAATTATATACAATACATGACAACATTAAAACTTATTAATTACGTGAGCTTTATCTTTAATTATGACTAAACTAAAATGTAACCTTTTCTCATTCTAGGTTCAATATTTCATGCAGCGAAAGCCATCACTAAAGACGTTGCTAATTGACAGTTACAGCGAGGTTCTCTTGTAAGTAATGGGCATAATCTTATTTTTCTTAATATATTTTATAATTATGAATATCAGTTAATAAAAAATTCTGAAACCACAAACACTGGAAACCGTTTTATGCAATGTTTCTTTAGCACAATCCCAAAAAGTGAGTCATCTGAAATATGCAAAGGTGTTCCTTGCATGCATATTAGCTACAAGTAAAAGGAAAAAAGCATAATTAAAGGGATAGGAAAGTCAAAATTAAACATGCATGATTCGGTTATAACATGTTATTTTAAGACACTTTTAAATTTGCTTCTATTATGAAATTTACTTTTGGCTAGATTACGAGTTTTGCATTATGGGTGAAAATGCAGCATTATGGCTTCTTTTCACTACCGCTGGTATTACGAGTCTTGTAGGTATTTCTGTACCGCACACTTTTTTGGCTGTTAGGCAACGTAACTACTGCAGCTTTCAAAAAGTCCTTTTTGAATGGGACTTCCATAGCGCTGGTATTACGAGTTTGCGTTTCCGGCCAAAAAGTGAGCGGTACAGCCTATAACTACAAGACCGTACCGCCACCTGAAAGTCAGTAGTTATGAGTTTTACGCTACAAATCTGTAACATAAAACTCATAACTAAAGTGCTACAAAGTACACTAACACCCATCAACTACCTATTAACCCCTAAACCGAGGCCCTCCCGCATCGCAAATAATAAAATAAATGTATTAACCCCTAATCTGCCGCTCCAGACATCACTGCCACTATAATAAACATCTTAACCCCTAAACCGCCGTACCCCCGCATCGCAAACACTAGTTAAATATTATTAACCCCTAATCTGCTGTCCCTAACATTGCCGTAACCTACATTACTGTTATTAACCCCTAATCTGCTGCCCCCAAAATCGTCGCCTTTATGCTAAAGTCATTAACCCCTAAACCTAACCCTAAGTCTAACCCTAACACCCACTAACTTGAATGTAATTAAAATAAATCTAAATAAAACCTACTATTAATAACTAAATAATTCCTATTTAAAACTAAATACTTACCTGTAAAATAAACCCTAAGCTAGCTACAATATAACTAATAGTTACATTGTAGCTATCTTAGGTTTTATTTTTATTTCACAGGCAAGTTTGTATTTATTTTAACTAGGTAGAATAGTTAGTAAATAGTTATTAACTATTTAATAACTACCTAGTTAAAATAAATACAAATTTACCTGTAAAATAAAACCTAACTTGTCTTGCACTAACACCTAACCTTACACTACAATTAAATCAATTACATTAAAGGGACACTGAACCCAAAAAAATTATTTTGTGATTCAGATAGAGCAGGAAATTTTAAGCAACTTTCTAATTTACTCCTATTAGCAAATGTTCTTCATTCTCTTGGTATCCTTATTTGAAAAGCAAGAATGTAAGATTAGATGCCGGCCCATTTTGGTGAACAACCTGGGTTGTTCTTGCTGATTGGTGGATAAATTCATCCACCAATAAACAAGTGCTGTCCAAGGTTCTGGACTTTCTTTTTCAAATAAAGATAGCAAGAGAACGAAAAAAAATTGATAATAGGAGTAAATTAGAAAGTTGCTTAAAATTTCAAGGTTTATCTGAATCACAAAAGAAAAAAATTGGGTTCAGTGTCCTTTTAATTAAATACAATTAACTAAATTACAAAAAAAACCCACTAAATTACACAAAATAAAAAAGAAATTATCAAATATTTTAACTAATTACACCTAATCTAATAGCCCTATCAAAATAAAAAGCCCCCCCCCAAATAAAAAAAAAAAACCACTAGCCTAAACTAAACTACCAATAGCCCTTAAAAGGGCCTTTTGCTGGGCATTGCCCCAAAGAAATCATCTCTTTTACCTGTAAAAAAAAATACAAATAACCCCCCAACAGTAAAACCCAAGACCCACACAACCAAACCCCCCAAATAAAACCCTATCTAAAAACCTAAGCTCCACATTGCCCTGAAAAGGGCATTTGGTTGGGCATTGCCCTTAAAAGGGCATTTATCTCTTCTTCCTTGCCCAAACCCTAATCTAAAAATAAAACCAACCCAATAAAACCTTAAAAAAACCTAACACTAAACCCCGAAGATCCACTTACAGTTTTTGAAGACCGGACATCCATCCTCAACGAAGCGGCAGAAGTCTTTATCCAAGCGGCAAGAAGTCTTCAATGAAGCCGGGAGAAGTCTTCATCCAAGCGAGCCGTAGTCTTTATCCAAGCCGGCAGTCTTCATCCAGATGGCATCTTCTATCTTCATCCATCCGGCACGGAGCGGCTTCATCTTCAAGAGATCCGGCGCGGAGCATCCTCTTCTTCCGACGGCTCTTCACGAATGAAGGTTCCTTTAAGTGACGTCATCCAAGATGGCGTCCCTTGAATTCCGATTGGCTGATAGAATTCTATCAGCCAATCGGAATTAAAGGTGAAAAAATCCTATTGGCTGATGCAATCAGCCAATAGGATTGAGCTTCAATCCTATTGGCTGATCCAATCAGCCAATAGGATTGAGCTTGCATTCTATTGGCTGTTCCAATCAGCCAATAGAATGCAAGCTAAATCCTATTGGCTGATTGGGTCAGCCAATAGGATTGAAGCTCAATCCTATTGGCTGATTGCATCAGCCAATAGGATTTTTTCACCTTTAATTCCGATTGGCTGATAGAATTCTATCAGCCTATCAGAATTCAAGGGACACCATCTTGGATGTCGTCACTTAAAGGAAACTTCATTCGAGAAGAGCCATCAAGAGAAAAGGATGCTCCGCGGCAGATGTCTTGAAGATGGAGCTGCTCTGCGCCGGATGGATGAAGATAGAAGATGCCGTCTGGATGAAGACTTCTGCCGGCTTCATTGAGGACTTCTGCCACTTGGATGAAGACTTCTGCTGCTTCGTTGAGGATGGAAGTCCGGTCTTCAAAAACTGTAAGTGGATCTTCGGGGGTTAGTGTTTTTTTAAGGGTTTATTGGGTGGGTTTTATTTTTAGCTTAGGGTTTGAGCTGAAAAAGAGCTAAATACCCTTTTAAGGGCAATGCCCATCCAAATGCCATTTGCAGGGCAATAGGGAGCTTAGGTTTTTAGATTGGTTTTTATTTGGGGGGTTGGTTGTGTGGGTGGTGGGTTTTACTGTTGGGGGTTTTTTTGTATTTTTTTTTTTACAGGTAAAAGAGCTGATTTCTTTGGGGCAATGCCCCGCAAAAGGCCCTTTTAAGGGCTATTGGTAGTTTAGTTTAGGCTAGGTTATTTTTTTTTTATTTTTTTTTATTTTTTTTATTTTGATAAGGCTATTAGATTAGGTGTAATTAGTTTAAATATTTGATCATTTCTTTTTAATTTTGTGTAATTTAGTGTTTGTTTTTTTTGTAATTTATTTAATTGTATTTAATAAATGTAATTTATTTTATTGTAGTGTAAGGTTAGGTTTTAGTGTAACTCAGGTTAGGTTTTATTTTACAGGTAAATTTGTATTTATTTTAGCAAGGTAGTTAGCAAATAGTTAATAACTATTTACTAACTAGTCTACCTAGTTAAAATAAATACAAACTTAGCTGTGAAATAAAAATAAAACCTAAGCTAGCTACAATGTAACTATTAGTTATATTGTAGCTAGCTTAGGGTTTATTTTATAGGTAAGTATTTAGTTTTAAATAGGAATTATTTAGGTATTGTAATTTTTATTTAGATTTATTTTAATTATGTTAAAGTTAATGGGTGCTAGGGTTAGGTTTACATTAGGGTTAGACTTAGGGTTAGGGTTAGGTGGCGGCGACATTGGGGGCAGCAGATTAGGGGTTAATAAATGTAGGTAGGTGGCGGCGATGTTAGGGGCAGAAGATTAGGGGTTAATAAGTGTAGGTAGGTGGCGGAGATGTTGGGACGGCAGATTAGGGGTTAATAAGTGTAATGTAGGTGTTTAGACACAGGGGTTTATGTTGGGGTGTTACGTGTAAATATAACTTTTCTTTCCCCCATAGGAATCAATGGGGCTGCGTTACAGAGCTTTACGCTCCTTTATTGCAGGTGTTAGGCTTTTTTTCAGCCGGCTCTCCCCATTGATGTCTATGGGGAAATCATGCACGAGCACGTAAAACCAGCTCAAAGCAGCGCTGGTATTGGAGTGCGGTATGGAGCTCAATTTTGCTTAACGCTCACTTATTGCCTTCTAACGCCGGGTTTTTGCAAACCTGTAATAGCAGCGCTATAGGGAGGTGAGTGGTGACAATAACTTGCAAGTTAGCACCGAGCCGCTCATAAAGCAAAACTTGTAATCTAGACGTTTGTTCTTTGTTAAAAAGCATATCAATATATACCCAGCAGCAGTGCTTTACTGGGAGCTAGCTAGTGATTGGTGGTTGCACACATTTTTCTGTTGTAATTGGCATGCCAGGTGTTTTTGGCTAGCTCCCAGTAGTGCATTGATGCTCTGGTGCTCACTTTAACTATGTGTTTAATCACTCTGCAAGCAATAGTGCAATAATAAAATGCTCTAGCATGTTAGAGCATTTTTTTATATTCCTTTAATGGGAACCTAAATCTAACAAAAGTCATGAATTGTATTTTACTTAAACACTCCTGATTGCAGCATCCCCTCAGGTCACACATGTACATTAATTTTGTGTAAAGGAAGTTAAATTGATATTAATACATTAATTGTTAAAGGGACATGAAACCCAAATTTTTTCTTTCGTGATTTAGAAAGAGCATGTCATTTTAAACAAATTTATAATTTACTTCTATTATCTAATTTGCTTCATTCCCTTGATATCACTTGCTGAAAAGCATATTTAGATATGCTCAGTAGCTGCTGATTGATTGCTGCACATAGAGGCCTTGTGTGATTGGCTCACACATGTGCATTGCTATTTCTTCAACAAAGGATATCTAAAGAATTGAGCAAATTAGATAATAGAAGTAAATTGGAAAGTTGTTTAAAATTACATGCGCTATCTGAATCATGAAAGTTTAATTTTAACTAGACTGTCCCTTTAAGCATTTATGGGCGTGCAGTGTACCTTGTAGTGTGCATTGTTGCCAACAATGGCGAGACTACACTATTTGTGTTTTCCTCAGCAGTGAGGCAGAGCATAAATAGTGATATGGAGGTTACCCCAGGCAAGCTTTTTCAGGAACAGGGTGTCTCTGTGATCACATACCTGTCAGAGGGGTGTCTCCATTACAGGAGAGCTATTTTTTCTGCCCTTGTCGATAAAAGGGATAAATTCAAAATGCCCTAGGTAAATACCCTGAGGTGTTTAGTTTCTCCAATTAATCTCTACAGTGTTCCTTAAATCAGGACAAAATAATCTAGTCTTCTAGCGTCAGGATATTTAATAAAATATTTACCCTCTTTTCCCTTCCTTTTTTTTCTGGAGTATACTTTTATGTTTGTACTGAAGGTATCTGGAACTATTTTTTTAAATTATACACTATAAGAAATTGTCATTAAGTGATAGAAAACATATCATTTCTGTAGTTATCATTATCAATATGTCATTGTTGCCTCTATCAGTTGATCGATACAGAACCATTGAATTAACCACCGTTTAAACGCTGTTATATTTGTATGAAAGAAAACAAGATTCTCAAACAGCTAATAGTTGTGCAGTATGTATCTAGACACATACCATTCCCTCGGTTTTATGCCAGGGATATAATTGTTGACTGCATACCTTTTGTTGTATAATAACTAGTACAATTTTTTGTATTCTGTTTGTTATGTCATTTACTCTCTGTTGTGAACATATCAAGAATCTCAATAAAAATTATTTAAATAAATTTAAAAAAAATAATCTAGTCTATTTTGAGGTATTTTTCTTTAACTACACTTTTTGAGAGTAAATAATTATGCAAAAATTGCATCTGTCGTTAAAGCATGGAAACTGGGAAATCTCTTTATCATTAAGGGGTTAAAGATATTTTATCTTTCTTTTGTCAAAAACAAGTGGTTTTTTTCCTTAACAGCTAGAGAGCAAGCTTTCTTTAGGAATGTGTTGTGTTAAAACACATGTTTTCTGTTAGTTTTAAATATTACTTTAAACAGTTTTAGTGTAGCCCTTTCCATGGAAAAAAAAGTATTATAACATGTTTTAGTTGTTTTAATTATTCTTTTTCACATGTATAATACATTATTTTGTTTGTATTTTTATGGCAGGTCATGGCTTTACCGCTATCGTTTTAGCCTGTACCGCAACTCTCCATTCCGTACTCAAAAAATGGCTTTTGAGTGTGGAATTTTCAGGTCACCCGTATTACAAGTTTCTAGCGTTATATCTTATACCGCAATGATCCATTTCGCGATGAAAGACCTGTAGTTATGGATTTTGCAAAATAAAAAAAGTGCACTAACACCCATAAACTACCTATTAACCCCTAAACCGCCACCCCTGTATCGCAAATATTATATTAAACCTATTAAACCCAATCCACTGATCCCCCCACATCGCAACTGCTAAAATAAACCTATTAATCCCTAAACCACCAGCCCCCCTCATCGCAACTGTTAAAAAATAAACATATTAAACCCTTTAAAACGCCGGCCCCCACATCGCAACTACTAAAATAAACCTGTTCAAATCAGCCAATAGGATTTCAGTAGCTCTCATCCTATTGGCTGATTTGAAAATTTCAGCCAATAGGAATGCAAGGTACCCCAAATATAAAACGGGTACCTTGCATTCAATCTTCACTGTGTGGCGACAATCGCATGAAGAAGATCCTCCACGCTTGATGTCTTGGTGGCTGACGTTTCTGCTTCACTGCCGCTTCTGCTCCGCACTGCCTTCGCTCCGGATGAAGAAAGAAGATGCCCCCGCGATGGATGAAGATGGAGCCTCCTGGAAGAAGACCTTCACTGCCGGACTTCAGGAATGGTGAGTACCTATTTCAGGGTCTTTTAAGGGCAATGCCCATACAAATGCCCCTTTAGGGGCAATGGGTAGCTTATGTTTTTTAGAGTTAGGTTTTTTTTATTTGGGGGGGTTGGTTGGGGTTTGAGGTTTACTGTTAGGGGGTAATTTGTTATTTTTTAATGTAAAATTGCTGTATAACTTAGGGCAATACCCTACAAAGGCCCTTTTAAGGGCAATTGGTAGTTTATTTTTAGATTAGGGGGTGTTTTTATTTTGGGGTGGCTTTTTTGTTTTTATAGCGGTATTAGATTAGGTTTAATTTTTATTATTTTGGATAATTCCATTTATTTTTTTGTAATCTTGGATTTTTTTTATATTTTGTAATTTTAGTTGTTTTTTTTTTTTGTAATGTTTTTTTTTTTCCGTAGTGTTAGGATTTCTTAATTTTGTAATTTTGTTTTTTTATTTTTAGTTTGGGGAATTCGTTATAGCGATCGCCATTCCGCAACCCTCAGCTGTTTTTTTTCTAACACTTTTTCCTCCATTGAGGTCTATGGGGGAAAACGTGCATGAGCATATCAAGTCAGGCCTTGGCTTTTGTGCGGTATAGAGCTTATCGCACCATAACGCACAGCACAAGAAGGTTTTTCTGTAACTTGTAATGGCAGCGCTATGGAAAGTGCAGTACCGCTAAAATGTTAGCGTTATTTACGCACCGGGTTTAGCGCATAACTTGTAATCTTGCTATATTTTATTTCTGTCATATAAGGTAGCATTTAATAAAAAAAAAATGTTTGTTGTTCAAACTGAAAACACTAATAAAGCTTGTTCCAATTTAATTTGTATTACACTGAATATATCAAAATTGTGTGTATTCCTGTTGTTTATTAATGGAAGTTTTCTTCTTCTTTTCCAGCTTTATCCAATCCCTTTTCTTGTTGTGGTCTGTTGTTCTATACTTCAGTAGACGCAAGGAATATGTGGCATTATTGGTAATTTGCCTATCAATGAGCTGGGTTAATGTGCTCTACTACACCAGAGGTTTTCAGCAAATGGGGATATATGCTGTAATGATTGAGAAGGTCAGAAACATTTTTATGCAGTTATGTTTTATGATTTAATGGGTAATTATTTAATTTATCTTTTTTGGGTCTATCCAGCACACAATCTGTACATGAGCAAAGTACTATACAGAATTTGAATGATCTTCCTGTCTATAAGGGCATCTATTCCTCATCTGGGGAGCAAAATCCTCAGCACTCCTGTGCCTTCCCGATTGTTAAATAAGTGTATTTTGATTATTATCCAATTCATATCTCTTCTGTTGTCTCAATAGTATTTTGGTTGCAAATAGTGATGCTGAAATCGTAATTTTTGCACTATTAATAACTTTTAAACTACCTAGCAGACTTAGCACCATTTGTTGTAACTATCAGCCAGAGTGAGAAAAACAGATTGCATCCAGATTATTTGCTTTGATCAAGCAATAGCAGCCATAATTTACTATGAACTGAAAATGATGAATTGTATTTATAATTAATTATAATATTAATTAATTCTTGAGGTCACCAAAATATTCTGTGATCTGCTCTGATTAATAAATCAACTAAAGTCAAGTGACTGTAACATTTTCCCATGTTTAGCGTAGTTTTATACTAATAAAGTTATGGCATTTTGTGTTTTACAGATGATTATGAGAGATATGTTGCGTTTTATGTTTGTCTACATTCTTTTTCTCTTTGGATTTGCTGCAGGTAATTTTGTAGCTATTTATTGATATTTCTTTATATTTTGTAAAAAACAAAATGTGTTTTTTTCATTGTATCTATTGCTTATGCTTCACTTGGTAGATAATGATGCTTATAGATAGTGTTAGGGAAAGTCAAATGGGTGATGGAATTAAAAATAAGGCAGTCGAATGACTAAAAACTAACAAGCTTGTAGTGAACTCATCTAATAGACCTTTCAGGGGCAGAGTTAACCAAAATTCTCTTAAAGGGTCTGAACCAGGTATTTCCTCTAAACTATGAGCTGCCTTCCCTTACAAACTAATGAAACTCTCTAGAATGCAAAACCTCTCAGTCTATCTCAGGTAATTGCAGAGATAACGTGGGAGCATCATATGCTCGTAACGTATGCATAAAATGAATGAGATAACCCCTGCAAGCATCACTGATTTGGGGTAGGCTGGTAAAGTTAGAACTGTGAGAGAACTTCAAACACACTAAAGAAATGCCTTTTCCAGGCCATTCTCTGGCACAGCCTGGAAAAAGCCAGAATTTATTTGTCTCTGTAAGGCCTTTTTTACATATAAGAAATATAAACGTTGATTGAATAGGCCCACTGCGTCATTAGAAAACAAGGTTATGTTTGTTTCATACCTCTGTGAATTGTCAGAGAACATTTAACTACTGGAAGTAAGAAACTCATTTGCACTTTCAAAAGCATAGGAACATGGGTAGTAGTCAGTGAAGACGACAGCCCTAGGTTGTATAAGAAACCGGCGGGCACCTAATAAAAAATAAATTATAATGGCAAAGATATAATATTTATCTATAATACACAATCATTTCTTGTTATTCTGCTTTACAATCTATGATTTGATATATTTCCCTAATAGCTTTAGTGACTCTTATTGAAGATGATGTAAAGGTGGATAGTAAGCCGGATAATTTTTCACAAGCAAGACGCTGCTGCAAAGCTCCACCATCCTCTTACAACAACTTGTATTACACCTGCCAAGAATTGTTCAAGTTTGCCATCGGCATGGGAGATCTGGAATTCACAGAGAACTACAAATATAAGCCTATATTTATCTTGTTGTTAGTTGTCTATGTTATCCTGACATACATCCTCCTGCTTAACATGTTAATAGCTCTGATGGGAGAAACAGTGAGCAAGATAGCACAAGAAAGCAAAAGTATCTGGAAATTACAGGTAATTTCTTTGTATTTTTATTTTTCCTTACCTACAATATTTAGATGATACAAATACACTAGATAGGAATGTGTCGCCAGGGGATTGCACCATGGTACAAAATATATTTTTATTGGCAACAGAATAAAAACTGTGACGTTTCAGGGTCTCCCCCTTAATCATATATACTGTGGACCATCTCAGTGAGTTTCTATTGCTTGGGGGACTGGCAGTGCCCCTGGTCTTCACTTGCACCGGTTTGCACTTACTGTTGTATCACTTGCTGTATATACATGGTACAAAATAGTGACACACTGAAACATTGTAGGGCCAGATTACAAGTGGTGCGCTAACAGTTACACACAAGCAATATCGGGTTTATCGCAGCTGTTTGCGCTCGCCGGATGTAGTGCTCATATTACAAGATGAACGTAAATGTGAACGCTTGAGTGCAATTTAATTTAAAACTCATCGGGATAGCGCAACTTCAGAGTCATGGTTAACTGTTTTGCAAAACAAAAAAAGTGCCACAAAACATTAAAAATACATTTAAAAGTACAGTTACACTTAAAATAACACCATCTAAGAAAAAATATTTAAAAAAATATTGCACAAAAAAGTTATAAGGACTTAAAGGTAAAAAAGGTTTCAGGTGTTGGGGAAAAAAAGGCAGACAAAGGGCTTTAACATTTAGATAAATACATTTCTAAATATGTATATGTTTGTGTGTATTTATATGTGTGTATATATATATATATACTTGCAGAGAGAAGTGCACTCACAGGAACGAACAACTGTCTCAATACCATTGTTAGCCTGTTTATGGTGATTTACCAGCTGGGTGCAGCTTTTTAGCCCAGTAATGCTTTTCACAGAGTAGAACTTTCCTGTAGTATATCAGTCTGATCTCGCCTATTACGGTCAGTCCAGTGCCGAAATACCTGGCAATTCCAGAAACCCCAGAAGATTGTGTATATATATATATATATAGCCTCTGATGAAGTGAGCTGATACGCTCACGAAACGCGTAAGGCACGTGACGCACGTTCGTGACGTCACTTCCGGAACTTCGACACACACGCCGAGACTTTGCCACTAGCTGCTCTTTGCAGCGTTTTTTGTCTCAGCCGTACTTCCTCATTTTGATCCCTAGGATCTTCCATTTGCCCGACAGCTCAGCCCAGCTTCTTTCTGCAAGTAAGTTAAATTGCCATTCACTCGGCACCTCATTCCGCCGTGTTGATTGGCTACTTACATTTCCCATTTAGCGTTTGGCACCTGCCCCTTTTTTGTACTATTTTGCACTTATTAGTAGTGCCTTTATACACATTTGTTTGCTAATTTTGTACGCTTTTATCTGTGCTTTTATCTGTTTATTATCTACACCCCATAACTTATATTTTAATGAGATTTCTAATAAATTATAATTGTTTTTAAAATAGTATTCATCCACACACATACACTATTTTAATACCCCTATATATATTTTTTACACACTTTTTTAACTGAAATATTTTTCTTATAAATAAAACTTTTTTCTTCTGGTTATCAGCTTATAATAAACTGGAACTTCCTTCCATTTTACCCTCTGTCCACATTTACAGTGTGGTAAGAATTGGAAGTTCCCACAAGCAGCCTCCGTTTCCACAACAACCGTTTCCACAGTAACTAAGTGGTTGCCTTTTGATCCAGCATACTTAACCAACATTATATATATTATATATATTATATATAAAGAATATATACAAACTGTTTATATACAACTACATATATTCATACATCCAAATATTTATTTGGGGGCATATTCCCTTGCCTCCCTTACTCTTGCTTTGGTGTTAACATACACCATCCATTTCTACTCGTCGCTGATCGCTGATCCCTGTGATCTAACAGGTGAGCATTTATTATCATTCATTTTGATCTCAATTACTCACCACTCATCTGGGGATATTCCCATTTTTGCTTTCTTCCCCCTCCCCCACCCACTTATGAGGAACATCTTCTGCAAGCGCTATCAGAACACACCCGATTCCAATCCTCACTACTTTCGTCTCACCCAGGAGGAATGAGACATTACTAATAGCAGCAAGCATTGGACATCCTCATAGAGCTTTTCACTATATAACTACTATTGCTCTAATTGTGGCGCAACTATCTACAACCCTCTCTCTTCATATATATATATATATATATATATATATATATATATATATATTTATATGTGTGTACAGATATATTTATGTATTTATATGTGTATGTATGTATTTACAGACATACCTGTATACACACATATAAACACATAAATACACCTGTACACGTATATAGACATATATATATATATATATATATATATATATATATATATATATATATATATATATATAGTGCATTGGAGACATTGGCAGTTAAGTAGATGAAAACATGAAAAGGCATATTTATGCAATATTCATATTTAATAAAGTGTTATACTGTTTATTTACTGTAAATATTTCACATTCCAATGTTCTGCACATAGCAAAATATGTTCTAAGTACTTATAAATATATATTCCTATATATATTTGTATATATCTATACCTATATAAAGACATGTATATATAGGTATAGATGTATATTGTACTAAAAACATTATATATATATATATATATATATATATATATATTGTCTTCTATGGGGAATACATGAATGCACAAGCGATATTTTAAGTTTGTTGGGATAGCACGCAAGTGAAAACAGTTTACTGGGCCATAGAACAAGCCACTAAGCTGCTGTTCGTTGCTGGCAGACTGCATCTCTTTCTGCTTACATATGTATATAGATATATATTGTACCAAAATAGCATCAGATATATATATATATATATATATATATATATATATATATATATATATATATATATATATATATAGAAATATGTATTTATGAATAAAAATAATATATTCTGCTATGTGTAGAAGATTTGAATGTGAAATATTAATATCTTCATGTTGGATTGGCACACTTGAGAATATGCCATCAAGTGGGTTTTTTTCCACTTTTTTCGTGCTCCATTGAAGTCTATGGGGGAATACAGTAATGCAATTGCGATATTTTAACTTTTGCTTTTTGGCGCATCGGGTCAGCGCGCAAGCAAAGACTTTTAACTTTCAACTTGTAATACGAGAGCTACCCGACCTGCGCAAAAACCTTACTTCTTACTGAGTTAGCACGTGAGGGGGAGCATTAAATACTGCCCAATCATTAAAATGAGTAAAAAGTACAAAAAAAACAAAAAAAAACAATAGTAAGTGTGGATGAGTCCCATCTTGGATCTTAATTTGTCAAGAGACCAGAAGCTCTAAGGGGAAACTTGAATTATTGACCTGCAACTCCATAGAGCAGGAATTCATTGTAGATGGCCGTAAGGGACAGTACAACTCCTAAGGCTTAGAGGCTCCATTTTACCTACTAATTATTCCAATACCATATGGCATAGTTTGCATAATTAAAAAGAGAGAAGCGCTCAACCTGGAAATGAACAATAGCATAATAGCTTATTTTATGGCTAGTTACCACCCAAGAAGCAGCCTCCTTTTGCTCAACATGTGCCTTTCACAGAGAAGAACTTTCCTGAAGCATATAAGTCTGATCCTGACTTCACAGTACAGTCCAGCCCCAAAATACCAGGCAATCCCTCTCTGAACGAAAGAAAACGCAAAACCCCAGACGTACGTTTCGGCCTATTGTGGGCCTCGTCAGTGAGGTGCAGCCATATCCCTCTAGGCACACTGAGCAACGGGTTTACGTCTGGATTCCCACATCACACTGCATAAATAAGAAGAGAGAAGAGCTCAACCTGGGAAGGAACAATAGCATAATAGCTTGTTCTATGGCTAGTTACCACCCAAGAAGCATCATCTTTTTGCTTAACATGTGCCTTTCACAGAGAAGAACTTTCCTGAAGCATATCAGTCTGATCCTGACTTTACAGTACAGTTCACCCCCGAAATACCAGGCAATCCCTCTCTGAACGAGAGAAAAAGCGAAACCCCAGACATACGTTTCGGCCTATTGTGGGCATCTTCAGTGAGGTGCAGCCATATCCCTCTAGGCACACTGAGCAACGGGTCCACATCTGGATTCCTGCATCACACTTAGGGAGACTTCCCTAAGTGTCATAATTTGCATAAATAAAAAGAGAGAAGTGCTCAACCTGGGAACGAACAATAGCATAATAGCTTGTTCTATGGCTAGTTACCACCCAAGAAGCAGCCTCTTTTTGCTCAACATGTACCTTTCACAGAGAAGAACTTTCCTGAAGCATATCAGTCTGATCCTGACTTCACAGTACAGTCCAGCCCCGAAATACCAAGCAATCCCTCTCTGAGGAGGCCGAAATGATCATCTGGGGTTGTCATGTTCCTTGTTCAGAGAGAGAATTGCCTGGAATTTCGGGGCTGGACTGACCTTACTTGGTGGGATCAGACTGATATACTTCAGGAAAGTTTTCCTCTGTGAAAAGCATACTGGTCTAAAAGAGTCTGCTTCCGGGTGGTAAATCGCCATAGAACTAGCTGATGAGCTGTTGTTCATTCCTGGCAGAGTGCTTCTCTCTTCGTATGCAAATTAATATGACCCTGGGGAAGTCTCCCTATGGGTGATGGGGGAAACCAGACGTGGACTCCTTGCCCAGTGTGCTTAGAGGAATGTTGCTGCACCTCACTGACGAGGCCCATCGGAGGCCGAAACGATCATCTGGGGTTGTCATGTTCCTTGTTCAGAGGAGAATTGCCTGGTATTTTGGGGCTGGACTGACCTTACTTGGCGGGATCAGACTGATATACTTCAGGAAAGTTTTCCTCTGTGAAAAGCACACTGGTCTAAAAGAGGCTGCTTCTGGGTGGTAAATCGCCATAGAACTAGCTGATGAGCTGTTGTTCATTCCTGGTAGAGCACTTCTCTCTTAGTATGCATATGACATAGTTACCTCCCTGCCCCACCAATCCCATTTTCCCTTGGATAACCTGAAATAAAGACACAACACCAGTATTGCCAATAAAATGAAAAGGTCACTTTAATTAGAACTTAGATTTTGCTGTTGCAGCCAAAATCTTTTAGAAGAGCAATAAATAAATTTCCAACAATTCCAATTCCACAAATCAACAAAGTACATGTGTCCATGCATCAGGGGAGGACCACAAACCCCTGTGGTGAGGCCTGAGGGGATACAAGAGAACCAGCTGCATAGCCTGCCCAGCAGCTAGACCACCGGATCATGGCCCCAAGCTGAATATGCAGTGGGATCCTCTCACGCCCTCAATGCCCTGCCCACGTGCTAGACCCATTTTCACCACCAACAAAAGAACTTATCTTTCAGCCAACCTAACATAGTGACCTTTCCTTACCCTAACTAATTCCTCCACCATTAATCTTATGTCCTCTAGGAACTGATCATTTCCGACCTCATTCAAGTGTACCCCGTCTGCATGAAACAGCTCCTCTCTTATAGCCGCGATCGCCGGATGCTCCAGTACCCTACCCCCTGTTTCCCTTATTATCTTTGCCGCTACCTGGTTAATCTTTCTATGCGATCTATATCCTGCCCTCTGAGTATCTGTGTTCCGCCAATATAATCTGGATATTATGTTGGACCATACGACCAGTACCTGTGGCCACGCGACTTTTAGCCAACTGAATAGTTACTGATTAGTTATCTTTTCTTCCAACTCTCTTAACGGAAAAGCGTCTGTCATTCCCACCCAAGGAGATTATCAATATATCTGGGCATCTCCATCTTCTTCTAGCCTGTTGTATCGTCTCAATTAATTCTTCCCATTTCATACCCCTCTTTCCTAACCACCTGATACTAGCATCCCTATGTGAAAAACCTAAATGTGTCCCTTCCCTTGATGCTGCTGCCCTCATTCTCACCCAATACACGTAATAATGCCCTACCACCCATACTCTCAAAGCTCCATCTGTAAAAAAACAAAACAACAATGATATATCATAAACATGACTCATCCAAACCTAACAACCAATTAACGTGCAACTGCAACATTCCAAGTTTTTATTTATTCACCCTTTAGCCTAATACAAGATTTATAGGCTTTAGATTTCCATCTCCCTAGATTTTTTATTTTCTCCTCTAAAAAAACTTTTTCTGCTGCACTAGTCGATGCCCCTATCCTGAATGAATGAGGTGCAAACCTCTGCTGTTCCCATCCTAACTTCTTTACAACCATTTCCATGACTCTTTTAAATTGGAACTATGTCGAATTGGACCCATCTATATGTCTCAAGAACAACCTTCCCATCGCTCGCTTTCTACTTAGCAGCTACTTTATCCCATTCACCAGGCATGCAATACTTCCTATTTTTTTCCTACATGTGCCCTTACCATCTCTATCTGTTTTTGACCTTCTTATTAGCACCATTATACTATCCTCATATACCCTTACATCTGCTTCCTCCAACCCATTTTCTTCATCTGCCTTGCTTGCTGCTACTAACTCTCCTATCCTCAAGGCGTCCCAAAAAGCCATTGAAAAAGCCACTTTAAACAAGCTTGCTTAATCCTTATCCCTGCATACTTCACCCAATACTCCTACCATTTTTTCTAGCCTTTCTCCCGTAATCTGCTCCCTGTTATCTGTCCTTTTTTGTTCGCCCAGCTGCCACGCTTTCATTACCTTTCTTACCACAAATGATTTAGTTAGGTCTTCTTCACCCATTAATTTTGCAAAAAATTATACACCCGCTAAAACTATGCCAACCTGACCTTTCTTCATGCCACCCTTTTTTAGCGTCCATAGCCATTCGAAAAAACTACCATGCTCACCTACTACCTTGGCACCCTTAAATTGGAGCCACTGCTTCCAATAGTTTTAGTATGCCCTCCAGGTTCTTGGAGCCACAGAATTCTCAACCAACTTCTTTATTCCTTCTATATGCTCCCAATCTGCCAAAAAGAAATAGGGCAGCGTTCACCTTCTTTTCTGGCAGCAGGCACCACTTTTCATGAATAAATTCCATCTCTCCTATCCTCAAGGCGTCCCAAAAAGCCATTGAAAAAGCCACTTTAAACAAGCTTGCTTAATCCTTATCCCGGCATACTTCACCCAATACTCCTACTATTTTTTCTAGCCTTTCTCCCGTAATCTGCTCCCTGTTATCTGTCCTTTTTTGTTCGCCCAGCTGCCACGCTTTCATTACCTTTCTTACCACAAATGATTTAGTTAGGTCTTCTTCACCCATTAATTTTGCAAAAAATTATACACCCGCTAAAACTATGCCAACCTGACCTTTCTTCATGCCACCCTTTTTTAGCGTCCATAGCCATTCCAAAACAACTACCACACTCGCCTACTACCTTGACAGCCTTAAATTGCTTCCAATAGTTTTTGTATGCCCTCCAGGTTCTTGGAGCCACAGAATTCTCAGCCAACTTTTTTATTCCTTCTATATGCTCCCAATCTGCCAAAGAGAGATAGGGCAGCGTTCACCTTCTTTTCTGGCAGCAGGCGCCACTTTTCATAAATAAATTCCATCTGAATCTTGACAACGCGTCTGCTACTACATTTTTGTACCCAGGAATGTGTCTAGCTCTTAAGCAAATGTTTATTATCACTGGTATGGAAGAGGCTGATAAGTTGTTAAGCGCATCCACTACCCCTTGATTGTCTGACCAACATACAATACTTTTATTTTCCAACAAATGACCCCACAGCTCCACAGCAACCACAATAGGGAACAATTCTAATAATGCTAAGTTCTTCACCCATCCATCCCTTTTCCCTGCTGCCGGCCATTCTCCAGCACACCATCTACCCTGTAAGTACTCACCAAAACCAGCACCACCTGCTGCATCCGTATATAATTCCAACTCATTAACTGATGCTTCTCTTGGCCATAGTCCTTTAAAATTCCTTTAAAAATGAATCCGAAACGTTCATGTCTTCCTTCATTGCCCCGGTTAACCTAACCATGTGTTCAGGATTCTTTACTTCCGCTGTACCCAACTCCAACCTTCTCTTGAATATCCTACCAACCGGATTAACCCTGCATGCGAAATTAAGAATCCCCAGCAACTTCTGCGTCTCTCTAAGTGTCACCTTCTTTATCCCCAACATTCCTTTTATTAGCATTCATGCTTTCTCTATTTTTTCCTCTGGCAATTCGCATTGTTCCCTCACTGAGTCAATTACTATGCCTAGAAACATCAATCTTGCGCAAGGCGCTTCAGATTTTTCTGCTGCCACCGGCACTCCTAACTCTTCTAACATACTTCAATTCTGCACATGAACTATCGTTAGCTGGGCCAAATACCATAAAATCATCTAAATAATGTATAATTTTATTTGACCCTGTCCTTACTGTCAGTAACCAGTGTAAAAATTTACTGAACCTCTCAAATATAGAGCATGAGACTGCACATCCCATCGGCAAACATTTTTCTACATAGAATTCCCCGTTAAATTTACAACCCATGAGCTTAAAACTCTCTGGATTTAATGGTAATAACCTAAAGGCAGATTCTATGTCTAATTTTGCCATCAACGCGCCCTTCCCAGCCTCCTTTACCATCTTTACCGCTGTATCAAATGATTGATACTGAACTGAAGTGTCTGCCCTGTCAATCACATAATTTACTGACTTTCATTTGGGATAAGACAGATGATGTATCATCCGAAATTTCCCTTTCTCCTTTTTAGGCACCACCCCCAATGGTGATACAACCAAGTCTTCAATAGGTATTTCCTTAAATGGTCCTTCTCTTCTTCCTAATTTTATTTCTTTTTCCAATTTTTCTTGCAGTACCGCTGGGAATTCTGCCACAGATTTCAAATTCCTAAATTTACCTGACCCTAAAACCTCTGTTTTTACTGGTACCACATCCTACTGTTAAACCTTTCAGCAATAATAACCTGTCCTCATCTTTAGTGTAATTCTCTAACTCTCTTCTTAATCTATCTACTCTCAACGACTTTCTAGCCATTCCCCATTGCTCCACCATTACCGTTTCCCCCTGAGCCATGAAAAAGCTGCTTATTGCGCCACCATTGTTCCTTCTACAATCTATCCCAGCATAGAAACCACCACAGTACCTGCATATGTGCCTAAACTTACACCCATTCCCTCTGTCACATCTCCTGTCATTATACGCCCAGCATTCCTTTCCTTCTGATCTTGCCACTCTCCCTTGCATAGTGGGCCTCTGTACTGGAATCTCTGATGGTTTAATCAATCGTGTCCACATATCTAATATCTTAATCTCGAAATCCTTCTTTCCTTTATCACCCAATTGTAGACTACCCTTTCTAAACTCCCCGTCATAGTCCTTCCATCCAAATCCCCCATATGTAGTGTAACACTCCGCTATTAAGTGTATGTACCTTAGTATGCCCTTAACTTTCTCCGGATTCTCAGAGACAAAACATTCTGCATATATAAAAATCCCTTTTACCCATTCAGGAAATGACTGCTTTATTTTTCTCCCCTTCCCTTCTTCACTCCTGGATTTTAATGCCACTGCCTCCCCTGTAATGTCAAAAACATCAACGTATTTGCCTTTTTGCGCTCTCAATACTATTTTTGCCTTTAAATGCGTTGTTAATGGTAACAGCTTCGTACCAGTTACCTCGTCATCTGCATTAAATTCTCCTTCGCTATCGGCCCCTCCCATTGCAATGTCATTCTCTACTCTTTTTCCTTGTTTTGCATATATCTTTTTTACAAACTTCAAAATTCTCCTGTTACCTTACCCTTGTATTTTATCATCTTCAGAATCCCACTCAGATTAACTATCTGATCCCCCATTCCTACAATACATTATCTTCTTACCTTGTTTCAGTTGACTTTTATTTTCCCCCGATTTGCTTTGCGTCACTCCAGCACCTCCATTTGGCGTCTGTTCTCCCTTGTTTCTGCCGTCAGAAGGCACTCCTTCCCCCTCTTTCTCTTGCAATGTATCCCTTGTTCCATTGGATGCCATTGCTTTCTGCAATAAAATCCCACAGTTATTATCCTTGTAACACCTTTTCCTAACCAACTCTTTTTCCTTTTCCACCACATATTCCTTCTGACTTTCCCTGCCCCTCTCATTACTTATGCTTCTCCTCTCCTCCCACCTCTGTTCTCCCTCTATCATTACATATGTATTTCCATCCAAATCCCTGATCATTCTAGGATGCTCCCTTCCCACTTCCTCCGCTCTATACCTTTTTTGGGGGCCTATGATCCATATGCTGCATGTTATAGACTTCTATCCTATTCCTCCTTTCTTCTTCCTCACTATCTTCCTTGTCCTCAAGCCTAACCTACCTATGACTTTGCCTATCCCATCTTCCCAGCTCATCTACCCTCTCTCTGTCCTTGTCCCTTCCACCGCTTTCCCCTGAAATAATGCTTGTTCCACCGGGCCCCTAGCACATGGCTCTCCTGTTCTCTACCTCCTTCCTCCCGTGCCCCTTCTCTCCTCACCAGTATCGCTGTCTTCCCTAGTATTGCCACCTACCCTATCACTTCACTGCTCCACCCGCTGCTTATCGTGGGCACTCGGCTCGCCGGGACCACAGTCCATGTCTCTCCTTCCTTTCCTAACCTCCCTCCCTATGTTGCCCGCTTCCTACATAGCTCCCCTACTCTCCCCGCAAACACCACCTACCACATATATATCCCTTGGGCCCCGCTGCTGCACTGCTGAACCGACGCCTGACTGGTTAGTAATCTAAGATGGACGCTGTGACCCAGTACGCATGCGCAAACCTACATTACGTGTGCCGCCCACCCCTTAATTACGCCACCCTCACGCCACCCACTAATGAAGTCACCATCTCGCGCCAAAATGTTCCCATCATGGCCGCACCCTATCGCACTGGCATTGCAGGGGGATACAGACCTAACCTCAATCGCTCGCTGTCTAGGCTCAATATACTGTAACTCAACACCCAAATTGCCCCTAAAGACCTCTGGCACCCCCATGCTGTCCTCTGAATCAGAAAATAAAGGCACCTCCTCATAGGAAGCCGCCAAGTCCCTTACATTACCTGCCTCATGACTACAGCACTCCTGCCCACCAGCACACCTACTTTTTGCCGGTTACTTTGTCAGCAGCCATCAGCTGATCTCCGTGACCCACTACAGGTAATGCTCCCTTTGTTGCTCCGTGCCCCAAAATGTCTTCTTTTTTCTTTTCCTTCTCCAACCTCTTTAACTTCCTTTGGGCCTGCATAGCTCTTGTCCTCCAAATTGTGTCATCCCCATTCAGAAACTTCTTGGGAATGTTCCTGTTTCTCGTTGCCATCTTCTTCCTTGCAAAACACCTCCTGCCTGAAATACAAGAAAAATATTAGTGTGCCTCACTTCCTGTCTCTCCTCCTTATATTACCTCTGCTTCTGCAACGCCCATTTTACCTGTTCACTTCCCTCCATTCTCCCCTTCCTTCTTATCCACCCCCTTTTTATTGTCCCTCTGCCTACTAAAGCTCACCCCTCCTCCAAACACACAGAAGCCCTGTCCAGTATAGGAGACCCAGCCTTAATGACACTCCACTCGTATTCTTCTCCTTCTGTTTTTTGTTAGGGGTGCAGAAACTTTGTGAATGTAAGGCCTTGGTCTTGCAGATAAACAGATTTTTACTTTATTTTTATTTTTTTATTCAATTTACTTTTCATAATTGGATTTAGACCTAGTTGGGCCAACACCATCGGAAGGTGAATCTGCAAGTTATATTTTTCTTCTCAAAATATGCTCCACTTGTAATGCTATCCTAGGCAGAATTGTAGCACCACAGAACAAGTGTATGTGTTTTCTACCTATTGCATTACAATAAACCATATCTGTACTGAAGTGAATTAGAACTAGACATTTAGCACACTGGAGAAATCAGCATTATTAATTCACAACTTTGCATGTAAAAGAGAACTTCAGATTTGATGCATTTTAGTTATCCCATTAGTGCTGGATAGAAAAGTACTCAATACATATTAAAGTGTGTGATGTCCCCATGTGTCACTGCATATATACCATCTTATCATATATGTTTATGTTGTAATAAGGCACTTACCTAGGAATTTCTATGCTATTTATTTTCAGCGGTAATTTTACTAAGTGGTACCTGTGGGTCAGAGTTGTTTGTTTTACCTCTATAGAGGAGACCAACAGCAAACTCATGCTCTTAGGATATACATGAAAATTCCTCAGTGGACAAAAACATTTTCAGAAATCAAATTCATACAGTTAATATTTATTTATATTTGATTTAATGGAACTGACAAATATTAGCACCAGTGGGAGTTTAAGTTAAGTTACCCCCTGTTAATTGTCCTGGTATAACGTATTTCTAACATTAGCATGTTATGGATTTTCTTGAATTGGATTACCCAATTACTGTTCCAAAAATTGGTCAAACAGAAAAATCTAATGTTGATTGAACATGAAATAGAACAGTGTAACAATATACTAAATATCATATAAAAAAAAAATATATATATAAAACATTATGCTGAAAAACTGCTAATGATACAAGATGTGAAGCTACTACCCTCAGCAGAAGCTGCTTCTCTGTAATTTTCCTCTTGGTTGGTCCGCACTAGAAAATTTGCACTTGCACAGACTTAATTTACAAATATGGCGGCAGGTTTTTCTATATGGCTACACTGTGATGGCCATCTTGGATATCATTGCAACCCCATTTTTTTTCTTTCATGATTCAGACAGAGAACACAATTTTAATCAACTTCTATTAGCTAATTTGCTTCATTCTCTTGGTATCCTTTGTTGACAAAGCAGCAATGCACTATAGGGAGCTAGCTGGATGCATTGGGTGAGCCAATAACATGAGGCATATATGTGCAGCCACCAATCATCAGTTCCTGTGTCTACCTAGGTATCCCTTTCAACAAAAGATAACAAGAGAACTAAACAAATTAGATAATAGAAGTAGATTAGAAAGTTGTTTAATGCCACATGCTCTGTCTGAATCATGAAAGAAAAATGTCTGTTTTATGTTCCTTTAAGGCAAATATATATACTTTCTTCCCACTGTGAGCCCTTTTTTTGCAGGGGGGGGAGGGCACACAGATGGGCCAGGCATAATGCAGGTGGAGCCTGGGCCCTACCTTGCCCCATGTAGTGAAACCAACATTGATTACAGGCAAAATGGGCCCCAAAGAGGAGTGAGACGGGTTTCAATTAAGACCAATGAGACCCCTGTAGTTAAGTCCCTATTGATGTGAAAATTAATCCAATAGAAAACATTAAAGTCTGATGGGAGTAGGAACTTGCATATTAAATTACAATGGTTAATGTGCTAACATTTTTTTGCAGAGAGCAATAACAATACTGGACATAGAGAAAAGCTTTTTGAATTCCTTTAGGAATACGTTAAGATCAGGAAAATCTGTTTTAGTAGGACTGACACCTAACGGAAAGGAAGATTACAGGAGGTGCTTCAGGTAAGTTGACATTGCGTATCTTACCTTTTACAAACAATGTGGGCTAGATTACAAGTGGCAAGCTGTTAACTTGCGTGCGTATGTTGAAAGTCGGGGTTACCGCAACTGAAGTCCTCACATAAAGCGTTAGGGCTAAAATTAAAGTTGCACTAAACACAACATAATACATTAAAATAAAGTGTTACACTCATATATACACTATCTAATAAAAATTATTCATAAAAATATTTATAATGGTTAAAAGGTATATGGTAAATGACAAGATATTTGAATGGAAAGGACTATACATGTCTAAATATGTGTATGTATGTTTATATACATATGTATATATGTGTATGCATGTGTATTTATGTGTTTATATGTATATACATACATATTTACACATATAAACATATATATATATATATATGCATTGCTTTTCTTTCATGTAATTAGCAAGAGTCCATGAGCTAGTGACGTATGGAATATACATTCCTACCAGGAGGGGCAAAGTTTCCCAAACCTCAAAATGCCTATAAATACACCCCTCACCACACCCACTAATCAGTTTTACAAACTTTGCCTCCTATGGAGGTGGTGAAGTAAGTTTGTGCTAGATTCTACGTTGATATGCGCTCCGCAGCAGGCTGGAGCCCGGTTTTCCTTTCAGCGTGCAGTGAATGTCAGAGGGATGTGAAGAGAGTATTGCCTATTTGAATGCAGTGATCTCCTTCTACAGGGTCTATTTCATAGGTTCTCTGTTATCGGTCGTAGAGATTCATCTCTTACCTCCCTTTTCAGATCGACGATATACTGTTATATATACCATTACCTCTACTGATTCTCGTTTCAGTACTGGTTTGGCTTTCTACTACATGTAGATGAGTGTCCTGGGGTAAGTAAGTCTTATTTTTGTGACATTCTAAGCTATGGTTGGGCGCTTTTATATAAAGTTCTAAATATTTGTGTTTAAACATTTATTTGCCTTGATTCAGGATGTTCAATATTCCTTATTTCAGACAGTCAGTTTCATTATTTGGGATAATGCATTTGAATAAATCAATTTTCTTACCTTAAAATTTGACTTTTTTCCCTGTGGGCTGTTAGGCTCGCGGGGGCTGAAAATGCTTCATTTTATTGCGTCATTCTTGGCGCGGACTTTTTTGGCGCAAAAATATTTCTTTGTTATTTCCGGCGTCATACTTGTCACCGGAAGTTGCGTCATTTTTGACATTTTTGCGCCAAAAATGTTGGCGTTACCGGATGTGGCGTCATTTTTGGCGCTAAAAGCATTTAGGCGCCAAATAATGTGGGCGACTTTTTTGGCGCCAAAAAATATGGGCGTCATTATTGTCTCCACATTATTTAAGTCTCATTGTTTATTTGCTTCTGGTTGCTAGAATCTTGTTCACTGGCATTTTTTCCCATTCCTGAAACTGTCATTTAAGGAATTTGATCAATTTTGCTTTATATGTTGTTTTTTCTTTTACATATTGCAAGATGTCTCAGATTGATCCTGAATCAGAAGATACTTCTGGAAAATCGCTGCCTGATGCTGGATCTACCAAAGTTAAGTGTATTTGCTGTAAACTTGTGGTATCTGTTCCTCCAGCTGTTGTTTGTAATGAATGTCATGAAAACTTGTTAATGCAGATAATATTTCCTTTAGTAATGTTATATTACCTGTTGTTGTTCCATCAACATCTAATACTCAGAGTGTTCCTGTTAACATAAGAGATTTTGTTTCTAAATCCATTAAGAAGGCTATGTCTGTTATTCCTCCTTCTAGTAAACGTAAAAGGTCTTTTAAAACTTCTCATTTTTCAGATGAATTTTTAAATGAACATCATCATTCTGATTCTGATAATGATTCCTCTGGTTCAGAGGATTCTGTTTCAGAGGTTGATGCTGATAAATCTTCATATTTATTCAAAATGGAATTTATTCGTTCTTTACTTAAAGAAGTCTTAATTGCATTAGAAATAGAGGATTCTGGTCCTCTTGATACTAAATCTAAACGTTTAAATAAGGTTTTTAAATCTCCTGTAGTTATTCCAGAAGTTTTTCCTGTCCCTGATGCTATTTCTGAAGTAATTTCCAGGGAATGGAATAATTTGGGTAATTCTTTTACTCCTTCTAAACGTTTTAAGCAATTATATCCTGTGCCATCTGACAGATTAGAGTTTTGGGACAAAATCCCTAAGGTTGATGGGGCTATCTCTACTCTTGCTAAACGTACTACTATTCCTACGGCAGATAGTACTTCCTTTAAGGATCCTTTAGATTGGAAAATTGAATCCTTTCTAAGAAAAGCTTACTTATGTTCAGGTAATCTTCTTAGACCTGCTATATCTTTAGCGGATGTTGCTGCAGCTTCAACTTTTTGGTTGGAAGCTTTAGCGCAGCAAGTAACAGATCATAATTCTCATAGCATTGTTAATCTTCTTCAACATGCTAATAATTTTATTTGTGATGCCATCTTTGATATCATTAGGGTTGATGTCAGGTATATGTCTCTAGCTATTTTAGCTAGAAGAGCTTTATGGCTTAAAACTTGGAATGCTGATATGTCTTCCAAGTCAACTTTGCTTTCCCTTTCTTTCCAGGGTAATAAATTATTTGGTTCACAGTTGGATTCCATTATTTCAACTGTTACTGGGGGGAAAGGAACTTTTTTACCCCAGGATAAAAAATCTAAAGGTAAATTTAGGTCTACTAATCGTTTTCGTTCCTTTCGTCACAATAAGGAACAAAAGCCTGATCCTTCCCCTACAGGAGCGGTATCAGTTTGGAAACCATCTCCAGTCTGGAATAAATCCAAGCCTTTTAGAAAGCCAAAGCCAGCTCCCAAGTCAACATGAAGGTGCGGCCCTCATTCCAGCCCAGCTGGTAGGGGGCAGATTACGATTTTTCAAAGAAATTTGGATCAATTCGATTCACAATCTTTGGATTCAGAACATTGTTTCACAAGGGTACAGAATAGGCTTCAAGATAAGGCCTCCTGCAAGAAGATTTTTTCTTTCCCGTGTCCCAGTAAATCCAGTGAAGGCTCAAGCATTTCTGAAATGTGTTTCAGATCTAGAGTTAGCTGGAGTAATTGTGCCAGTTCCAGTTTTGGAACAGGGGCTGGGGTTTTACTCAAATCTCTTCATTGTACCAAAGAAGGAGAATTCCTTCAGACCAGTTCTGGATTTAAAAATATTGAATCATTATATAAGGATACCAACATTCAAAATGGTAACTATAAGGACTATTCTGCCTTTTGTTCAGCAAGGGCATTATATGTCCACAATAGATTTACAGGATGCATATCTGCATATTCCGATTCATCCAGATCACTATCAGTTTCTGAGATTCTCTTTCCTAGACAAGCATTACCAGTTTGTGGCTCTGCCGTTTGGCCTAGCAACAGCTCCAAGGATTTTTACAAAGGTTCTCGGTGCCCTTCTGTCTGTAATCAGAGAACAGGGTATTGTGGTATTTCCTTATTTGGACGATATCTTGGTACTTGCTCAGTCTTCACATTTAGCAGAATCTCATATGAATCGACTTGTATTGTTTCTTCAAAAACATGGTTGGAGGATCAATTTACTAAAAAGTTCATTGATTCCTCAGACAAGGGTAACCTTTTTAGGTTTCCAGATAGATTCAGTGTCCATGACTCTGTCTCTGACAGACAAGAGACGTCTAAAATTGGTTTCAGCTTGTCAAAACCTTCAGTCTCAATCATTCCCTTCGGTAGCCTTATGCATGGAAATTCTAGGTCTTATGACTGCTGCATCGGACGCGATCCCCTTTGCTCGTTTTCACATGCGACCTCTTCAGCTCTGTATGCTGAACCAGTGGTGCAGGGATTATACAAAGATATCTCAATTAATATCTTTAAAACCAATTGTACGACACTCTCTGACATGGTGGACAGACCACCATTGTTTAGTTCAGGGGGCTTCTTTTGTTCTTCCGACCTGGACTGTGATTTCAACAGATGCAAGTCTGACAGGTTGGGGAGCTGTTTGGGGGTCTCTGACAGCACAAGGGGTTTGGGAATCTCAGGAGGTGAGATTACCAATCAATATTTTGGAACTCCGTGCAAATTTTCAGAGCTCTTCAGTCATGGCCTCTTCTAAAGAGAGAGTCGTTCATTTGTTTTCAGACGGACAATGTCACAACCGTGGCATATGTCAATCATCAAGGAGGGACTCACAGTCCTCTGGCTATGAAAAAAGTATCTCGAATACTGGTATGGGCGGAATCCAGCTCCTGTCTAATTTCTGCGGTTCATATCCCAGGTATAGACAATTGGGAAGCGGATTATCTCAGTCGCCAAACGTTACATCCGGGCGAATGGTCTCTTCACCCAGAGGTATTTCTTCAGATTGTTCAAATGTGGGGACTTCCAGAAATAGATCTGATGGCTTCTCATCTAAACAAGAAACTTCCCAGGTATCTGTCCAGATCCAGGGATCCTCAGGCGGAGGCAGTGGATGCATTATCACTTCCTTGGAAGTATCATCCTGCCTATATCTTTCCGCCTCTAGTTCTCCTTCCAAGAGTGATTTCCAAGATTCTAAAGGAGTGCTCGTTTGTTCTGCTGGTGGCTCCAGCATGGCCTCACAGGTTTTGGTATGCGGATCTTGTCCGGATGGCCACTTGCCAACCGTGGACTTTTCCATTAAGACCAGACCTTCTATCGCAAGGTCCTTTTTTCCATCAGGATCTCAAATCCTTAAATTTGAAGGTATGGAGATTGAACGCTTGATTCTCAGTCACAGAGGTTTCTCTGACTCAGTAATTAATACTATGTTACAGGCTCGTAAATCTGTATCTAGGAAGATATATTATCGAGTCTGAAAGATTTACATTTCTTGGTGTTTTTCTCATCATTTTTCTTGGCATTCTTTTAGAATTCCTAGAATTTTACAGTTTCTTCAGGATGGTTTGGATAAAGGTTTGTCTGCAAGTTCCTTGAAAGGACAAATCTCTGCTCTTTCTGTTCTTTTTCACAGAAAGATTGCTAGTCTTCCTGATATTCATTGTTTTGTACAGGCTTTGGTTCGTATAAAACCTGTTATTAAAGGGACACTAAACCCACATTTTTTCTTTCATGATTCAGATAGAGAATACAATTTTAAACAACTTTCCAATTTACTTCTATTATCTAATTTGCTTAATCTGATAGATATCCTTTGCTGAAGAAAGAGCAATGCACATGGGAGAGCCAATCACATGAGGCATCTATGTGCAGCAACCAATCAGCAGCTACTGAGCCTATCTAGATATGCTTTTCAGCAAAGAATATCAAGAGCATGAAGTAAATTAGATAATCGAAGTAAATTAGAAAGTTGTTTAAAACTGCATGCTCTTTCTAAATCATGAAAGAAAAAATGTGGTCCCTTTAAGTCAATTTCTCCTCCTTGGAGTTTGAATTTGGTTCTGGGGGCTCTTCAAGCTCCTCCGTTTGAACCTATGCATTCGCTGGACATTAAATTACTTTCTTGGAAAGTTTTGTTTCTTTTGGCCATCTCTTCTGCTAGAAGAGTTTCTGAATTACCTGCTCTTTCTTGTGAGTCTCCTTTTCTGATTTTTCATCAGGATAAGGCGGTGTTGCGAACTTCTTTTAAATTTTTACCTAAGGTTGTGAATTCTAACAACATTAGTAGAGAAATTGTGGTTCCTTCATTGTGTCCTAATCCTAAGAATTCTAAGGAAAGATCGTTGCATTCTTTGGATGTAGTTAGAGCTTTGAAATATTATGTTGAAGCTACTAAAAATTAGACATGTGCGGTTCGTTTCGGATTTATTCGGAAATTCTGAAAATTCGGTAAATTCGGAGATTCGGATCGATTCGGATTTCCGAATTAAAATACTTCCGAATCTACCGAATGAATCCGAAATAGCTGCCGTATCTCCGAATAAATCCGAATTAGCTCGGTAAAATTCTGCATTTCCCCATAGGAAAAAATGGGAGTTTCGGCTGAAAAAAAACTAACACCGCAGCCCCATTGTTTCCTATGGGGAAACACTAAGTCTGCACCTAACACCCTAACATGTACCCCGAGTCTCTAAACACCCCTAATCTAACACTTATTAACCCCTAATCTGCCGCCCCCGCTATCGCTGACACCTGCATTATTTTATTAACCCCTAATCTGCCGACCGAATATCGCCGCCACCTACATTATAGCTATTAACCCCTAATCTGCTGTCCCAAACACCGCCAACCCCTACATTATAGTTATTAACCCCTAATCTGCCCCCCCCCAACTTCGCCGCAATCTAACTACAAGTATTAACCCCTAATCTGCCGACCCGATATCGCCGCCGCCTACATTATAGCTATTAACCCCTAATCTGGTGTCCCTAACACCGCCGACCCCTACATTATAGTTATTAACCCCTAATCTGCCCCCCCCAACGTCGCCGCAATCTAACTACAAGTATTAACCCCTAATCTGCCAACCGCAAATCGCCGCCACTATAATAAATGTATTAACCCCTAATCTGCTGTCCCTAACACCGCCGACCCCTACATTATAGTTATTAACCCCTAATCTACCCCCCCAACGTCGCCGCAATCTAACTACAAGTATTAACCCCTAATCTGCCGACCCGATATCGCCGCCGCCTACATTATAGCAATTAACCCCTAATCTGGTGTCCCTAACACCGCCGACCCCTACATTATAGTTATTAACCCCTAATCTGCCCCCCCCAACGTCGCCGCAATCTAACTACAAGTATTAACCCCTAATCTGCCGACCCGATATCGCCGCCGCCTACATTATAGCTATTAACCCCTAATCTGGTGTCCCTAACACCGCCGACCCCTACATTATAGTTATTAACCCCTAATCTGCCCCCCCCAACATCGCCGCAATCTAACTACAAGTATTAACCCCTAATCTGCTGACCCGATATCGCCGCCGCCTACATTATAGCTATTAACCCCTAATCTGGTGTCCCTAACACCGCCGACCGCTACATTATAGTTATTAACCCCTAATCTGCCCCCCCCAACGTCGCCGCAATCTAACTACAAGTATTAACCCCTAATCTGCCGACCGCAAATCGCCGCCACTATAATAAATGTATTAACCCCTAAACCGCCGCACTCCCGCCTCGCAAACACTATAATACATTTTATTAACCCCTAATCTGCCCTCCCTAACATCGCCGCCACCTACCTACAATTATTAACCCCTAATCTCCCGCCCCCAACGTCGCCGCTACTATAATAAGGTTATTAACCCCTAAACCTAAGTCTAACCCTAACACTAACACCCCCTAACTTAAATATAATTTAAATAAAACGAAATAAGTTTACTATAGTTAAATAAATGAATCCTATTTAAAACTAAAGACTTACCTGTAAAAAAAAACCCTAAGATAGCTGCAATATAACTAATAGTTACATTGTAGCTATTTTAGGATTTATTTTTATTTTACAGGCAACTTTGTATTTATTTTAACTAGGTACAATAGTTATTAAATAGTTAATAACTATTTAATAACTACCTAGCTAAAATAAATACAAATTTACCTGTAAAATAAATCCTAACCTAAGTTACAATTACACCTAATACTACACTATCATTTAATTAATTAAATAAATGAATCATATTTAAAACTAAATACTTACCTGTAAAATAAACCCTAATATAGCTGCAATATAACTAATAGTTACATTGTAGCTATTTTAGCATTTATATTTATTTTACAGGCAACTTTGTATTTATTTTAACTAGGTACAATAGCTATTAAATAGTTATTGACTAATTAATAGCTACCTAGTTAAAATAATTACAAAATTACCTGTAAAATAAATCCTAACCTAAGTTACAATTAAACCTAACACTACACTATCATTAAATAAATTAACTACAAGTACCTACAATTAAATACAATGAAATAAACTAAACTAAAGTACAAAACCCCCACCACTAAATTACAAAAAATAAAAAAATATTACAAGAATTTTAAACTAATTACACCTAATCTAAGCCCCCTAATAAAATAACAAAGCCCCCCAAAATAAAAAAATGCCCTACCCTATACTAAATTACAAAAGTTAACAGCTCTATTACCTTACCAGCCCTTAAAAGGGCCTTTTGCTGGGGCATGCCCCAAAGAAAACAGCTCTTTTGCCTGTAAAAAAACACAATACCCCCCCCCACATTACAACCCAACACCCACATACCCCTACTCTAACCCAAACCCCCCTTAAATAAACCTAACACTACCCCCCTGAAGATCTCCCTACCTTGAGTCGTGTTCACCAAGCCGGGCCGAAGTCTTCATCCGATGGGGCAGAAGAGGACATCCAGACCGGCAGAAGTCTTCATCCAAGTGGGGCAAGAAGAGGTCTTCCATCCATCAGAAAAGTACAAAAAAACAAACAAACACTAAATTACCAAAAATAATAAAATATTACAATAATTTTAAACTAATTACACCTAATCTAAGCCCCCTACTAGCTATTAATATAGCTACAATATAACTAATAGTTACATTGTAGCTATTTTAGGATTTATATTTATTTTACAGGCAACTTTGTATTTATTTTAACTAGGTACAATAGCTATTAAATAGTTAAGAACTATTTAATAACTACCTAGCTAAAATAAATACAAATTTACCTGTAAAATAAATCCTAACCTAAGTTACAATTACACCTAACACTACACTGTCATTAAATTAACTAAATAAATGAATCCTATATAAAACTAAAGACTTAACTGTAAAATAAACCCTAATATAGCTACAATATAACTAATAGTTACATTGTAGCTATTTTAGCATTTATATTTATTTTACAGGCAACTTTGTATTTATTTTAACTAGGTACAATAGCTATTAAATAGATATTTACTGTTTAATAGCTACCTAGTTAAAATAATTACAGAATTACCTGTAAAATAAATCCTAACCTAAGTTACAATTAAACCTAACACTACACTATCATTAAATAAATTAACTACAAGTACCTACAATTAAATACAATGAAATAAACTAAACTAAAGTACAAAAAAACAAACACTAAATTACAAAAAATAAAAAAAATTACAAGAATTTTAAACTAATTACACCTAATCTAAGCCCCCTAATAAAATAACAAAGCCCCCCAAAATAAAAAAATGCCCTACCCTATACTAAATTACAAAAGTAATCAGCTCTATTACCTTACCAGCCCTTAAAAGGGCCTTTTGCGGGGGCATGCCCCAAAGAAAACAGCTCTTTTGCCTGTAAAAAAAAACACAATACCCCCCCCCACATTACAACCCACCACCCACATACCCCTACTCTAACCCAAACCCCCCTTAAATAAGCCTAACACTACCCCCCTGAAGATCTCTCTACCGTGTCTTCACCCAGCGGGCCGAAGTCTTCATCCGATCGGGCAGAAGAGGACATCCAGACCGGCAGAAGTCTTCATCCAAGCGGGGCAAGAAGAGGTCTTCCATCCATCAGAAGTCTTGATCCAGGCGGCATCTTCTCTGTTCATCCATCCGGAGCGGAGCGGCAGCATCCTGAAGACATCCCACGCAGAGCATCCTCTTCTTTCTTGATCCGACGACTAAGTGACTGTACCTTTAAGTGACGTCATCCAAGATGGCGTCCCTTGAATTCCGATTGGCTGATAGGATTCTATCAGCCAATCGGAATTAAGGTAGGAAAAATCTGATTGGTTGATTCAATCAGCCAATCAGATTCAAGTTCAATCCGATTGGCTGATTTAATCAGCCAATCAGATTGAGCTCGCATTCTATTGGCTGTTCCAATCAGCCAATAGAATGCGAGGTCAATCTGATTGGCTGATTGGATCAGCCAATCGCATTGAACTTGAATCTGATTGGCTGATTGAATCAGCCAATCAGATTTTTCCTACCTTAATTCCGATTGGCTGATAGAATCCTATCAGCCAATCGGAATTCAAGGGACGCCATCTTGGATGACGTCACTTAAAGGTACAGTCATTTAGTCGTCGGATCAAGAAAGAAGAGGATGCTCCGCGTCGGATGTCTTCAGGATGCTGCCGCTCCGCTCCGGATGGATGAACATAGAAGATGCCGTCTGGATCAAGACTTCTGATGGATGGAAGACCTCTTCTTGCCCCGCTTGGATGAAGACTTCTGCCGGTCTGGATGTCCTCTTCTGCCCCATCGGATGAAGACTTCGGCCCGGCTGGGTGAACACGACTCAAGGTAGGGAGATCTTCAGGGGGGTAGTGTTAGGTTTATTTAAGGGGGGTTTGGGTTAGAGTAGGGGTATGTGGGTGGTGGGTTGTAATGTGGGGGGGCTATTGTGTTTTTTTTTACAGGCAAAAGAGCTGTTTTCTATGGGGCATGCCCCCGCAAAAGGCCCTTTTAAGGGCTGGTAAGGTAATAGAGCTGATTACTTTTGTAATTTAGTATAGGGTAGGGCATTTTTTTTATTTTGGGGGGCTTTGTTATTTTATTAGGGGGCTTAGATTAGGTGTAATTAGTTTAAAATTCTTGTAAATTTTTTTATTTTTTGTGATTTAGTGTTTGTTTGTTTTTTGTAATTTAGTGGGGGTTTTTTGTACTTTAGTTTATTTAATTGTAGATAATTGTAGGTACTTGTAGTTAATTTATTTAATGATAGTGTAGTGTTAGGTTTAATTGTAACTTAGGTTAGGATTTATTTTACAGGTAATTTTGTAATTATTTTAACTAGGTAGCTATTAATTAGTCAAAAACTATTTAATAGCTATTGTACCTAGTTAAAATAAATACAAAGTTGCCTGTAAAATAAATATAAATGCTAAAATAGCTACAATGTAACTATTAGTTAAATTGCAGCTATATTAGGGTTTATTTTACAGGTAAGTATTTAGTTTTAAATATGATTCATTTATTTAATTAATTTAATGATAGTGTAGTGTTAGGTGTAATTGTAACTTAGGTTAGGATTTATTTTACAGGTAAATTTGTATTTATTTTAGCTAGGTAGTTATTAAATAGTTATTAACTATTTAATAACTATTGTACCTAGTTAAAATAAATACAAAGTTGCCTGTAAAATAAAACTAAATCCTAAAATAGCTACAATGTAACTATTAGTTATATTGCAGCTATCTTAGGGTTTATTTTACAGGTAAGTCTTTAGTTTTAAATAGGATTCATTTATTTAACTATAGTAAACTTATTTTGTTTTATTTAAATTATATTTAAGTTAGGGGGTGTTAGTGTTAGGGTTAGACTTAGGTTTAGGGGTTAATAACCTTATTATAGTAGCGGCGACGTTGGGGGCGGGAGATTAGGGGTTAATAATTGTAGCTAGGTGGCGGCGATGTTAGGGAGGGCAGATTAGGGGTTAATAAAATGTATTATAGTGTTTGCGAGGCGGGAGTGCGGCGGTTTAGGGGTTAATACTTGTAGTTAGATTGTGGCGACATTGGGGGGGGGCAGATTAGGGGTTAATAACTATAATGTAGGGATCGGCGGTGTTAGGGACACCAGATTAGGGGTTAATAGCTATAATGTAGGCGGCGGCGATATCGGGTTGGCAGATTAGGGGTTAATACTTGTAGTTAGATTGCGGCGACGTTGGGGGGGGGGGCAGATTAGGGGTTAATAACTATAATGTAGGGGTCGGCGGTGTTAGGGACACCAGATTAGGGGTTAATAGCTATAATGTAGGCGGCGGCGATATCGGGTTGGCAGATTAGGGGTTAATACTTGTAGTTAGATTGCGGCGACGTTGGGGGGGGGCAGATTAGGGGTTAATAACTATAATGTAGGGGTCGGCGGTGTTAGGGACACCAGATTAGGGGTTAATAGCTATAATGTAGGCGGCGGCGATATCGGGTCGGCAGATTAGGGGTTAATACTTGTAGTTAGATTGCGGCGACGTTGGGGGGGGGCAGATTAGGGGTTAATAACTATAATGTAGGGGTCGGCGGTGTTAGGGACACCAGATTAGGGGTTAATAGCTATAATGTAGGCGGCAGCGATATCGGGTCGGCAGATTAGGGGTTAATACTTGTAGTTAGATTGCGGCGACGTTGGGGGGGGCAGATTAGGGGTTAATAACTATAATGTAGGGGTCGGCGGTGTTAGGGACACCAGATTAGGGGTTAATAGCTATAATGTAGGCGGCGGCGATATCGGGTCGGCAGATTTGGGGTTAATACTTGTAGTTAGATTGCGGCGACGTTGGGGGGGGCAGATTAGGGGTTAATAACTATAATGTAGGGGTCGGCGGTGTTAGGGACAGCAGATTAGGGGTTAATAGCTATAATGTAGGCGGCGGCGATATCGGGTCGGCAGATTAGGGGTTAATACTTGTAGTTAGATTGCGGCGACGTTGGGGGGGCAGATTAGGGGTTAATAACTATAATGTAGGGGTCGGCGGTGTTAGGGACACCAGATTAGGGGTTAATAGCTATAATGTAGGCGGCGGCGATATCGGGTCGGCAGTTTAGGGGTTAATACTTGTAGTTAGATTGGGGCGACGTTGGGGGGGGGCAGATTAGGGGTTAATAACTATAATGTAGGGGTCGGCGGTGTTAGGGACAGCAGATTAGGGGTTAATAGCTATAATGTAGGTTGCGGCGATATCCGATCGGCAGATTAGGGGTTAAATAATGTTATTATAGGGTTTGCGATGTAGGGGGGCCTCGGTTTAGTGGTTCATAGGTAGTTTATGGGTGTTAGTGACTTAGTGTACTAAAACATACCGAATTTCGGAACCGAATAGAACCGAATTCAGCCGAATCCGAATAAATCCGAAACAAATTTATTCGAATCCGAATAAATCCGAAACGAATTTATTCAAATTTTGCCGAATCCGATTCGATCCGAAACGAAATTCAAAAAGTCTGAATCGATCCGAACCGAAAACGAACCGAATTTTTTAGCCGTGCACATGTTTACGAAAAATTTCCGAAAGACTTCTAGTCTATTTGTTATCTTTTCCGGTTCTAGGAAAGGTCAGAAGGCCTCTGCCATTTCTTTGGCATCTTGGTTAAAGTCTTTGATTCATCATGCTTATGTCGAGTCGGGTAAAACTCCGCCTCAAAGGATTACAGCTCATTCTACTAGGTCAGTTTCTACTTCCTGGGCGTTTAGGAATGAAGCTTCGGTTGATCAGATTTGCAAAGCAGCAACTTGGTCTTCTTTGCATACTTTTACTAAATTCTACCATTTTGATGTGTTTTCTTCTTCTGAAGCAGTTTTTGGTAGAAAAGTACTTCAGGCAGCTGTTTCAGTTTGATTCTTCTGCTTATAATTTCAGTTTTTTTCATTATAAGATTTAAACTTTGTTTTGGGTGTGGATTATTTTCAGCGGAATTGGCTGTCTTTATTTTATCCCTCCCTCTCTAGTGACTCTTGCGTGGAAGATCCATATCTTGGGTAGTCATTATCCCATACGTCACTAGCTCATGGACTCTTGCTAATTACATGAAAGAAAACATAATTTATGTAAGAACTTACCTGATAAATTCATTTTTTTCATATTAGCAAGAGTCCATGAGGCCCACCCTTTTTTGTGGTGGTTATGATTTTTTTGTATAAAGCACAATTATTCCAATTCCTTATTTTTTTTATGCTTTCGCACTTTTTTCTTATCACCCCACTTCTTGGCTATGCGTTAAACTGATTTGTGGGTGTGGTGAGGGGTGTATTTATAGGCATTTTGAGGTTTGGGAAACTTTGCCCCTCCTGGTAGGAATGTATATCCCATACGTCACTATCTCATGGACTCTTGCTAATATGAAAGAAATGAATTTATCAGGTAAGTTCTTACATAAATTATGTTTTTTTGTAAAAAATAAAAAATACTCATTGATTATTAATTGATATATTGTGCTCAGTAGCTTCAAGAAAAGAATAGGGACAGAATTATTTACAATCACCTAGATTACGAGTTTTGCGTTAGGCTTAAAAAGCAGCGTTGGCCGGTCCCAAAGCTGCTTTTTAACGCCCGCTGGTATTACGAGTCTTGCAGGTACAGGTGTACCGCTCACTTTTTCGGCCAGACTTAGAAATACCAAAAATCCACTTACGTAAATTGTGTATCCTCTTTTTTTCAATGGGACTTGCATAGCGCCGGTATTACGAGTCTGCCAAAAAGTGAGCGGTAGACCCTCTCCTGTCAAGACTGGTACCGCATTTTAAAGTCAGTAGTTAAGAGTTTTACACTACAACACCGTAGCATAAAACTCTTAACTAAAGTGCTAAAATGTACAATAACACCCCTAAACTGCCCTCCCACATCGCAAACACTATAAGAACATTTTTAACCCCTAATCTGCCAAACCGGACATCACCGCCACTATAATAAATATATTAACTCCTAAACCGCCGCACTCCCACCTCGAAAACATTAGTTAAATATTATTAACCCCTGATCTGCCATCTCTAACATCGCCGACACCTACCTACATTTATTAACCCCTAATCTGCCGCCCCCAACGTCGCCGCCACTATACTAAAGTTATTAACCCCTAAATCTAACTCTAAACCTAACCCCCCTAACTTAATTATAGTAATTTTATTTATATTTATTTAAATTATATTTAACTAAATTATTCCTATTTAAAATTAAATACCTGTAAAATAAACCCTAAGCTTGCTACAGTACAACTAATAGTTACATTGTAGCTAGCTTAGGGTTTATTTTTATTTTACAGGCAAGCTTGTATTTATTTTAACTAGGTAAAATAGTTATTAAATAGTTATTAACTATGTAATAAACTACCTAGCTAAAATAAATACAAATTTACCTGTAAAATAAAACCTAACCTAAGTTACACTAACACCTAACACTACACTATAATTAAATTAATTCCCTAAATTATATACAATTAAATAAAATTAGCTAAAGTACAAAAAAAAAAACACTAAATTACAAGATTTTTAAACTAATTACACCTAATCTAATCCCCCTAACAAAATAAAAAAGCCCCCCCCCAAAATGAAAAAGCCCTACCTTACACTAAATTACAAATAGCCCTTAAAAGGGCCTTTTGCGAGGCATTGCCCCAAAGTAATCAGCTCTTTTACCTGTAAAAAAAAAATTACAAATCCCCCCCAACATTAAAACCCACCACCCACACAACCAACCCTACTCTAAAACCCTCCCAATACCCCCTTAAAAAAACCTAACACTAACCCCTGGAAGATCACCTTACCGAGAGAAGTCTTTATCCAACCGGGCCGAAGTCCTCAATGAAGCCGGGAGAAGTCTTCATCCAAGCCGGGTGAAGAGGTCCTCCAGACGGGCAGAAGTTTTCATCCAGACGGCATCTTCTATCTTCATCCATCCGGTGCGGAGCGGGTCCATCTTCAAGACATCCGACGTGGAGCATCCTCTTCTTTCCACGGCGACTGAAGAATACTCCAAGATGGCGTCCCTTCAATTCCGATTGGCTGATAGAATTCTATCAGCAAATCGGAATTAAGGTAGAAAAAATCCTATTGGCTGATCCAATCAGCCAATAGGATTGAGCTGGCATTCTATTGGCTGATTGGAACAGCCAATAGAATGCCAGCTCAACCCTATTGGCTGATTGGATCAGCCAATAGGATTGAAGTTCAATCCTATTGGCTGATTGCATCAGCCAATAGGATTTTTCCTACCTAAAATTCCGATTGGCTTCATTCTTCAGTTGCCATGGAAAGAAGAGGATGCTCCGCGTCGGATGTCTTGAAGATGGAGCCGCTCCGCGCCGGATGGATGAAGATAGAAGATGCCGTCTGGATGAAGACTTCTGCCCGTCTGGAGGACCACTTCTGCCGGATTCGTTGAGGACTTCGGCCCGGTTGGATGAAGACTTCTCCCGGTAAGGTGATCTTCAAGGGGTTAGTGTTAGGTTTTTTAAGGGGGTATTGGGTGGGTTTTAGAGTAGGGTTGGTTGTGTGGGTGGTGGGTTTTAATGTTGGGGGGCTTTGTAATTTTTTTTACAGGTAAAAGAGCTGATTACTTTGGGGCAATGACCCGCAAAAGGCCCTTTTAAGGGCTATTTGTAATTTAGTGTAGGGTAGGGCTTTTATTTATTTTGGGGGGGTTTTTAATTTTGTTATGGGGATTAGATTAGGTGTATTTAGTTTAAAAATCTTGTAATTTGTTTATTATTTTCTGTAATTTAGTGTTTGTTTGTTTTGTACTTTAGCTAATTTTATTTAATTGTATTCTATTGTATTTAATTTAGGGAATTAATTTAATTATAGTGTAGTGTTAGGTGTTAGTGTAACTTAGGTTAGGTTTTATTTTACAGGTACTTTTGTATTTATTTTAGCTAGGTAGTTTATTAAATAGTTAATAACTATTTAGTAACTATTCTACCTAGTTAAAATAAATACAAACTTGCCTGTAAAATAAAAATAAACCCTAAACTAGATACAATGTAATTATTAGTTATATTGTAGCTAGCTTAGGGTTTATTTTATAGGTATTTAGTTTTAAATAGGAATAATTTTGTTAATTATAGTAATTTTATTTAAATTATATTTAAGTTAGGGTGGGTTAGGGTTAGGGTTAGACTTAGGTTTAGGGGTTAATATGTTTATTATAGTGGCGGCGATGTTGGCAGATTAGGGGTTAATAAGTGTAGGTAGGTTGCGTCGACATTTGGGTGCAGCAGATTAGGGGTTAATAAATATAATGTAGGTGTCGGCGATGTTGGGGGCAGCAGATTAGGGATTCATAAGTATAATGTAGATGGTGGTGGTGTCCGGAGCGGCAGATTAGGGGTTAATAATATAATGTAGGTGTCGGCGATGTTGGGGACGGCAGATTAGGGGTTAATAAATGTAATATTAGGGGTGTTTAGACTCGGGGCTCATGTTAGGGTGTTAGGTGTAGACATAAATTGTATTTCCCCATAGGAATCAATGGGGCTGCGTTAGGAGCTAAACGCTGCTTTTTTGCAGGTGTTAGACTTTTTTTCAGCCGGCTCTCCCCGTTGATTCCTATAGGGAAATTGTGCACGAGCACTTTAAACCAGCTCACCGCTGACTTAATCAGCGCTGGTATTGGAGTGCGGTAATGACCAAAATTTTGCTCAACGCTCACTCCTTGTCTTTTAACTCCGGGTTTGTAAAAACCCGTAATACCAGTGCTGTCTGTAAGTGAGCGGTGAGCATAAACTGCTCGTTAGCACCGCATAGCCTCTAACGCAAAACCCGTAATCTAGCCGAATGATTGTTATATTTTGCAGCCCCCTCTTGTGAAAACTAGAGTATTTACATGATGATTACATATATTACCTGTTATGAGATGTCAGAGGTGGTGGTCCTCAGTACTGGTAAATACACCCACAAAAAAGCCCTGTACATATGTGATTATACTTTGGAGTCCTTTCCACTCAAATACCTGAAAACATGAAAAATTATTTTTTTAATATTTAAAGGGACAGTCTAGTCCAAAATAAACTTTCATGATTCAGATAGGGCATGTAATTTTAAACAATTTTCCCATTTACTTTTATCACCAATTTTGCTTTGTTCTCTTGGTATTCTTAGTTGAAAGCTTAACCTAGGAGGTTCATTTGCTAATTTCTTAGACCTTGAAGACCACCTCTTTTCAGAATGCATTTTAACAGTTTTTCACCACTAGAGGGTGTTAGTTCATGTGTTTCATATAGATAACACTGTGCTCATGCACGTGAAGTTATCTGGGAGTCAGCACTGATTGGCTAAACTGCAAGTCTGTCAAAAGAACTGAAATAAAGGGGCAGTTTGCAGAGGCTTAGATACAAGATAATCACAGAGGTAAAACGTATATAAATATAACTGTGTTGGTTATGCAAAACTGGGGAATGGGTAATAAAGGGATTATGTATCTTTTAAAACAATACAAATTCTGGTGTAGACTGTCCCTTTAATAATCACCTAGATTACAAGTTTTGCGCTATAGAGGGTAGTTAATGAATGCAACAAAAGTTGCGTTATTTCCCCCTCCATAGCGCTGCCATTATGAGTTTTTGAAAAGCCAGCTTGTGCGGGCGATATGGTTGCGTTGGCTGATTGGAACAGCCAATAGAATGCGAGCTCAATCCTATTGGCTGATTGGCTCAGCCAATAGGATTGAAGCTCAATCCTATTGACTGATTGCATCAGCCAATAGGATTTTTTCATCTTTAATTCTGATTGGCTGATGGAATTCTTTCAGCCAATCGGAATTCAAGGGACGCCATCTTGGATGACGTCACTTAAAGGAACCTTCATTCGAGAAGAGCCGTGGAAAGAAGAGTATACTCCGCGCCGTATATCTTGAAGATGGAGCCGCTCCGCGCCGGATGGATGAAGATAGAAGATGCCGTCTGGATGAAGACTTCTGCCCGTCTGGAGGACCACTTCTTGCCGCTTGGATGAAGACTTCTCCCGGCTTCATTGAGGATTTTAGGTTTTAGGTTTTTTTAAGGTTTTATTGGGTGGGTTTTATTTTTAGCTTAGGGTTTAGGCGGAAAAAGAGCTAAATGCCCTTTTAAGGGCAATGCCCATACAAATGCCCTTTTCAGGGCAATGGGGAGCTTAGGTTTTTTTTGTTAGGATTTTATTTGGGAGGTTTTGTTGTGTGGGTGGTGGGTTTTACTGTTGGGTGGTTGTTGTTGTTTTTTTACAGATAAAAGAGCTGATTTCTTTGGGGCAATGCCCCGCAAAAGGCCCTTTTAAGGGCTATTGGTAGTTTAGTTTAGGCTAGGGTTTTTTTATTTTGGGGGGCTTTTTTATTTTGATAAGGCTATTAGATTAGGTGTAATTAGTTCAAATATTTGATAATTTCTTTTTTATTTTGTGTAATTTAGTTAATAAAGTTAATAAGTGTAATTTATTTAATTGTAGTGTAAGGTTAGGTGTTAGTGTAACTCAGGTTAGGTTTTATTTTACAGGTAAATTTGTATTTATTTTAGCTAGGTAGTTAGTAAATAGTTAATAACTATTTACTAACTAGTCTACCTAGTTAAAATAAATACAAACTTAGCTGTGAAATAAAAATAAAACCTAAGCTAGATACAATGTAACTATTAGTTATATTGTAGCTAGTTTAGGGTTTATTTTACAGGTAAGTATTTAGTTTTAAATAGGAATTATTTAGTTATTAATAGTAGGTTTTATTTAGATTTATTTTAATTACATTAAAGTTAGTGGGTGTTAGGGTTAGACTTAGGGTTAGGGGTTAATAACTTTAGTAAAGTGGCGGCGACGTTGGGGGCGGAACAATAGGGGTTAATAAGTGCAATGTAGGTGTTGGCGGTGTCGGGGGCGGCAGATTAGGGGTTAATAACTTTAATGTAGGTAGCAGCAACATTGGGGGTGGCAGATTAGGGGTTAATAAGTATAATGTAGGTGTCGGCGAGTTCAGGGGTGGCAGATTAGGGGTTAATAATTTATTTTAGTGTTTGCAATGCAGGAGGGCCTCGGTTTAGGGGTTAATATGTAGTTTATGGGTGTTAGTGTACTTTTTAGCACTTTAGTTATGAGTTTTATGATACGGCTTTGTAGCGTAAAACTCATAACTACTGACTTTCAGTTTACAGTATGGATCTTGATGGTATTGGCTGTACCTCTCACTTTTTGGCTTCCCAGGCAGACTCGTATTACCGGCGCAAAGGAAGTCCCATTGAAAAAGGACTTTTTAAAAGCTGCGGTAGTTACGTTGCGTTACGGCCAAAAAAGTGTGTGGTACAGAAATACCTGCAAGACTCGTAATTCCAGCGGTAGTGAAAAAGAGCCTTAACGCTGCTTTTTCACTCATACCGCAAAACTCGTAATCTAGCCTTAAGCTAGCTACAATAAAACTAATAGTTAGTTTAGGTTTTATTTTTATTTCACAGGTAAGTTTGTATTTATTTTAACTATTTACTAACTACCTAGTTAAAATAAATACAAACTTACCTGTGAAATAAAACCTAAGCTGCCTTACACTAAAACCTAACATTTCAAAAATAAAAAAACTACCATTACAAAAAATAAAAAACACTAAAATTGCAAAAAAATAAAAAAAACTACCATTACAAAAAAATAAACAAAATTATCAAAAACAATAAAAATTATTCCTATTCTAATACCCTGTTTTAAAAAAAAAAAAAAAAAAAAAAAAAAAACACCCCAAAATAAAAACCCCTAATCTTTAATAAACTAGCAAGGGCCCTTAAAAGGGCCTTTTGTAGGGCATTGCCCTAAAGAAATCAGCTCTTTTTCTACAAAAGAAAAACATACACCCCTAACAGTATACAAACCCCTACTCCCAAACCCACAAAATAAAAATAAAGTGAAACCTAATCTACCCATTGCCCTGAAAAGGGCATTTGTATGGGCATTGCCCTGAAAAGGGCATTTGTATGGGCATTGCCCTTAAAAGGGCATTCTGCTCTTTTGCTGCCCATTAAAAATAAAAAAATGTCTATTCTAAAAAAAATAAACCACCCCAAAGCGAAAAAAAAAATCATTACACAAAATAACAAAGAAATTATCCAAAATAATAACAATTATTCCTATTCTAATACCCATTTAAAAAAAACACCCCAAAATAAAAGAAACCTAATCTATAATAAACTACCAATAGCCCTTAAAAGGGCCTTTGTAGGGCATTGCCCTAAAGAAATCAGCTTTTTTTCTAAACAAAAATACAAAGACCCACTAACATTACAAACCCCCACCCCCCAACCCACAAAATAAAAAAAATATCTAAAAACCTAATCTACCCATTGCCCTGAAAAGGGCATTTGTATGGGCATTGCCCTTAAAAGGGCATTCAGCTCTTTTTCTTACCCTTAAAAGGGCATCCATCTCTTTTAAGAAATGCCCAAACCCTAATCTAAAAAAAAAAAAACACCCCAAAAAAACCTTAAAAAAACCTAACACTAACCCGTCTTTAGGTACTCACAGTTGCTGAAGTCCCGTTTGAACGATCTTCATCCCGGCGGCTCCATCTTCATCCAGGCGGCTCCATCTTCATCCATCGTGGGACCGGCATCTTCTTTATCCCTGCGGAGGCAGAGCGGTCGATGCGCGGAGGCAGAGGTCCAGGCGAAAGTCTATCGATCCGATGTGGAGGTCCTCTTCATTTGATCGTCCACCGCACACTGAGGATTCAAATGCAAGGTACCCCTTTTATACTAGGGGTACAATTGCATTCCTATTGGCTAAAAAAAATTAAATCAGCCAATAGGAATTAGGGCTGCTAAAATCCTATTGACTGTTCAAATCAGCCAATAGGATTTAAGCAGCTCTCAGTCCTATTGGCTGATTCGAAAAAAAAGATTGTTTTTCTTTTCAAACTTTTTTTGTAGCGTGTATCGTAGCGTGATTTAAAGTGACAGTACACTTTATTTTTAAACATTTTATTTCTCCTTTACTTTGGGAATTTTTTTGTAAGCTATGGATATGGAACACATTTCTGAGTCCTTTGTCAGATGTTTGTTATGTCTTAAGGCCCAAATTGTTTTGCCTATGCAATTCTGTACCACATGTTTAGTAAGAACACTAGAGTGTAAAGATAAATTGTTGTCTTCTGTGCCTAATGCCACAGCTTTCTCCTCAAACGTCCCAAACCTTAATGGTGTGACATACAGTGCCCTGCAGTTCCTCTCAGCCTCCTGGAGGAGTTTATTTGCCTGCAGATTTTGCTGCACAGGTATCTTCTGCAGAATCTGTGGCATTATCTGCTTTTCTTATGCTGGGAAAACGCAAGAGGAAAATTAGACATTCAGATAGTAAGGTTTCTGTTCCTCCTACTGCTACGCCAGTTGTCCTCCCTCATAAGTCTGATGAGGAGGATACGTCTGTTGCCTCTGAGGGTGAAATCTCAGATTCGGACAGTATAGTTCCTTCATCTGATACTGAAGAAGTAAACTTCAGATTTAAGCTAAAGGAGGTTTTGGCTACTTTGGACGACTCTGATACTTCTGTCGTTGTCAACCCTAAGAAGTCTACTAAACTTAATAAATACTATGACGTTTCTTCCTCTGTGTGACAGAGATTATTTCACAGGAATGGGAGAAGCCAGAGATACCTTACTCCCTGTCTCCCGTCTTTAAAAAGATGTTTCCTGTTGCTGACTCCATTAAGGATTCATGGTGCACGGTGCCTAAAGTAGAAGGGTCTATTTCTACTCTGGCTAAGAGAACTACGATCCCTATAGAGGATAGCTGCTCCTTTAAGTATCCCATGGACAAAAAGCTGGAGGCTTATTTGAAAAATATGTATGTTCATCAAGGTATCCAATGGCAACCTGCAGTATATATTGCACAGTAGCAAGTGCTGCATCTTATTGGTGCAACGCCTTGTCTGAATCAATTTTAGTAGAGACTTCATTGGAGGAGATCCAAGATAGGTTTAAGGCTCTCAAACTAGCTAATTACTTTATTTCTGATGCTAGCATGCAAGTTATTAGACTGGGAGCCAAGATGTCTGGCTTCACTGTCTTAGCACACAGGGCTTTGTGGCTATAATCTTGGTCAGCTGATATTACCTCCAAGTCCAAGCTTCTGGCGCTTCCTTGCAAGGATAAGACCTTGTTTGGACCTGGTCTGGCAGAAATAATTTCTGATATTATGGGTGGAAAAGGGTCTTTTCTACCACAAGACAAGAAGAACAGACCTAAAGGACGTCAAAGTAATTTTTGTTCCATTCGCAACTTCAAAGGTCAAACGTCTTCCTCTCCCTCTTCCAAGCGAGAACAGTCCAAGTCTTCTTGGAAGCTCAATAATCCTTGGAATAAGGGGAAGCAATCAAAGAAACCCTCAGCTGAGTCTAAGTCAGCATGAAGGGTCGGCCCCCGATTTGGGATCAGATCAAGTAGGGGGCAGACTGTTTTGACAAGTGTAGATACAAGATGTCCCAGATTCTTTGGCTGTGGACATAGTATCTCAGGGTTACAAAATAGAATTCAAAACTTTCCCTCCCAGGGGCAGATTCCACCTCTCAATATTATCTGCAGACCAGGTAAAAAGAGAGACATTCTTGAACTGCATTCAGGACCTTTCCTCCCTGGGAATGATTGTTCCAGTTCCAGTAAGGGAACAGGGTCTAGGATTCTATTCAAATCTGTTTGTGGTTCCCAAAAAAGAGGAAACCTTTCAACCTATTTTAGACCTAAAGTCTCTCAACAAGTTTCTCAGGGTACCTTCCTTCAAAATGGAAACCATTCGTTTTATTCTTCCTTTGGTCCAAGATGGTCAGTTCATGACGACCATAGATCTGAAAGATGTGTATCTCATGTTCCCATCCACAGGGATCATCACAAGTTCCTGAGATTCGCTTTTCTAGACAAAAACTTTCAGTTTGTGGCTCTTCCGTTTGGCCTTGCAACAGCTCCCAGAATTTTCTCAAAGGTTCTGGGGGCTCTCTTGGCAGTGATCAGGTCTCGGGGAATTGCAGTGGCGCCCTACCTGGACGACATTTTGGTTGAGGTGCTATCTTTTCAACAAGCAAACTCTCATACAAAGATCTTGTTGTCTTTTCTACGTTCCCACGGATGGAAAGTGAATCTGGAGAAGAGTTCCCATGTTCCAGCTACAAGGGTGGTTTTCTTAGGGACCATCATAGATTCCCTATCTATGAAAATTTTTCTGACAGAGGTCAGAAAATCCAAGATTCTTTCCTCTTGTCTCTCTCTACAGTGTACTGTTCGGCCTTCAGTGGCTCAATGTATGGAGGTAATTGGTCTGATGGTCGCTTCCATGGACATCATTCCCTTTGCTCAATTCCATTTGAGAGCTCTGCAATTATGCATGCTTAGACAATGGAACAGAGACCATTCAGATCTATATCAGAGGATAGATCTAGACCAGTTGACAAGAGACTCTCTCTTGTGGTGGCTTTCTCAGGAGCATCTGTCTCAGGGCACATGCTTCCAGAGACCTTCCTGGGTGATTGTGACCACAGACGCCAACCTGCTAGGCTGTGGAGCAGTCTGGGACTCGTTAAAGGCACAGGGACTATTGACTCGGGAGGAGTCTGCTCTACCAATAAACATCTTGGAGTTGAGAGTAATTTGCAATGCTCTGATGGCTTGGCCTCTATTGTCCTTAGCCTGGTTTATCAGGTTCCAATTGGACAACATCACCTCAGTGGCTTACATCAACCACCAGGGAGGAACTCGGAGTTCCCTAGCCATGAAGGAGGTGGCACAGATTATTCTGTGGGTGGAAGCTCGCAATTGTTGTCTATCTGCCATCCACATTCCAGGAGTAAACAACTGGGAGGCGGATTTCCTGAGCAGACAGACATTTCATCCCTGGGAGTGGGCTCTCCATTCGGAGGTGTTCTCCAGGTTAACCCTCAAGTGGAGGGTGCCGGAGTTGGATCTGATGGCGTCTCGGCAGAATGCCAAGCTTCCAAGGTACGGTTGAAGGTCAAGAGATCCGCAGGCCGCTCTGATAGATGCTCGGTGGTTCCTTGGGTTTTTGGTCTAGCATATCTGTTTCCTCCGTTTGCGCTCCTTCCACAAGTCATTGCTCGTATCAAACAGGAGAGAGCGTCGGTAATTCTAATAGCTCCTGCATGGCCTCGCAGGATCTGCTATGCAGACCTAGTGAAGATGTCATCTTTGCCACCTTGGAGGTTGCCTCTGAAGAAAGACCTAACTCATGGTCCATTCCTCCATCCAAATCTCATTTCTCTGAAGCTGACTGCTTGGAGATTGAACGCTTAGTTCTGGCTAAGTGTGGGTTTTCTGAGTCGGTCATTGAGACCATGCTGCAGGCTCATAAGCCTGTTACTCATAAAATTTACCATAAGGTATTACGTAAATACCTTTATTGGTGTGAGTCGAAGGGCTTCTCTTGGAGTAGGGTCAGGATCCCTAGAATTTTGTCCTTTCTCCAGAAAGGTCTGGAGAAAGGGTTGTCAGTCAGTTCTCTGAAAGGTCAGATTTCTGCATTATCTATTTTTTTACATAAGCGTCTGGCAGATGTACCAGATGTTCAATCTTTTTTTCAGTCCCTGGTCAGAATCAAGCCTGTGTTTAAACATGTTGCTACTCCTTGGAGCCTTAACCTTGTTCTTAATGTTTTGCAGCAGGCTCATTTTAAGCCAATGCATTCAATAGATATTAAGTTGTTATCTTGGAAGGTTTTGTTTTTTATTACTATCTCTTCTGCTCTGAGAGTTTGGGAACTCTCGGCTTTGCAGTGTGATTTGCCTTACCTTATCTTTCATGAGAATAAGGCGGTTCTTTGTACTAAATTGGGGTTTCTCCCTAAAGTGGTTTCAGATAGAAATATTAATCAGGAAATTGTTGTTCCTTCTCTCTGTCCCAATTCTTCTTCTTCTCATAAGGGATGTCTGTTGCACAACTTGGATGCTGTGCATCCTCTAAAATTCTACCTACAGGCGACTAAGGATTTTCGCCAGTCTTCTGCCCTGTTTGTTTGTTTCTCAGGAAAGCGTAAGGATCAGAAGGCTATTCCTACTTGTCTTTCCCTCTGGTTGAGAAGTATAATTTGTTTTGCTTACGAGACTGCTGGTCAGCAGCCTCCTGAGAGAATTACAGCTCATTCCACTGGGGCTGTCTCCTCTTCTTGGGCTTTCAAAAATTAAGCTTCTTTGGAACAGATTTAGAAGGTTGCAACTTTTGCCTCGGCTGAGGCTTCTTTTGGGAGAAAGGTTCTTCAAGCGGTTTAGGTTTGCCTGTCTTTTTCTCCCTCCCTATTCATTCCGTGTCCTGTAGCTTGGGTATTGGTTCCCACTAGTAATTGGAATGACATTGTGGACTCTACATGTCTTAGGAAAGAAAACAAATTTTATGCTTACCTGAGTCACCCTTAGTTAGACAGTTATTTTTTACTAAACCTCAGGCACCTCTACAACTTTGTGTTATTTCTTTTTCCATTTCCCTTCGGTCGAATGACTGGGGATTATGGGTAGCGGAGTGACACTTAATAGCTTTGCTGTGGTACTCTTTGCCTCCTTCTGCTTGCCAGAAGTGATATTCCCCACCAGTAATTAGAATGACATTATGGACTCTCCATGAAAGAAAGAAATTTATCAGGTAAACATAAATTTAGTTTTTTTTTAAAAAATCATATATATATATATTATATAAAAATAATCATATTTATATAGAAATATATATTTAAAATAAAAAGTAAATTTTCTTCTATTTGAAGAACATTGGATGTAAAATATTTATAACTACCTTTGGGTTAGCGCTGTATGTCTAACATGGTGTCTGGTTAGCATGTGAATGATAAGTGTTAGTGTGACGTACAGGGTTAACCAACCCTGTACCAGTCACTACACTTGTGCATTCCTATCCGAATATCTGAAAGAATGCACAGGGAAAATTGATGAAAACGAATTATTTTGCCAATTCTGGAGTGAAGAAGAGCGGGTTAGCGCACTCTCCAGAGCGTGTAGGTAAGTATTTTAGTTAACGGTCAATTTTTTCATCTGTAGTTTTTAAACATTCACATTTATTTAATGAAAACTAATTTAAATATTTAACTAAAATTCAATATTTGTTTTGTTTTATACTAAACCAATACTGAATAGTGCAGCCAACAAATATTTGGAAAAACTAATTTCCCCCAATATTCGTTTGAAAATATTGGACAAACCGAAAATGTTTTGGCTGCACATCTCTACCAGTCACTTGTTTGGCACAAAAAGAGTTCACAGACTCTTTCCACCTTAACCAGTTTCTTATAGTCTAGCTAGTTGTGTTTCGTGATTTAGATTTTAACATGGTCGGGTTAGTGCGCATGAAAACGTAGTATTCTTAAGGCTCATTATTGAAATATTACATATAAAGGGCCAGATTTCAAGTGGAGTGCTAAATAATGTGCGCTGGTATAACAAGTAAATCGCAATGCGAATGCGATCTCGCTTTCACATTGCTAGGAAGCATTGCGCTCGTGAGAGCGAGCTTCCATAGGCTCCAAGGGGCGCCTCGTTCTGATGCCGTCACAGACGACAGAACTTCGTGCAGCAATGGAAGTAAGTAGTGCAGCATTTTTAAATATATATGTATATGACTATATACATATATATATATATATATATTTACATTGCGGTCTAGGAGAAGACAATGTTTTCATGTATAGTGCCCACATCCACCAACTTTATACCCCAAAGTAGTGCAGTTTTTTTAATAAAAAATGCTGCTACTTTTTTTTTTTTAATTAAAAAATACAATGCCCTCTATTTTGAGGGCATTTGTGACACTTTTAGAAAATTTACCAGAGATCTAATATTTTAGTTTTTGGAGCGCTAATTGCTACCCCAAACACCCACGGTAGCAATAACCAGCTACTTGTAATGGCTGGTTAATTATTGTGCTCCTGCAAACTGGAAAATGTGCCCATTATAATAAATAATATAAATAATTAAAAATTATTTAACATTTTATTAAAATATTTTATATGTAATACTTCAAAAAGGCGCCTTAAGAATACTACATTTTCATGTGCGCTAACCCAATCATGTTTAGATCTAAATCATGAAACATTATGCACATTTTACATTCCTATGTTTTTCTTATAGAAAATAATGTATTTTTTATTATTAAATATATATATATATATATATATATATATATATATATATACTTTTTATGTAAAATCCATATCTATACCTATATAAATCTATAGGAATAGATGTGCAGATACAGGTATACACACATATATAGAGAGAAATATGTATTTAATGAAAAAAATAACATTATCCTGTAAGTGTAGAACATTATAATGTGACATATGTACAGTAAATATACAGTAAAACACAAATGCATATGTACACATATAATACATGTACACATATAAATATAAGTCCATTGGAGCCCTTTGTAGTCAAGTAGCTGGAAACATGTAAAATCATATTTATGCAATATTCATATTTAATAAAGTTTTTTTAACTATGTATTCCAATGTTTTTCACACAGGGGAATATGTTCTAAGTATTTATAAATAAATATTCCTATATATAAATATATATATATATACACAGACATATATATACTGTGTATATATATATATATATATATATATATACAGTATATATGTATATTTATACAGTATATATATATATTTTTTTTAACAAAATTCTATGATAGATATCTTTTTGTGAATAAATAGAACATTCTCTTCTTTGTGAAGAACACTGGAATGTGAAATATTCTTTCATGTTGGATTAGCATACTTGAGAAAATGTGATCGGGTTTGCGCGCAAGTAGTGTGTTTTTTTCCAATTTTAGCACTACATTGAACTCTATGAGGCAACAAATTAACGTGATTGCGATATTGTAACTTCAGCTTTTTGCGTGCGGCGGGTTATTGTGAGAGCGAAAACTTTTTACTTTCAACTTGTAATATATGTGGTATACGACGTGCATAAGAACCTGAAGTCAAGCGCAGTTCGCACGCGAGCAGGAGTGATATCGTTCCACTCATAATCTAGCCCATAGTTGGACACTTGTATGATTGTTACAAATACAAAACAGCTTAAGGAATAGTTTCTTCTTCAGAGTCTTGACATTTAGATCATATTCCTTGGCAAGAACTGGTGTTGAAATGTTTTTGCTTTAGTTTGGGCAAAGGCAATGTTAAATTTTAATTTACCTTAGAGGGAACAGTGCTCCTGCCTCATTTAAAGAGATAAGAAAGTCAAAATTAAACTTGCATGATTCAGATAGATTGTGTAATTTTAGACACATTTAAATTCACTTCTATTTTCAAATGTGCTTTGCCTTTTTGGTATCCCTTGTTGAAAAAGAATACGCATATATCCTACACTAGTGGGAGCTAGCTGTTGATTGGTAACTTCACACATTTGTCTTTTGTGATTGGCTAACTCAATGTATTCAGCTAGCTACCAGTAGTGCAACAAGAGAATAAAGAGAATAAAGCAAATTTGATAATATAAGTAAATTGGAAAGTAATGTTATATCCAAATCATGAAAGTAAATGTTGGTGTTTCCTGTGCCGGGGGGGGGGGGGGGGTGTATGCACTATCTGCCCCCACCATGATTTCCATTTTTTCTTTTCATTTTTGTTTTTAAAAAAAGCAAAGAAATATAATTTTGTACCAATTCTCTTAATCCTTTTAAACAGATTTTAATAGTTTAAAAAAATAAGCACCATATGTTCATGAGATCCTTGACAGGTGCATAGTTTGTTGCCAGAACCAACTGTATTATGATTTTCTTTTTGCTTGGCTGCAGTGTTTGAACGTCAAGGTGTTTTGTCTTTTTTTTCAGTGGTAGGAGGAATACTAGGGTAAAAATAAAGACTAGACTGCCAGTAGACAGCTAAGGTTGAAGGAATACTAGGGTAAGAATATAGACTAGACTGCCAGTAGACAGCTAAGGCTGAAGGAATACTAGGGTAAGAATAAAGACTAGACTGCCAGTAGACAGCTAAGGCTGAAGGGATACTAGGGTAAGAATAAAGACTAGACTGCCAGTAGACAGCTAAGGCTGAAGGAATACTAGGGTAAGAATAAAGACTAGACTGCCAGTAGACAGCTAATGCTGAAGGAATACTAGGGTAGGAATAAAGACTAGACTGCCAGTAGACAGCTAATGCTGAAGGAATACTAGGGTAAGAATAAAGACTAGACTGCCAGTAGAAAACTAAGGCTGAAGGAATACTAGGGTAAGAATAAAGACTAGAATGCCAGTAGACAGCTAATGCTGAAGGAATACTAGGGTAAGACTAGACTGTCAGTAGACATCTAAGGCTGAAGGGATACTAGGGTAAGAATAAAGACTAGACTGCCAGTAGACAGCTATGGCTGAAGGAATACTAGGGTAAGAATAAAGACTAGACTGCCAGTAGACAGCTAAGGCTGGAGGAATACTAGGGTAAGAATAAAGACTAGACTGCCAGTAGACAGCTAAGGCTGAAGGAATACTAGGGTAAGAATAAAGACTAGATTGCCAGTAGACAGCTAAGGCTGAAGGAATACTAGGGTAAGAATAAAGACTAGACCGCCAGTAGACAGCTAAGGCTGAAGGAATACTAGGGTAAGAATAAAGACTAGACTGCCAGTAGACAGCTAAGGCTGAAGGAATACTAGGGTAAGAATAAAGACTAGACTGCCAGTAGACAGCTAATGCTGAAGGAATACTAGGGTAATAATAAAGACTAGACTGCCAGTAGATAGCTAAGGCTGAAGGAATACTAGGGTAAGAATAAAGACTAGACTGCCAGTAAACAGCTAAGGCTGAAGGAATACTAGGGTAAGAATAAAGACTAGACTGCCAGTAGACAGCTAAGGCTGAAGGAATACCAGTCTACTCTTCTCATCCATTCCCCTAGACTGCCAGTAGACATCTAAGGTTGAAGGAATACTAGGGTAAGATTAAAGACTAGACTGCCAGTAGACAGCTAAGGTTGAAGGAATACTAGGGTAAGAATAAAGACTAGACTGCCAGTAGACAGCTAAGGTTGAAGGAATACTAGGGTAAGAATAAAGACTAGACTGCCAGTAGACAGCTAAGGCTGAAGGAATACTAGGGTAAGAATAAAGACTAGACTGCCAGTAGACAGCTAAGGCTGAAGGAATACTAGGGTAAGAATAAAGACTAGACTGCCAGTAGACAGCTAAGGCTGAAGGAATACCAGTCTACTCTTCTCCTCCATTCCCCTAGACTGCCAGTATACAGCTAAGGCTGAAGGAATACTAGGGTAAGAATAAAGACTAGACTGCCAGTAGACTGCTAAGGCTGAAGGAATACTAGGGTAAGAATAAAGATTAGACTGCCAGTAGACAGCTAAGGCTGAAGGAATACCAGTCTACTCTTCTCATCCATTCCCCTAGACTGCCAGTAGACAGCTAATGCTGAAGGAATACTAGGGTAAGAATAAAGACTAGACTGCCAGTAGACAACTAATGCTGAAGGAATACTAGGGTAAGAATAAAGACTAGACTGCCAGTAGATAGCTAAGGCTGAAGGAATACCAGGGTAAGAATAAAGACTAGACTGCCAGTAGACAGCTAAGGTTGAAGGAATACTAGGGTAAGAATAAAGACTAGACTGCCAGTAGACAGCTAATGCTGAAGGAATACTAGGGTAAGAATAAAGACTAGACTGCCAGTAGACAGCTAAGGCTGAAGGAATACTAGGGTAAGAATAAAAACTAGACTGCCAGTAGACAGCTGATGCTGAAGGAATACTAGGGTAAGAATAAAGACTAGACTGCCAGTAGACAGCTAAGGCTGAAGGAAAAGTAGGGTAAGAATAAAGACTAGACTGCCAGTAGACAGCTAAGGCTAAAGGAATACTAGGGTAAGAATAAAGACTAGACTGCCAGTAGACAGCTAAGGCTGAAGGAATACTAGGGTAAGAATAAAGACTAGACTGCCAGTAGACAGCTAAGGCTGAAGGAATACTAGGGTAAGAATAAAGACTAGACTGCCAGTAGACAGCTAAGGCTGAAGGAATACTAGGGTAAGAATAAAGACTAGACTGCCAGTAGACAGCTAAGGCTGAAGGAATACTAGGGTAAGAATAAAGACTAGACTGCCAGTAGACAGCTAAGGCTGAAGGAATACTAGGGTAAGAATACAGACTAGACTGCCAGTAGACAGCTAATGCTGAAGGAATACTAGGGTAAGAATAAAGACTAGACTGCCAGTAGACAGCTAAGGCTGAAGGAATACTAGGGTAAGAATAAAGACTAGACTGCCAGTAGACAGCTAAGGCTGAAGGAATACTAGGGTAAGAATAAAGACTAGACTGCCAGTAGACATCTAAGGCTGAAGGAATACTAGGGTAAGAATAAAGACTAGACTGCCAGTAGACAGCTAAGGCTGAAGGAATACTAGGGTAAGAATAAAGACTAGACTGCCAGTAGACAGCTAAGGCTGAAGGAATACTAGGGTAAGAATAAAGACTAGACTGCCAGTAGACAGCTAAGGCTGAAGGAATACTAGGGTAAGAATAAAGACTAGACTGCCAGTAGACAGCTAAGGCTGAAGGAATACTAGGGTAAGAATAAAGACTAGACTGCCAGTAGATAGCTAAGGTTGAGGGAATACTAGGGTAAGAATAAAGACTAGACTGCCAGTAGATAGCTAAGGCTGAAGGAATACTAGGGTAAGAATAAAGACTAGACTGCCGGTAGACAGCTAAGGCTGAAGGAATACTAGGGTAAGAATAAAGACTAGACTGCCAGTAGATAGCTAAGGCTGAAGGAATACTAGGGTAAGAATAAAGACTAGACTGCCGGTAGACAGGGTAAGAATAAAGACTAGACTGCCAGTAGATAGCTAAGGCTGAAGGAATACCAGTCTACTCTTCTCATCCATTCCCTTTGTATTCCCTCACCACCTCACTAAGGTGATCTATATAAGATGGTCACCCAAAATATGGCCTCCTACCCCTTCATTATTTTTTAAATTGTCTTGTAATTTTTTACATCCTACAAATAATGTTCATTGTGCTGCAGATTTTGTTGTTGTTACAAATAAATTATAATAATTAATAAAAATATGATGACCATTAGTTCAGAGACTGACGATTTAACCCTCTGTTACTCCATGATTAGACCTCTTCTGTTCTTTCAGTTTATGTGGGTCACAAGTTTGTAGAAGCCTGTAAGCTTTATTTTCATTGACCCTCCAGATTGTATTCTAATTTTGTTAAATGTATCTGTAGTTAATAAGTGACAGCAGCTGTTTGTACACCATGTATTGTGTATAGGATTTTTTTTAATTAAAGGGACAGTCTACTCCAGAATTTTTATTGTTTCAAAAGATAGATAATCCATTTATTACCCATTTCTCAGTTTTGCATAACCAACACGGTTATAGTAATACACTTTTTACCTCTGTTATTACCTTGTATCAAAGCCTCTGCAGACTGTCCCCTTATTTCAGTTCCTTTGACAGACTTGCATTTTAGCCAATCAGTGCCCTCTCATAAGTAACTCTACAGGCATGAGCACAATGTTATCTATATGAACTAACGCTGTCTAGCTATGAAAAACTGTCAAATGCTTTGAGATAAGAGACGGCCTTCAAGGGCTTAGAAATTAGCTTATGAGCCTACCTAGGCTTAGCTTTCAACTAAGAATATGAAGAGAACAAAGCAAATTTGATGATAAAAGTAAATTGGAAAATTGTTTAAAATTGCATGCCCTATCTGAATCATGAAAGTTTAATTTTGACTAGACTGTCCCAATACTTCTTATTTTTGTAACACAAAATAGAATGAGAGGAAAATTTAACTATGATTTTTTTTTTTTTTTAAATATTTATGTTTGAAGCCTTTTGCACCAGCATAATGACCAGCCTGTAAATGAATGTTTTCTCTAGAGTTGACGAGGTGAACTGGACCAAATGGAACACAAATTTGGGGATAATCAATGAGGATCCAGGGAACTGTGCAGGACTTAAAGGAGTGTTGAGTTCTTCATTCCGTCCAAGCCGAGGTAAGCAATTCTCACTGCTGACTCACTACAGTCTCTGAACTTGATCCTTAACACCTTGTATCTGCCAAAGGCTACGAGAACAGGATGTTTACTTCTCCAGTGGCACAGATGTTCTTTTCACATGTGTTAAAGCATGTAATTCCAACTCCTCAAATACGCCTGTCAAAATATCCATAACTGACTTTTTATTAGCAGCTTTCTTTCTTAAATAAGCTAATCATTAACAAATATGCATACATCCATCCAAAAAAAGAATATCTAAGTACAAAAAGTGTTATTAAAGGGCTATTAAAGTGCAAAAAGAAAATGCCAGAGCATTTAATTATTGCAATATTGATTGTATATAGCTATGTGTTTAACCCCTGCAAATGGTTTAAACACATAGTTAAAGTCAGCTCAAGATAAACAAGTCACTACTGGGAGCTAGCTGGGCACATCCGGTGAGCCAATGACAAGAGACAAATGTATGTAGTCACCAATCACCAGCTAGCTTCCAGTAGTGTAAGGATTTGTACACATTATTTTTGTACAGTCAACACCAAAAATGTTATTGTTTAAAAAGATAGATAATCCTTTTATTTACCATGTCCACATTGAAGTTCAATCCGATTGGCTGATTGAATCAGCCAATAGAATGCGAGGTCAATTCTATTGGCTGATCCAATCAGCCAATCGGATTGAACTTCAATTCGATTGGCTGATTACATCAGTTACAAAAGACTTGCACCTTTTTGCGAGGAAACTTGCTTTGAAAAAGATTATGACACCAAAAGTCCAAATTGATCTGGCTTGTAGTAAGGAGAGGGATACTTTGGATTTTAGAGTAGGGGTGTGTGGGTGGTGGGTTGTAATTTTGGGGGGGGGTCTTGTATTTTATTTTACAGGTAAAAGAGCTGATTACTTTGGGACAATGCCCCGCAAAAAGGGCTGGTAAATTTTAGTATAGGGTAGGGAATTTTATTATTTTGGGAGGCTTTTTTATTTTATTAAGGGGCTTAGATTAGGTGTAATTAGATTAAAATTCTTGTAATATTTTTTATTTTTTGTAATTTAGTGTTTGTTTTTTTTGTAATATAGTTTAGTTTATTTAATTGTATTTTAGTTTAGATCATTGTAGGTAATTTATTTAATTAATTTATTGATAGTGTAGTGTTAGGTGTATTTGTAACTTAGGTTAGGATTTATTTTACAGGTAATTTTGTAATTATTTTAACTAGATAGCTATTAAATAGTTATTAACTATTTAATAGCTATTGTACCTAGATAAAATAAATACAAAGTTGCCTGTAAAATAAATATAAATCCTAAAATAGCTACAATGTAACTATTAGTTATATTGTAGCTATCTTATGTTTTTTTTATAGGTAAGTATTTATTTTTAAATAGGAATAATTTATTTAATTATAGTAAATTTATTTCGTTTTATTTAAATTATATTTAACTTAGGGGGGTGTTAGGGTTAGACTTAGGTTTAGGGGTTAATAACTTTATTATAGTAGCGGCACATTGGGGGCGGAAGATTAGGGGTTAATAATTGTAGGTGGTGGCGACGTTGGGGGGGGATTAGGGGTTAATAAAATGTATTATAGTGTTTGCGAGGCGGGAGTGCGGCGGTTTAGGGGTTAATACATTTATTATAGTGGCGGCGATGTCCGGTCGGCAGATTAGTGGTTAATAAGTGTAGGTAGGTGGCGGCGACGTTTGGGGGGGCAGATTAGGGGTTAATAAATATAATGTAGTTGTCGGCGATGTTAGGGACAGCAGATTAGGGGTTCATAGCTATAATGTAGGTGGTGGCGGTGTTCGGAACGGCAGATTAGGGGTTAATAATATAATGTAGGTGTCAGCGATAGCGGGGGCGGCAGATTAGGGGTTAATAAGTGTAAGGTTAGGGGTGTTTAGACTCGGGGTTCATGTTAGGGTGTTAGGTGTAGACTTAGAAAGTGTTTCCACATAGGAAACAATGGGGCTGCGTTAAGAGCTGAACGCTGCTTTTTTGCAGGTGTTAGGTTTTTTTTCAGCCAGCTCAGCCCCATTGTATCCTATGGGGAAATCGTGCACGAGCACGTTTTTCCAGCTTACCGCTACCGTAAGTAACGCTGGTATTGAGGGTAGAAGTGGAGCTAAATTTGGCTCAACGCTCACTTTTCTGAGGCTAACGCAGCCATTCAGAAAACTCGTAATACCAGCGTTGGCTTAAGGGAGCGCTGGAAAAAAAGGAGCGTTACCTCCTCAAGTTTTTACCGACAAAACTCGTAATCTAGGCGATATTGCGCACAAACGTTATAAGGGCTCAAAGATATGAGATCTCAGGTGTTAGAAATACATACATATACATGTGTTGAGATAATACATACATACATACATGTGTGTGTACAGATATATTTATGTATTTATATGTGTATGTATGTATTTACAGACTTATAAGCACATAAATACACCTTTACACGTATATAGACATATATATATATATATATATATATATATATATATATATATATGTGCATTGGAGACATTTGCAGTTAAGTAGATAAAAACATGAAAAGGCATATTTATGCAATATTCATATTTAATAAAGTGTTATACTGTGTATTTACTGTAAATATTTCACATTCCAATATTCTGCACATAGCAAAATATGTTCTTAGTACTTATAAATAGATATTCCTATATATATTTGTATATATCTATACCTTTATATAGACATGTGTATGTATGTGTATATATATATATATATATATATATATATATATAGTTAAACTAGGGATAGGGTGCACACAGATAGATAGTAGGGATGAGGCGTATTGTGCTGACAATCCTAAATGTATATGACCAAATCAGTGAGAAAAGAGCTCTGACAATTCTAAAAGAGCTAAAGCGGATTACTGGCCGCACCAATACAACCCTACAGTGTACATGGAAATGACATCCTAGACAGGTATGCTGAACATATATATTTTAATAAAAACATAGCCAAAAAGGTACATGCTGAGAATGATAGCAAAAATCAAGTTACAAAATACAAGTTGCAGGTGTAGTGCACTACTGATATCTGTAAGCTAGCATTTGCAAGGTTAAATGTCGACTCATGAGAAAGTTCATCTCTAATGCCGGGCACTTGAGTGTTAAGAACACGCTCCGGTTATAGTTTAGACAGAATACCGTCCTTGATATCTCATTGGTGTGTATTTTTGATCCGGTACCGGATTTGGAAAATTAGTATGAGAGTCCAAGAGTGGTAATTTCACCGTTGACAACTTAATCCCATATGTAAGTGACACATCAAACTTCAGACTTTCAGAGTGCAAGACTTATTACTGCATGGCTTACCTTCGCTCTCTTCACACACTCTACGGTATTACCTGGCAGGATCTCATCCGTGGTGTGACTCACAGCGATGTATTCCGCCTATGCAGCTCTTCACTTGCTCAGGTATTGAAACTTGATATCGCCAGATTCACAGCAAATCCACCATGCTGGCGTCCTCCACACTGTGTCTTGTTCCAAACATTACGCGTTTCGCCCCTCCCCCTTTGCGGGCTGAACTCAGGGCTTCATCAGATGTGTCTAATTAGAAACCACAACAAACTTTATAACACTCGTGCAGATACAAAGTTACACCCCTTTCGTGAATTTTAAAGGGGATGTATTGTGCATGTAAATTTCAATGGCTACAATTAAATACTTAGATACATTTTATATACAACTAAACTATACAATATAGCATGTTACAATTTCCAAGTTTTGCTTGTTACATGATGATGTACAGCATTAAAATACAGCTTTAATTTTACACTGAAAAATACTTATGTGAACATATCAACATGCTCACTTCTAAGCACACATATACTTTCACAGTGTATTATATAGTAAGGAATATTTACAGAAAACAAGAAAATTCAATTTTTTCATTCAAACCAAGGGGAGAGAGGGTGTTAAGTCTGTACATCCAGCGTGACTCATGCTGTAGCAGGAGTTGGTCAATATTACCTCCTCTCCTCCTTGGCTTGATATGCTCAATACCCAGTACTCTAAGGAGAGAAAAATCAGAGTTATGCATTTTTTGGAAATGTCTGGCAACTGGACTGTCCGACTCCTTGTCCTTAATGCTATCTCTGTGTTCCCTCACCTTTTCTTTTAGCTCTCGTGTCGTTTTCCCAATATAGAATTTGGGGCACGAACAGTGTAACATATAGATTACATTTGTGGTGTTGCAGACTATTCTTTCATTTATGTGGTAAGACCTTTCAGAATATTCAGTGCAAAAATTTGAGGCTTTAACAATGTACTTGCAGTACACACATCTGCCACAAGGTTCGCAACCCTTCCTGGTTTGTGCCTGTGTTAGCCAATTTTTTGGGGTATCTCTTTGGAATTCACTATGGACTAATTTATCCTTAATGCTGGGTGCTCTTTTGGCTGTAAGCAGTGGGTACTCAGAAATATATTTGGCAACTGAACTGTCATTTGACAAAATGTGCCAATGTTTATTAAGGATGTTACGCAATTTATTCCAATGGGAATTATATTTAGTTATTAACCGAATTTCAGTCTCTTCCTTAGGCAATTCAGTTGCTCTATATATTAATTCATTTCTGGGTTTCTGCCTAGCCCTAAGCCATCCTTTCCTTACTTGATTTTTAGAGTATCCTCTCTGAAGAAACCTCTGAGCCATCTCACCGGCCTGCTTTTCAAAATCTGGTTCAGTGGAACAGCATTTCTTGAGCCTCAAGAACTGTCCCACTGGAATACCATTTTTTAATGCTTCCGGGTGGTGACTAGAGCCATGTAATAGATTATTAGTTGCTGTTTCTTTTCGAAACACTTTACTTTTCAATAATCCATTTTCTATAGTCAGTTTGAGATCCAAAAAGGTAGTTTCCTTATTACTTATTTGGTGAGTTAAGAACAAATTTCTATTGTTTTTGTTCAATATCTCAACAAACTTATTGGCCGAAACTTCATCCCCTTTCCACAAAACCAGGATGTCATCCACATAGCACAGCCATAGAGCGACGTGAGCCTCCACCCATATATCTAATTCCTGGAAGACATCAACTGCCTCCCAGACACCCAGATGGAGACAGGCATAGGTGGGGGCGCACGCCGCACCCATGGCTGTGCCTCTTAACTGTCTATAAAATTTGCCATCAAACATAAATATGTTATTAGTTAGCACAAATTCCAACAATTTGAGTACTAAGGTAGTGTTGTCACTGTACTCTTCTCCACGTAGTTTAAGGAAATATTCGGCTGCTTCCAAGCCTACCTTATGTGGAATAGAAGAGTACAGTGACTCCCCATCAAGAGTAAGCAGGAGCATATCTGGCTCCATTTTAATCTTATCCAATTTTCTTAACACATCCCCCGTGCACTGAATATTCTGAAAGGTCTTACCACATAAATGAAAGAATAGTCTGCAACACCACAAATGTAATCTATATGTTACACTGTTCGTGCCCCAAATTCTATATTGGGAAAACGACACGAGAGCTAAAAGAAAGGGTGAGGGAACACAGAGATAGCATTAAGGACAAGGAGTCGGGCAGTCCAGTTGCCAGACATTTCCAAAAAATGCATAACTCTGATTTTTCTCTCCTTAGAGTACTGGGTATTGAGCATATCAAGCCAAGAAGGAGAGGAGGTAATATTGACCAACTCCTGCTACAGCATGAGTCACGCTGGATGTACAGACTTAACACCCTCTCTCCCCTTGGTTTGAATGAAAAAAATGAATTTTCTTGTTTTCTGTAAATATTCCTTACTATATAATACACTGTGAAAGTATATGTGTGCTTAGAAGTGAGCATGTTGATATGTTCACATAAGTATTTTTCAGTGTAAAATTAAAGCTGTATTTTAATGCTGTACATCATCATGTAACAAGCAAAACTTGGAAATTGTAACATGCTATATTGTATAGTTTAGTTGTATATAAAATGTATCTAAGTATTTAATTGTAGCCATTGAAATTTACATGCACAATACATCCCCTTTAAAATTCACGAAAGGGGTGTAACTTTGTATCTGCACGAGTGTTATAAAGTTTGTTGTGGTGTCTAATTAGACACATCTGATGAAGCCCTGAGTTCAGCCCGCAAAGGGGGAGGGGCGAAACGCGTAATGTTTGGAACAAGACACAGTGTGGAGGACGCCAGCATGGTGGATTTGCTGTGAATCTGGCGATATCAAGTTTCAATACCTGAGCAAGTGAAGAGCTGCATAGGCGGAATACATCGCTGTGAGTCACACCACGGATGAGATCCTGCCAGGTAATACCGTAGAGTGTGTGAAGAGAGTGAAGGTAAGCCATGCAGTAATAAGTCTTGCACTCTGAAAGTCTGAAGTTTGATGTGTCACTTACATATGGGATTAAGTTGTCAACGGTGAAATTACCACTCTTGGACTCTCATACTAATTTTCCAAATCCGGTACCGGATCAAAAATACACACCAATGAGATATCAAGGACGGTATTCTGTCTAAACTATAACCGGAGCGTGTTCTTAACACTCAAGTGCCCGGCATTAGAGATGAACTTTCTCATGAGTCGACATTTAACCTTGCAAATGCTAGCTTACAGATATCAGTAGTGCACTACACCTGCAACTTGTATTTTGTAACTTGATTTTTGCTATCATTCTCAGCATGTACCTTTTTGGCTATGTTTTTATTAAAATATATATGTTCAGCATACCTGTCTAGGATGTCATTTCCATGTACACTGTAGGGTTGTATTGGTGCGGCCAGTAATCCGCTTTAGCTCTTTTAGAATTGTCAGAGCTCTTTTCTCACTGATTTGGTCATATATATATATATATAGGTATAGATGTATATTGTACTAAAAAACATTATATATATATATATATATATATATATATATATAAAGTCATGTGAAAAAGAAAGTACAACCTCTTTGAATTCTATGGTTTTACATATCAGGACATAATAACCATCATCTGTACCTTAACATGTCTTAAAATTAGGTAAGTACAACCTCAGATGAACAACAACACATAACATATTACACTGTGTTATTATTTATTTAACAAAAATAAAGCCAAAATGGTGAAGCCATGTGTGAAAAAAGAAGTACACCCTTACTGCTTCCATAGGAGTTAAGAGGCTAAGAGGCAGCCAGGTGCTGTTAATAAAAATGCCGTTGATTAATTGATCATCAGCCAGTGTGACCACCTCTATAAAAGCCAAAGTTTTATCAGTTTGCTGGTGTGGAGCATTCAGGTGAGTGTTACCACAATGCCAAGGAGGAAAGACATCAGCAATGATCTTAGAGAAGCAATTGTTGCTGCCCATTAATCTAGGAAGGGTTATAAGGCAATTTCCAAACAATTTAATGTCCATTATTCTACAGTGAGAAAGATTATTCACAAGTGGAAAACATTCAAGACAGCTGCCAATCTTCTTGGGAGTGGACGTCAGAGCAAATTTATCTCAAGGTCAGACCTTGCAATGCTCAGAGAAATTGAAAAAAAACAAGAGTTACATCTCAGACTCTACAGGCCTCAGTTAGCATGTTAAATGTTAAAGTTCATGACAGTAAAATTAGAAAAAGACTGAACAAGTATGGTTTGTATGGAAGGGTAGCCAGGACAAAGCCTATTCTCTCTAAGAAGAACATAGCAGCATGGCTTAGGTTAGCAAAGTTGCATCTGAACAAACCACAAGACTTCTGGAACAATTTCCTTTGGACAGAGGAGACCAGTGTGGAGATGTTTGGCCATAATGCACAACACCACGTTTGGCAAAAACCAAACACAGCATATCAGCACCAACACCTCATACCAACTGTCAAGCACGGTGGTGAAGGGATGATAACTTGGGCTTGTTTTGCAGCCACAGGACCTGGGCACCTTGCAGTCATTGAGTTGACCATGAACTCCTCTGTATAGTAAAGTATTCTAGAGTCATATGTGAGACCATCTGTCCCAACAGCTAAAGCTTGGCCGAAAATTGGGCAACAGGACAATGATCCCAAGTACACCAGCAAATCTACAACAGAATGGATGAAAAAGAAAAGAATCAAGGTGTTGCACTGGCCCAGTCAAAAACCAGACCTCAACCCGAATGAAAAGCTGTAGTGGGACCTTAAGAGAGATGTGCATAAACGAATGCCTGCAAACCTCAATGAACTAAAGCAACGTTGTAAAGAAGAGTGGGCTAAAATTCCTCCACAATTATGTGAGACTGATAAAGTCATACAGGAAACAATTACTTCAGGTTATCACTGCTAAAGGTGGTTCTACAAGCTATTGAATCATAAGGTGTACTTAGTTTTTCACACCTGGATTCTCCATTTTGTCTTTATTTTTGAAAAATAAATCATGATACAGTGTAATATGTCATGTGTTGTTGTCCGTCTGAGGTTGTATTTTATGACCTGCTAAGGACCAGATGATTGTTATTATGTCCTGATATGTAAAACCATAGAATTCAAAGACGGTGTACTTTATTTTTCACATGACTGTATGTGTACATATGTATTAATGTATTTATATGTGTATATGTATTTACAGACATATATACACATATATACACATATAAACACATATGTATAGATATAAAGACATACTTGTAGTTAAGTAGATGAAAACATGTAAAAGTATATTTATGCAATATAATGTTATGCTGTATATGTAGTATAAATATTTCACATTCCACATAGCAGAATATGTTCTAAGAATTTATAAATAAATATTCCTATAAATATCTGTATATGTCTAAACCTATATATAATCATGTAAATATATATATATATATATATATATGTGTGTGTGTGTGTGTGTGTGTGTGTGTGTGTGTGTGTGTGTGTGTGTGTGTATATTAAAATATATTGGACCAAAATACCATCAGCTATATATAAAAATATGTATTAATGAATAAATAGAACATATTCTTCTATGTGAAGAACTTTGGAATGTAAAATCATTCATATTTTCATGTCAGGTTAGTGCATATGAGAATATGCGATCGGGTTTGCGTGCGAGAAGGGTGTTCTTTTTCACCCTTTTTCTTATCAGATTAGAGTGGGAGTGAAAACAGTTTACTTCAACTCATAATACAAGCAAAACCCAACAAGTGCAAAAAGCCTACTTCTAGCACAGTTAACACTCAAGGGGTAGCGTTAATTAGTGCTCCACTTGCAATCTGGCCCAATGTGCATAATGTTACCAAGAATGACAGTTGTACTGATGTTTCTTACCATGATACCTGCAAATTGTTCATGGCACACAAATCTACAAATAAATGTATTCATGTCATTAGCAACACTACGCAACATCACAACTTAAAAAATATGTAATTCAGAGAGATTAGTAACCATCTCTTGTTGTAGCTTTGAGTTGTGAGATTAGAACCTTTTATAATCAGTGGAGCAGGATCTATCTCTGATGAGGATACTGGCATTACAAAAACATTATTAAATGTTACTGGCATTACAAAAACATTACTAAATAAACAAATTAAAAGAAATAGTCCAATCTAACATATGCACAAACAGCTTTAAAAAAGGTTAACAGAAGTAAAAAGTAAAGGAGATAAGCTTCTTACATCTGAAATAGTGAGACTTGACCGCAAGACAACATACTTCACAGGGTAGTTTATATAAATTATGCTTCAATATGGTTTAGGTGAAAAATCCTGCCAGGGCCTCTAGAACAGTGCTTGTCAACTCCAGTATTCGGGTTTTCATGAGCACACCAGAATACCCATGGCCAACCCCTTGATCGCTTCTGTGAGGTTTCGGAGACGCTCTCTTCTATCAAGCAAGACTAACTTACCCTAATAAAACAGACATGCATATATTTTACAATTCAATAACAAAGCCAGTCAGCAGCTTAAAGAGCTTCTATGAATCTAGCCCGTTGCTTGAACCAGTTCCGGACTGGCTTTTGTTTTCATAGGAAATCTACATGATAAATATCTGCTGCTGATTACTATATAATGTCTATACTATAATGTCTATACATTGTCCATGGCACAACTCTAGAAATAAAATGTATTTATGTCATTAAAACAACATAAAAACGTATGCCAAAATATCCCTGAAGGGGCATTAAGCCAAAGCTCAGATACCTAAAAATATGGTTAATCCATCACGGACCAGTTGTGTCTCGGATTAATTTCCTTACAATCAATTCTTCACATATATAACTAAATTACTACAACCTTATGTAACCAAACATAAATCCTATCTAAAAGACACTTTAAGTGTTTTAAAACCTTATCAATTGAAATATGGACATGGGTTAGTAACAGCAGATGTAACATAGTTATATACAAACATCAAAAAGTAGAGGAATTCCAGCTGAACTGATTATTAAGAAATGTTAGCTTACTGGAAGAAGAATTTACATTCATTTTGGAGAGTATAGAATTTATATTAGTTCTTATTTCTTCTGTTATGACAACCAATTCAATTTACAGATTGATGGCACTGCAGATTGGAATGCAAATCTGGTGTCCTATGGCAGATACATTGATGATGTGTATCTCCTCTGGCAAAGGAACACTAGAACAATTAGAGGAATAGTTTGTTTTTTAAATAAGTTTGATTGTCAAATAGAACTAAAATGGGAAAGAAATTAAAAGGTCTTTTTAGATGAATATTTAAGAAGAAAAAAATCAAAACAAGGAATTATTTTAAGAAAGTTGAAAAATGACATAGAAATTAATAGTTGCCATTAGAGAAGTTTGCTTAAAAATTTACTAACGATCCAAATGTATAGACAGAAGAAATTGTACAAAGACATGTTTTTACAAAAGACAAAAGTATTACAAGAAAGGTTTATTGAAAAGTAATATAATGAAAAAAAATTAAATCGAACAAACACAGCTATAGAAGAAATTAATAGAATAAAACTTTTGAAGTATAAAAAAGGATGATGTCTTAGATAAAAGTAAAGTTAACCTATTAATATGAAATCAAAGTGCTCAAAAATTTTGAGATCATTAGGAAACACTGAAGTGTTTCTAAATAATAATCATAGGTTTTTATCTAGTAAAGAGTCAGTAAATACAATAGATTTGTATAATCAACAAATATATGATAAAAAGACAATGCAATAGCACTTAGAGGTCAATTTATTAAATGCCATGCAGCATACGCTGTTGTCATTTAACATTGCACAAGCGGCCGCTAGCAGGGGGCAGGGCCGCCACTAGAAATGTTGGGGCCCCTTAATTAACCATTGATCAGGCCCCCCTTTTGACATGTGCAATTTTTGACCAAGTGACTAAAACGTATATGCACTTTATTCTTGTGTAGTCAAACTTGGAAATGTTGTAAAAGTAGTAACACAAAAACACAGACTCACTCATACACTTAAACTCGCACATAAGGATTCACATATAGACACTCTAGCAGACACGCAAATAAACACACAAACACACAGACATCCCTGTATTTATGAGAATATAGCTAGTATCTTCATTTTTGACCCTACTGACAGATACACTTTTGGATCCTCATCAAAAGGTATATTATAAGTGTTGTCAGGGCTTTATAAAGGAGAGCTAAATAAAGGAGAAAAAGGAAGGATAAAAGAAAATAAAGGGCCAAAGCTGGTCAGTTAGTTAGTATGTATAGATGTGTTCACCATACTTTAAGGATGTTTCCAGTGGGGTAAGAATTTGGAGTATATATATATATATATATATATATATATATATATATATATATATATATATATATATATATGTTATGGGTATGGAAATGTTATTGTGCAGACATCCGTAATAGCTCCTGCTTATGCTTGATGACTCATTACTGTAGTATTTGTCAGGTAGATTATAGGAGTAGACAAAAAAATTTTAAACTATGAGGTAACTAAAGAACTTTAGTGCATTGATCCAGGAGACTTTTAGATTGTGAAAAGACTTTCTCTCAGTTAAGATGGGACATAATATTATTTAGGATATAAAGGTCTTAGCCTATTCCCATGGCCCCGGCCGCTAGCCATGGTTACTCAGACAAGTCACAAAGCTAATATGTGAATGATTTTATGAAAAAAGAAAGCAAGATAACCTATCTAGTTTGGTATTGTTTTCTTCTAAGAATTAAAACATGTACCTCTATATATTTTATAACAATAGAAAACCTGTGATGTAACTGTAATATAACCTGTTGCTCTATATATATTTCAATTATGCAGAGCAAGTGTTAGTTAATTAAAAGGAGTAACATTCAGGTTTTATCCTTCTCGGGTCTTCATCGGTCCCTGCTTACGCTTTTGTGCAAGAGGATAAAACATATGTTTATCCAAGAGGGATCTGGCGATTGCTGCGTCCACGTTGTGAGTGCATATCAGTTCAGAAAGTAAAAGTGTATGCTCTGCGCTGGCAAGTACTAGATACATTTTGTTGGTTTAGGATATCCCCAATAGTAAAGCCTGCCGATAGTGTTTAATATAGTGCCATGTCCCGTTCCAGATTAGCTAAAGCTAAGTGCGGATATGTAGAGTCGTCACCTTTTGGGAACGATATCTCCCTTCCAGTCTCTGTTAATGATGGCATCCATGATGTATAAGGGCTTAACGCCAAGTTAGGTCCAGATGTAGAGGAGCTTTTTTGATCCCAAGTGATATATTTATTTTATTTTTTTATGGAGGATAGGCTGGCAGGAGGTATAGGGCTGTTTGAAGTTATATTCTGTGAAGAAGTCAGCCCCTCTGGATGCTTGATCATATTGAGATGCGAAGCCAAGCTTACTGTGTCAGCCACATATTCCATCATAGATAAGTCTTTGCCTTTTATAGGTTTATTATTTTCTATGTACATTAAAAGCTCATGTTCTGACAGTGTTCTATCGATCAATGTTTGAAACAGAGCCTCAATCTTAGCGAACTGCCGATCCAGATTATTCAAAATGTCATCACTCCTAGTGGTTGCATTTTTCATCGCCATTGCCGATGGATGCGTAGATCTGAAGACTAATAGTGGTTGCTGAATTAGTAGAGATGTGAAGACTTGTGAGAGGTTATTGTTATGGTGCGCTTGTTGCAATATATATAACCAGCAGTGGCTAGATACCCTGGAGTTCCAGGGGGACGACGCTGCCTGCGAGATGGCCACCACCGCAAGCCTCTGTTTTCCAATTTTGGCTCTGGAATCACCGGCACAGCAATTTGAGGTATAGGTTTGGAGGACAAGTTATTGTGGTTGCGATTATAATTGTAAATGTGTTGATTGCTGTTGATATGAGACAATAATTGGCTGATTAACGCTTTTTCCTCCAGAGCTCCAGGAAGATGTTACTGCTTACACACACACCCTCACAGAGATATCCACAGAAAATGCACAAAGACATACACCCTCACAGAGGCATCCACAGAAAATGCACAAAGACAAACACACACACCCTCATAGAGAGACCCACAAAAAAAAATACATACACACTCATAGAGACAACAACAAAAGCACAAATACATAAACACAGACACCCACCAAAACACTCAAATGAGGTAACATTTCTATACCTACCATCCCCTAAATCAACAGTTTGTGACATGCATGATAAATAAATAGCAGAAATTAATAGATCACTTTTTAAAGAATCATATTCATAAATGTGCAAACAAAAATATTTCTGTGAATTCAAAATTGTACATTAATGATCTGTGAGAATAGATAGATAAAGAAAAGCACTTTTGAAAGGTTGACATATGTTTGGGGTTTTTTTTCACCATTTTCCCCAACCAAGAGCACCACTTCAAATCTGGTGTTCCCATCAGTCAGCTGTACTTAAGGATTTTGAAAATGCTGTACTCTATATGGTCTTGGTGAAACCATAAGCTGTGGTACTCAGCCTCATACCATTAGATCTGGTTAAATGCAGGATTTAGGCTTGTTTGTATGTATTTCAAAATTAAGTCAGCTGTAGTGTAAAATGAAAAGTGTTAAGGTAACCTGTATCATTCCAAACACTGAGCAATCTTAGCCTGAGAGTATAACATTTTATGCAGATGTAAAAATCTTATATAAAATGCCTCCTGGCATCTGGAAAGTCCTTGCATAAAGGGGCAGTAAACTGGAATATATATATATATATATATATATATATATATATATATATATATATATATATATATATATATATATATATATATATATATATATATATATATATAAAAATAATATCTGCCAAAAGGGCACCTACCATTTGTGTATTGAGGAGGAAACATTTCTGCATGGTTTTAAATATAGAATTTCTATAGCATTGTCCAATAATCATAAATACACTGCTGCATATTGCTAAGAAAATATGTTTTTATGGACCCCTGGCCCCACCATACAACTACCACACTGAATTTACAATCAGTAAATGTTTTTTATTTCTTTGTGCAATTTCTAAGTAAGTCCTACCTCCTCTGCAAATGAAAGGGATCTGCCCTCTGACTCAGGCACACACTGTACAAACTGAAGTGGTTTAGTGCACACTCAGAAATCCTCTCAAATGCTAATGATTCAGTCCTTGTAATAACATTTCCATGTTCAACAGCATGCTGCTGTAGCACCCTCTGTTGGCTGCCAAATTTAAAAAATAAATAAAAATAGTTGTGCTTGCCTTGTGGGCCCCTGACAGGAGTCACCCCTTTCACCCACTGATGGTGGCCCTGGCAGGGGGTGTCAATCCTGATCGAATTTGATCGGGATGATTGCAGTCCACCACCTGCTTCTTAACTTCTGTTTACGGCGAGCCTGAAACTACGGGGGGTAGATAGCAGCATCCGCTACTTATTAAATCTACCCCAATGTCTGAACTTCAAATGAATAGTAGATTTTTTTTCCTGACAAATAAAGTTATGTCTATTTCCACTTCTCCTGGATCATGTGACAGCCATCAGCCAATCACAAATGCATATACATATATTCTGTGAATTCTTGCACATGTTCAGTAGGAGCTAGTGACTCAAAAGTGTAAATATAAAAATTCTGTGCCTATTTTGCTAATGGAAGTAAATTGGAAAGTTGTTTAAAATTGCTGCTCTATCTGAATCATGAATGTTTAATTTTGACTTGGGTGTCCCTTTAATGGACCTAAAGTGCCATAAAACAGGTTGAGATCTGCGCATATCCTAAAAGGGCTAATTGAGTAAAAATAGTTTGAATAAAAAATTTGTTTAAAAATTGTTGGGAAGTATTTTAAAATAATTTTCAAAAATACTTAAAATAGCCATGCAGTCTGGACATTGTGCTCCACTCCTCTTATCAGTGTTTAGACACAGGCATTGTATTTCAACTGAGTTTAAAGCTTCTAGGCATGCCCATCAGATAATCCCTATTCATTTGTGCATTTTACCAAAACAACAATGGATATAGCTTCAGCCATAAAAGGAATTGTGTGGGGGGAGTTAGAGCTGTACAATTCAGAAACTTAAAAGAAAGGGTTAATGATGAGGCATTGTAGTATAAATTTGCAGGTAAAGTAATTAATGTACATATTTTTATATTTTGTCTCAACTTGTCTCAACTTGTTTTATGTCCCTTTAATAGATGATTCCAAAGATTTCAAAGGTTTTTTTTAGATGTAATAATTGTATTGGGTGTAAGAATTTTGGATACCAGGAAAGAACATGGGTCTGAAAATTGTGAGTAATATTTATACCTGTATAGAATTATTGTTCATATTAAAATGTTATTGCACTGTTTGTACTTGCATAGTTTGCCTTGATTAATTATTTTCACACTTGTCTTGGTATATTTTGCTGTTGTTACGGAGACATATCTGTGTTACTTCTGTGTATTTAGCATGTCAGTTAATTCCCTGCTATTTGTATATGGCATCTAGCATCACACTGCACATTGTTAAAGGGACATAAAACAAGTTGGTATAGAGACAAAATAATATAATATGTACTTTAATTACTTTACCTGCAAATTTATACTGCAGTGCCTTGTCATTAACCCTTTCTCTTTAGTTTCAGAATTGTACAGCTCTAACTCCCCCCACACATTTCCTTTTATGTTTGTAGCTATAGCCACCTTTTGTTTTGGTAAAATGCAGAAGTGAATAGGGATTATCTGCTGGAGCATGCCTAGAAGCTGTTAACTCAGTTGAAATACAATGCTTCTGTCTAAACACTGATAAGGGGGGGGGGGGGTGGAGCACAGCTTTGTAACTAATTTTCCTTATTTTTGAAAATTATTTTAAGATACTTGCCAGCAATTTTTAAACAATTTTTTTATGCAAACTATTTTTTACTTAATTAGCCCTTTTAGGATATGCACAGATCTCAACCTGTTTTATGGCACTTTAACCTTCTATGCAAGGAACTGTTTTGGATTTCTGGGATTGCAGCTATATGTACCACAATCATTTGCAGGGCAAAGAAAAGCACTATAGTGTTATTGGTGCTACTGTTGTTTATTGAAGACCAAGGCCAGAGTTACTGTACAGTATGTGATTTTGTATTCAATGTATGAATGTATAATGTAGGGACTTTATTTGTTTTAAAGGAGAAGACTCAATAGAAACTAGACAAAGGTTATTTATGTGTCTGAAACATCAGCCAAAGAGCTGTAAGTAGTCATATAGTCAAGCTGTTTATGGCAGCTGAATTTTAAAGGCCTTTAGTCATAGCAAATATGGCACAGGAAGTAACACTATGCATGTACTGCACTTTGTGTTACTGGCATGAAAAGGAAGATGTTTAACATTTCTTTGTTAGGTGTAGCCACCAAGGAAAAATCTGTGCTTTTTTACTGTCAACACGGGAATGTAAAAACATTCCTCTTACTAGCGTAGTGAGTAAAATCACAGCTTATATATACTGTATGTGTGTGTATATACAGTATATATATATATATATATATATATATATATATTTATACAAGATCCAATGATTGCACTCTCTGCAATGTGTGTGTGTGTATATATATATATATATATATATATATATATATATATATATATATATATATATATATATATATATATATATAAAAGTATCAACAAGTAGGGACTGCACTCACTGGATTCAGTTCAAATAATAACTTATTTATTCAATGGTGACGTTTCGGAGTACACAAACCCCTTCCTTTGCGTACCCCGAAACGTCACCATTGAATAAATAAGGTATTATTTGAACTGAATCCAGCGAGTGCAGTCCCTACTTGTTGATACTTATTGAAATTTTGACTGAGCACCCTGCTTGCTGACTATCTTTGAATTGCGAGTGCAGATACACAGTGGAAATATATATATATATATATATATATATATATACAATAGCATTTCTATGGAGGACAGCTGGCAACCTCTACCATTATTGGGCATACAAAATAACCACCCAAGCTATTACTGGCCTAGGACCCCACAGTTTCATAGGTTTCACCTAACAGACCCTCATAGTTGTAAGTTTGTTCTCTGTGCATGGTACATATAAAAAATCCAGAAGTAATCCGGTGAAACGTCTGTTGGAGACGATTGGCCAAGAGGAACTCATGTCACTGGGAGGTTTGTGGCTTTTTGTTTGAACTGTTATCCGCTTTCAGCCTCCACTTGTTTGCTTAGCGGTTACGCTGTTGCATGCGTTTTGTTCACATATTAGTCTGTTGAATTTGAATGATTTATATTTTATAAATTATTTTACCTGATTTGGAATCTCCCCTGTCTTCACTATATTTCTCAAGGAAATACATGGGCTCTGGTCTGTGTGAGTATGAGATTTCATTCACCTGCTTGTTTGGATTCTCATATAGGACTTTGTTATTATATGTTTCTTCTTTTTAAGGACACTCATCAGAAGACCCCTGGATTATATATCGTATTTTTTGCATTTTGACACATTCTTTTTTCACTTTGTTTATATAGGTCTATTGATCCCTCATATCTTAAGCATCATGGTTGCACTTCCTTATATCTGCAGGTTTTTGGAGTTTGGCTTAGACAGTGGCTGTCTACTAGAGTTACAGAGTAGTTCTGCTGACTGGCTGCTGTGTCATCTTTAAACAAGGGGGATTAGTATGGCACTGGGATAGAGTCCCAGAAAACTGTAAGAGAAAATGGTACTTTGTCATAATGGAGATCTCACTCCTAAAGCTCCATGTACTAAGCAGTCAGCGAGCTACCCGCAACAAATCTCGCGTCAAAATTCGCAAACTGATATGTACAAAGCCGTCAATTATGTTAAAACTCGCATCTTTAAAATTGTGAGCGTACTTATCCGCCAAACCTTGCTACCGCTCCATTTTTCACTGTAATTAGACACATTTGACCACCAACTCGCCAAAAACGAATGTACTAAAAAATCTATTTGTCCGCTCGCTACAATTTCCGCTCCCACCTCGTTATTTTTGCCTCGCCACCTTTTAGGTGGCGGGCAAGGTACAAAACAATAGGAAAGTCAATCTAGACGCCAGTCTAGACATATATAAAAGGCAGTAATATCAGCATTGTACAGCATAACTGGCGTCTAATTTGTCTCTCATTTCCATGTACATAAATTGCGCCAAATTTGTCGACTGTAATTAAAGAGTAATCTATATTTTAAATATGTATTGTATAGTTGTCAATCTTTATAATTATTTTTATATTAATATTTATATATTATCAGATCCAGATGAAGCCATATCCAAATTGTAAATAAATATTACAAAAATAACGCTGTTATCACTCTTCAAAAAATTTAGAACAATAATAAAGTTGTTTAGATAAGTTGAACTTTTATAGGAGCAAAATTCTATTCCCGCGACTACTATGATGTTCGTGACACCTTGCATGTCACGTGTTAATAATTGGCCAGACAATTCAGCTGAAAGTTAAAAGTACATCAGCTTAGTCGCGGCGAGCGAGACGTCAAATTTATCAATAATCCGCCACTGCTCGCGGCGGGCTAGACTTGTCTATTTATTGGGGGATTATTAGTACATAGTGACAGCGGACACCATTTCGCCCGCGGCGAGTAACGGCGAGTTTATCCGCGTCTAAAATGACGGATGAATTGACGGCTTAGTACATGGAGCCCCCATAGTGTTTTTTTATGCAGTATTTTAGGTCACAAGGATGTAATATATATTTTATTATTGAGAGTTAAACATATTTCATATGAATTACTTGCTTAGAAATATTGATAATGATGGCTGGTTCCACCAAAAAAAAAGAATATATGTTTCTTAAGTAATTTGTTCAGTACACTAAATGATTTTTCTTCTATTACTTAAAAAGTAGTAATTACAGGTACTTGTGTTGCAGTCCTTTTTCTAGAAGCTCCTACATCAGAACTTTATTGCCTTGGTTACGGCTTTTGTTCATGTGCAGCTTAAGTAGCAGGGGAGTACTTCCTCTCTAAGGCCATGTCAGGTTCCAGTAGATGGATTCCCCATCCCTATTCCTGGCAACCATTCAGCGTCAGGTGGATGGTTCGGCTAAATACTGAAAACAGTCTAAGAGTTTTGTTCCAGTGGCTGAGGTAGCAAGTAGTTGGGACAAAAGAGGAAACAGGACAATCCAGGTCAAAACCAATCGGGCAGCAAAGGTACAAAAATGTTAGGCAAAAGAATAGTCAAAGGTTCAGGCTTGGTTGGCAATAATCAGGTTGTGAAGTATAAAGGCGAGAAGCAAAAGAGAAAATCCGAGTCCAGGCAAAAGTCAGCAAAGTTTACATCTAAAATACACAAGCTAAACAATACTAGAGCGACTAAAAGGGCGTATAACTGCAAAATAAAAAAGGCTACATGGTGCCAAACAGGTTGCTTCTGAAATTGCTGCAATGAAAGTCATAGCAATAATGAGACAGACATCAAATAGAAAAAGTTGCAAAGGAAACAATGCTGCCCTAAACCGCGTCAAATTCATTGTACAAAAGTAGTAACATCTGACATCAAAGGGAAAAGTGCCAGCAGAGCAAATACAAAGCAGTAAAAAAGGAAGTAAAAGTGTCCTGAGGACAGAAATGGAAGGGGCATGACAAACAGCCTCCAGCACTGGATTTGTCATTATGTTACGCTAGAATGATTACAGGGTCCTCAGAGCTTTGGTTAACTGTTTTGGGAAAAAACACATAAAAAATACATTACAAAGTACACTTACACTCATAATAACTCCATCTAATAAAAATGATTACAAAAACAAAAATATTGCACACAAAAGTTATAAGGGCTCAAAGATATGAGATCACAGGTGTTAGAGAGAAATAAAATGCAAAGGGCGTTAACATAGATATGCATACATATTTATATATATATATATATATATATATATATATATATATATACACACCATGTTACAATATATGTTATTATTTACAAATCCAGTGAGTGCAGTCCCTGTTTGTGCAATATTTGCAATATTTCTGACTTTGCACCCTGGTTATTGAGTACTTAGTAGTGGGAGTGCAGATACCTGTGGACCTGTGGACTTTGTTATATATATATATATATATATATATAGAGAGAGAGAGAGAGAGATGTTTGTATATGTGTATTTATGTAATTATTATATACATATATACACAGTTGCAGTTAAGTAGATGAAAACATGTAAAAGCATATTTATGCAATATTTATATTTAATAAAGTGTTGTTCTGTGTATTTACTGTAAATATGTTCTAAGTATTTATAAATATATATTCCTATATGTAGAGACAATTCCTGAGAAAACAGAAAGAACAGGAGTGCAAATCCGTGCAACAAAGAAGTACATGGATAAGTGCAGTTATAACACTTTAATACATAAAACACACAAATAACAAATTAACACTCACATAAAAGACCTCAAACATATGAGGTATGTGCTTGCATAAAAACTTTAGGGGATACGTCTCTCCACCAACTACTCTTTATCACCCTTCTGTTAGCAGTGCGTGTCAAGCGGATCGATTCTCCCAACTGATTTAGGACTTCTTCTATAATGTACAGGAAAGCAGTACACTGTGAGTAGCCAGCTTCAGTATGACCCTATTCCTGTCATCAGCATACATCCTACATGCGGTCAATGGGTGTGGCCTGACGCGTTTCGCGAGGCTCCTATTCGCTTCGTCAGAGGCAATGCCCATCTTGCTCATCTGTTCCTTTTTATGTCTTTTTCGTCCGCCACACCTCCTTACATCATTGGCTGTCTCTGAAGTGTGTGGAACTCCAATTTGAAAGCATCTTATTGATCAGCATTTCTACAAAGCCTGTCTATATCAATTAATTCATAATATCCATAAATTGTTTCATTGCGATATTTAACAACACAGTCAATTGCATTTTCATAATAAAAAACCCACATATTGATTCATTTCAAATACAAGTTGAAAAAGTGCATCATAAATACTAATTTAAAAATGTTTAAAAACTGTCTAATTAATAAAATAGCTAAATATAAAACATTACTCAGACTAAGCTTATATATCCATATAATAGCCTACTTTCTTTCTCTTCCCTCCCCAAAATACACCATAATAAAAAATTGATGTTATATACAAATACCAAATTATTCACCATAAAACCTAAACCTTCCTAATTCATTATCATGAACCATCATATACAGAACCCAAGGTAAAGAAAAATATTTTTTATATATACACACACAGATTTTAATTACAGTATAATGTTGACTCATATATCTAGAAATGCCGCTAAGTCTATGTCGCGGTTCAGACCATCCAGACCCATAGATCCCAACCTATGGATCCAGTAGGTCTCCCGCTGTCTTAAAAGGAGTAACTGATCTCCACCCCTAATAGGGTTCTTAACATGCTCAATGGCTAATATAGTGAGCCCTGTACTGTCTTTACCATGTTTTTCTAAAAAATGAGCTGACACACCATGGTTGTCAAGGCCGTTACCTATATTTCTAAGGTGTTCATTGAATCGGGTCTTCACGGGACGTTTTGTACGACCTACATAAATCTTATCACATGTACACCTTAGAAGATAGACAACATAGCATGTTTTACAATTCATTAGTCCCTTCACCTTGTATGTTGATTCTCCTTTCTTAATTCCAAAGGCCTGATTACATTTCTCCATATGTGTGCAACAACTGCAGCTTTTCCTACCACATTTAAAAAAGCCCTGTGTATTTTTCTCCAACCAATTTATGGGTTTTATAAATTTTAACATACTTGGGCAAATTCTATTCTTAACATTTAGATTTCTCTTAAAAATGACTTGTCCCTTCTCATTGAGAATGCCCCTTAAAATGGGATCTTGTATGTATTTATGAATAAATAGAACATATTTTTGTATGTAAAGAAATTGGAATGTGAAAAATTCATATTTTCGTGTCGGGTTAGTGCACATGAGAATATGCGATCAGGTTTGCGCTTCAGTTTCTACTTTCTTTTTGCTCTATTGTCTTCTATGGGGGAATACGTGAACACGCACCCAATAATCTAAGTTTGTCTTTTTGCGCTCGTCGGATTAGCACGCTAGCAAAAACAGTTTACTTTCAACTCATAAAATGAGCGCAACCCGACGAGCACATAAAGCTTACTTTTAGCATAGTTGACGCTCAATCAAAATTGTTAAATAGAGCTTCACTCATAATCTAGCCCTTAGGATTTTATTGCGCACAATGATATTAAAGGGACAGTCTAGTCCAAAATAAACTTTCATGATTCAGATAGAGAGTGTAATTTAAAACAATTTTCCAATTTACTTTTGTCACCAATTTTGCTTTGTTCTCTTGGTATTCTTAGTTGAAATCTAAACCTAGGAGGTTCATATGCAAATTTCTAAGCCTGTGTAGGCCGCCTCTTCTCTCAGGGCATTTTAATAGTTTTTCACCACTAGAGGGTGTTAGTTCATGTGTGACATATAGATAACACTGTGCTCACGCACGTGGAGATCCAGTGAGCCAGCTATGATTGTCAAAAGAACTAAAATAAGGGGGCAGTTTGCAGAGGCTTAGATACAAGGTAATTACAGAGGTAAGAAGTGTATTTATATAATTGTGTTGGTTATGCAAAACTAGGGAATGGGTAATAAAGGGATTATCTATCATTTTAAACAATAACAATTCTGGTGTAGACTGTCCCTTTAACATATACAGTATATTTTTTTTATTTGTACAAATCATTTTATCCATTAGTCATTTAAAGGACATTGTACACTAGATTGTTCTTTGCATAAATGTTTTGTGGATGTTCCATTTATATAGCCCACCTTAGAGTGTTTTTGTAACAATTTATAGTTTGCTTATTATTTATTACATTATGCTGATTTTCAAACTCCTAACCAAGCCCCAAAGTATTAGATGTACACACGTGTTTACAGACTCCTGCTGGTTCCTGTTAGTGCAGTCTGAGTTTTCATATGCATGGGAGAGGTCTGCTCTTCCTGCTTTCCCATCCCCTTTCACTGGGTGTCCCAGCCTAACCTCATCAGCAGTGCTAAACTGGGAGCTTCAAAGTAAGTTTTTAAAATGTTTTATACTGGATTTGTAGATGATTATCTGTGCATATTCTTTATAGTAGTGTCTGTTGCATGGAGTTATATGACAATTGGTGTCTACTGTCTCTTTAAGGTTAATGTTTTTCACTGTAGCCAATGCGTCTGGGTGTTTACTGTTTAGCGTAAGAATGAATTCCTGTTAATGAGACCATAATGTAAAAAATCTATTATACAGATAAAACACAGCAATGAACCATGTTAAAACCTTTTATCTTGTAAAAAATATGTTTTATAAAACCAAAGAGAAAAGAGCAAACTAAAATATTGAATAAATTATGATTTATATAATTAAATGATTTACAAAATAAAAGCTCCTATCACTTTATTAATTTATTTTATTTTATAATAATTGGGCAAGTGAATTTGGTAGGTATGGAGTTGTTAGGATTAGATTAATTATGGTTTATATAATTAGCATTTAATGACTACCTTTGAACAGTAATCCAAATACTAAATAGCCATAAATAATTAAAAAAACACTTTATAAACACTTAATTCATTAATTTTTATTATATTTTTTTAAAATCAGAAGGCTAGATTTGGGAGATATTGAGCTGTTATGACTGCAATTGTTATAACTAGGTTAATTCTATAATTACAATTAAATTGCTACCTCTATTACCATTATTAAAATTATAAATATCCTTGAATAATTTAAAATAAATAAATAAAATGTTAATATGAACATAAAATAGTAAATGAAAATAGCAAATTACTGTATATTTTTCTTCTTTTAAAACTGTGCATAGTTTCACAATGTGTATGGGTATAAAAGGACACAATAATCAATTAAATTAAAATGTAGCCTATTGGATTTTGGCAAGTGAACTGATGGATTCCCCCATGTCTAATTCTGTTGTATAAATAATTGTGTAAACTACAGCATATTAACTTTCAGTTTCCTAAAACATCATATAATTTACCAAAGTCTAAAATAAATACCTTAATGGAATGTAAAAGTCAAATTAAAACTTTTATGGATAAGATAGAACATGCAACATATCTGTTGAGCCAATGAAAATAGGCATATATGTGTAGCCACCAATCACCAGCTAGCTCACAGCAGTGCTAGGTATGCTCTTCAACAAAGTATACCATAAGAATGAAGCAAATTTAATAAAATAAGTAAATTGGAAAGTTGTTAAATTGTACGCTCTGAATTATGAAAGTTTAAATTTTGAATGTAACTTCTCTTTAACTACCAAGCACCTTCTTCCTCCAGTTTAAACACCTGTGTTAGTAAATATCCATTTCACAACATACACACAGAGAGAGAAGTCACATCAAAGTAATGTCATATATGAAATCTGTCTGTGTGTTTAGAACTTTTGAATAGTAAAGATATTAACACGTATCTTGTTTTTTGGATTTTAGGAAAGAGGTGGAAGACCTTAGTGCCTCACATAAGAGACTTCAGCTTCAGAACTGAAAGAGTTAAGGTGCCAGAGAATGTAGGCGTGCCGCTACAAGCAATAACTGAGAATTCCGTGGAACAAGAAGAGAAGGGCCTGGTACCTAAAGAAGTATAGAGTTGTTAGAATAGGACTAGTTCCTAAAGGTTTATGTAACACAGAAAGTTTCATTGCGTCATACTTTGTTAGTATGCAGATAAACTCTCATAAAACCTTTTTTTCTTGTTGTACAGAAGTATACAAAAAATATGACCAACTATAAGTATTAATTTTCCTATCCAGCCATTTCCTTGATTTATTTTGTAAGTGATAACCTGTGAAACAAATTGTTCTGATTATTTTAAGAAAAAAATAAATAATATTGTACAATATGGTCTTTACAAAAATGTGTTTTGATTATATGATCCTTCATAGCTTTACACTCAGTTAAGAAATTTAGAGGATAAAATAGAAATGTCTGTATAGAAGTGGTGAGTTAATCCCTTCCTGAGCCTAGATTAGTAATGTCCCTACTATATAGAAATATAATGATCCAATATTTAAAATAACTAACTTACAAGCCTAACAATAAAAACAATGTGAAATAAACAACAATAGGGTTACCATTTAGTATAGTATAGCAACTCTTAAATGTGATCTATCCCCTTATCACACAACAAGATGTAATAAAAACAATGTGCATATATTTGTTAGATGTGCATTCGGCCAGGGAGGAATACAAATTTGTCTGAATTTAGACCAATTCAGGCATTTGTCAGAATACCTACTATCTGAAAGAACGGGGTAAAGAAATGGTTGTGGAACGAATCATATTGTATGTTTATTAGTTGTTTTAATTTTTTATTTGTATTTGTTTAGTGCCAAAACAAAGGTGCAGGAAACAAAGGAATGGAAAAGGAGTTAATTTGTCTAATCAGTTTGTTCATTTGCAGTGATGTATAAGGGTCTGACAATTCATTACTATATACTATACGCTATATATATATAGTTTTACTAATGATTAAGATTAGGGACAAGAAGTCAGGTATTAAATGCCAAAATAGCCTGTCCAATCCACTTTCAACCTAGCATAGGGAGGTCTGAGACTAGGGGAAGCTCAGCCATCTTTATTCACTTTGACTTGAGTTTTTTGGAATTTGCAGTTATGTGCCTCTGTCAGCTTTTTGTCATTGCCTCAAATATAATCAGCGACAGCTATTGTATCTCTTGCAGTTGTCCTAGTGCCAGTGCTAGTATTTACAGTGAATGTTTTTTTTTTACTGAAAAACATAATTTATGTAAGAACTTACCTGATAAATTCATTTCTTTCATATTAGCAAGAGTCCATGAGCTAGTGACATATGGGATATACATTCCTACCAGGAGGGGCAAAGTTTCCCAAACCTCAAAATGCCTATAAATACACCCCTCACCAGACCCACAAATCAGTTTAACGTATAGCCAAGAAGTGGGGTGATAAGAAAAAAGTGCGAAAGCATAAAAAATAAGGAATTGGAATAATTGTGCTTTATACAAAAAAATCATAACCACCACAAAAAAGGGTGGGCCTCATGGACTCTTGTAGCAAAAAAAGGGGGTTAAATAAACTAGCGCTTAAGAGTTAATATCCCTTGCCCTATTCTCCTACTATCTACTTCCCAGATAGAAAGGTGTATAAGGTGAAAAAGTGCAGGAGATTGAGGAACTACAAACACAAAAGCTAACTTGCGCAAGTTACAGAAACAAAAGGATTGTCTACAGTTTGGTGCTGTAATCAGAGCACTTCTACAAAGACCAGTGACAAGGTAACACAAAGAAAATTACCTACCGGAACCCCTTGTCTGAGAGTCAAACTGAGGACACATAGGAACCGCTGGGAAGCCGTGAGTAGTAACAGCTCACAAGAGAGGGTAAGAAAATCACCCCTAAACACTGTTTGGAACATTCCTTTTCTACAAATTAAGCTCACTGAGGATACAAAGAGGTAACTGTGAAACCGTAATATATCACAACATAAATATAAGGATAAAGAACACAGCCCTCAGTAATTTATCTCCAATTACTTACAAATGCTTTGATGAACTTTTTAGATACACAAAATTACAACCAATATAAGTAAACAGCCATTGTGGGGACACCATTTATAATCTTGCATTTAAATTGTTTTAACTAATTGTTAGTTTTTGCTACATATTTGTAATTTTAAAGTTGATGAAATATAGATATAAAATATCAAATAGAGACAAATATTATTAATTGTGTTGAAATAAAAGAATACATTCTATCTAAAATCTTTGAACAAAGGATACAGAAGAGCAGATAAATCCTTTTATTTGTGTATGAAACAAATGTATATCTGAATTTTAGAAATTTTATGAATTGATCGATATAGTGTTGCAACACTTAGGGATTGTGATTTATTTTATCTTGGTATTATCATGTTTTTATTTTGAAAATAAATTGTAGAAGAATTTTTCACTTATTCTGTCCAAGGTCCAGTTTTTTCTACATATTTAGCTAACGACCTCCATACACACCTTTATCCCTTTTGCAGATTAAGCGCCTAATCTCCATAACTTTTTCACCTCATGGACTCTTGCTAATATGAAAGAAATGAATTTATCAGGTAAGTTCTTACATAAATTATGTTTCTTTCATGTAATTAGCAAGAGTCCATGAGCTAGTGACGTATGGGATATACATTCCTACCAGGAGGGGCAAAGTTTCCCAAACCTCAAAATGCCTATAAATACACCCCTCACCACACCCACAAATCAGTTTTACAAACTTTGCCTCCTATGGAGGTGGTGAAGTAAGTTTGTGCTAGATTCTACGTTGATATGCGCTCCGCAGCAGGTTGGAGCCCGGTTTTCCTCTCAGCGTGCAGTGAATGTCAGAGGGATGTGAGGAGAGTATTGCCTATTTGAATTCAATGATCTCCTTCTACAGGGTCTATTTCATAGGTTCTCTGTTATCGGTCGTAGAGATTCATCTCTTACCTCCCTTTTCAGATCGACGATATACTCTTATATATACCATTACCTCTACTGATTCTCGTTTCAGTACTGGTTTGGCTTTCTACTACATGTAGATGAGTGTCCTGGGGTAAGTAAGTCTTATTTTCTGTGACACTCTAAGCTATGGTTGGGCACTTTTTTATAAAGTTCTAAATATATGTATTCAAACATTTATTTGCCTTGACTCAGGATGTTCATCGTTCCTTATTTCAGACAGTCAGTTTCATATTTGGGATAATGCATATGAATAAATCAATTTTTTCTTACCTTAAAATTTGACTTTTTTCCCTGTGGGCTGTTAGGCTCGCGGGGGCTGAAAATGCTTCATTTTATTGCGTCATTCTTGGCGCAGACTTTTTTGGCGCAAAAATTTTTTCTGTTTCCGGCGTCATACGTGTTGCCGGAAGTTGCGTCATTTTTGACGTTTTTTTTGCGCCAAAAGTGTCGGTGTTCCGGATGTGGCGTCATTTTTGCCGCCAAAAGCATTTAGGCGCCAAATAATGTGGGCGTCTTTTTTGGCGCTAAAAAAATATGGGCGTCACTATTGTCTCCACATTATTTAAGTCTCATTATTTATTGCTTCTGGTTGCTAGAAGCTTGTTCACTGGCATTTTTTCCCATTCCTGAAACTGTCATTTAAGGAATTTGATCAATTTTGCTTTATATGTTGTTTTTTCTATTACATATTGCAAGATGTTCCACGTTAACACTGAGTCAGAAGATACTTCTGGAAAATCGCTGCCTGGTGCTGGATCTACCAAAAAAGTGTATCTGCTGTAAACTTATGGTATCTGTTCCTCCAGCTGTTGTTTGTACTGATTGTCATGACAAACTTGTTAATGCAGATAATATTTCCTTTAGTACTGTTACATTACCTGTTGCTGTTCCGTCAACATCTAATACTCAGAGTGTTCCTGATAACATAAGAGATTTTGTTTCTTTTTTTTTTTTTTTTTACGATAAATCTTTTTATTGAAATCGCAAATATTACAGTTACATAATCAGTCAGCAGAAGGAAATTTCTTTTACAAGTATAACTCAACAACTAACATAAATAAGAACATTAATACAAATAAAAAACAGGAGCATATGATCACAGTACATTCTGGCATAATCAATTAACACAACCAGCACCTTAGTACGGCTCAGCTTAGTGTAATTAGCATAGATCTTGTTCCCAAAGAAATATCACATCTGCAATAAAGTCCTTTTTACCAACATAAGTGTAATAGATTTTCTCCAATTCTAAAATATGATTAACTTCTCTCATCCACATCTCATATGATGGAACTATATCTTTTTTCCAAAACCTGGGTATCAGACGTCTAGCACAGTTAAGCATAATCTGCAAAAGCTTCTTCCTATATAGACATGGGGTTTTTGGTATATCACCCAAAAGGACCATAGTAATTGTAAGTTTTATAGTGTTTCCTATAGTTTTCGTGAGTTTATCGCCAACAGCCTTCCAGTATGTCTGTAAGAGTGGACAGGACCACCATGTATGGGAAAGAGTGCCAATCTCCCCGCAATGTCTCCAGCAATAGGGGGATGAGTTAGGGTAAATGCTGTGAAGACGGCGAGGTGTTAAATACCATCTTGACATTAGCTTGAAGTTCATTTCTATTAAAGTTAGTGAAAGGGAAGCCTTTTTATTTTCCCTGAAAATACGACTCCAATGAGTATCAGGTAGGTTTATGCCAAGCTCTCTTTCCCATTTACCAATAAATGCAGGTTTTTTAGAGGGAAAAGATCCCCTAAGTAATTTGTAAACTATTGAGATATGAGAGCTTTTAATAGAAGGGGATGTACACAGTGACTCAAAGGGGGTTAGGGGTCTGGTAAGGGTTGTTTTGTGTGGGCTATTGAATATGGCATGTCTGACTTGGAAATAGGGGAACCACATATGGAACGGTGGGCCTAGCAATTGACCTATCTCTGCTTGTGTACGTATCAACCCGCCATGAAGAAGAATATGTGCTGGTATATTAGAAGGGGAACCTGCAATCAAAGGTGTTTGGATAGTCTGGGATTTTAAGAAAAGGGAGTTATTTAATAGAGGGGTGAGGGGGGATATCTGCGTAGATATCAGGCTATCTCTAGCCAGTAGTTTATCCCATGTGCGGATAGTGGTTGCTATGAAATAGTCATTCCAAATCTCTAAGGGTCTCAACTTTGGTGGAGTCCAACATTGATCACCTAGGTTAATTCCACCTGCCAGGTAGGTTTCCATTTGCACCCAGGGTTTTTCAGAAGGAGAATGTTTCCAGGCTACAATGCGTGCTAGGTGTCGCTCTATAATAGTTTATCAAGTTAGGTGCTCCCAGTCCACCATCTTCTCTATCTAGGAATAGTGTTTCTCTGGCCACTCTAGATCTTTTGTGCGACCAGATAAACTGGTCAAATTTTTTTTGTTGTCGTGTAAGAAATTGTGTAGGGATGTCTATTGGGAGCACTTGAAAAAGGTATAAAAATTTAGGGATAATACTCATTTTTATTGCATTTATACGTCCCATCCAAGAAAGCCGACCCTGTTTGTGCCAGGATTCCAACAATTTATTGGTTTCGTCTTGCAAAGGGGTATAATTAAGGGAGAATAGTTTTGTTTGTATTGCTGATATGTCGATGCCTAGATACCTTATTTTCTTGGCTATCTGGAAAGAAGTGTATGTTGTGATAAAGTGTGTTTCTTCATCATTGAGATACAGTGATAGGATCATTGACTTGTTCATATTGACTGAGAAATTAGAAACCGATCCATACTCCTCCAGTTCTCCCAGTAGTGCCGGGACTGAGGTGAGGGGTGAGCGCAGGGTAAATATAACATCATCTGCGTATAGGAGACATTTCTGCAATAGATCACCAAAGGGGACGCCTTGTATATTATGATTACACCGTATTCTAGAGGCAAACGCCTCTACAGCCAAGGCAAATAGTAGGGGCGAGAGAGGGCATCCCTGCCGTGTGCCATTATTTATGGGGATTTCCTGGGAGAGTGTGCCGTTGATCATGACAAAAGCTGTTGGGTTACTATAGAGGGCTTGTATGCGTGATATCATTGTGCATGAAAACCCAAACTTTGACAGGATGGACCACAGTAAATCCCAGTCCACCCTGTCAAAGGCCTTCTCGGCATCTATAGAGAGAAGTATCAAGGGTGTCTTGGAGGCAGAAGTGCTTGAGAGGGTATGCAGGACTCTAATGGTATTCTCCTTAGCTTCCCTTCCAGGGATGAAACCGACCTGGTCGGGGTGCACCAGAAAGGGAAGGAATTTGCTAATTCTCGTGGCTAACAATTTGGCATATAGTTTGATATTTATTAACGATATGGGGCGGTAATTAGTTACTTTCTCTGGTGGCTTGCCCGGTTTGGGTATCACCGAGATTGTGGCTTCTAGTAATGTTGTCGGAAGTTGATTAATCTGGTCGATAGAGGTGTACATCTCTAGCAGATGGGGGCTAAGAAGGGGTTTGAAGAGGTGATAAAATTTAGGTGTGAATCCGTCTGGGCCGGGTGCTTTTCCTTGTGGCAAGTCTTTAATGGCTAGTAATATCTCCTGTAAAGTAAACTGTTTGTCTAGATTTTCTATATCGGTATCAGAAAGCTTAGGGAGCTGGGTCTGATCAAGATACGAATTTATTCGCTGCTGTTTATCTTCTGGACTTAAGGAGGGAATGTTATATAGGGAGGTGTAGTTCTGCGCAAACTGATTAGCGATTTCAGTGTTATCAGAATGGGCAACGCCCGAGGAGTCTATAATCTTAGTGATATGTGTTTTATATCGCTTTTTACGTAAGGATCTCGCCAGTAAGCGCCCGGCCTTATTGTTTTCAATTAAAAACTTGGACTCGGATGTGATAGCTCTCATATGTGCATTTTGTATTAAGTATTGGTTTAAAGCTTCCCTGGCAAGTTGTGATCTCGCTAGTAAAGATTGTGACTGGGGGTTTCTTTTCAGCTCTTTTTCACAGTTATTAAACTCTGAGGTCAGAGAAGCAAATTGAGCAGCACGCTGTTTGCGTTGCCTATGCGTGTGACCCATAATCACCCCCCTTATGAAACACTTATATGCCTCCCAGTTAGTTATTGCAGATGTGTCTAGGTGATTGTTGAAAGAGAAATACTCTGTGGTTTTCTCTGCTACATCGGTGACTATTAAGGGGTCTAAGAAAATCTGATCATTTAGTTTCCAACGTTGTTGGAAGCCTGGCTTAGAGGTCCAAATAAAGGTGGAACAGACCATGCTATGGTCAGACCATGTAGTATGGTATAGTCTAGAGTCAACAAGGGAGGGAAGCATACTTTGTTCACAGAAGATATAATCGATACGTGTGTAAGTGTGTTGTGGGTTTGAAAAAAAAGGAGAAATCTTTAGTGGATGGGTGGGTAGTTCTCCAAGAGTCAAAGAAGGGAATAGAGCATATTGCTCGCCAGTTGGCTTTTATCTGAGTGTTCCTGATATATGACCTGCCTGAGGACGTGTCTAATGCGGGATTAATAGGGAAGTTTAAGTCGCCCCCTAAGAAGATGGGTCCCTTTGATATATCAAGTATCTGGTTTATCACCCTATGGAAGAAGGGAGGTTTAGGGCAGTTCGGGGCATAAATGTTAGCTAGAGTTATGGGTCTACCAAAGTATAGCCCCACTAAAACAAGAAAACGACCCTCTTTATCAAGATATTTGGTAAGTAGTTCAAAAGACGTACCTTTTCTAAAAGATATACAAACCCCATTATGTCTAGTCGGGCCTGAGCACAAAAAATGCTGGTCATAATGGAGTTTCGAAAGGATGGGTTCATTCGATTTTTTAAAGTGCGTCTCTTGTATCATGATAATGTCCACTCTTTTTTTATAGAAATCGTGGAAGGCTATTGAGTGCTTTTGTGGTGAGAGAAAACCTTTAACATTTTGCATAGCTAGCTTAAACTGACTAGATTGTTTTGGTATTGACATGTGTATGTTGTCAGGGACTTATAAAGAAAGGGAAACCAAGATGTACTGGTCACGTGTATCGTGTGTATGGGGGTTTTGGTGTCAGAGAGTACAAATATATAAAACCAAAATATATAACTCTAAAACAAAGGAACAGAACAATTTGTAATAACTGTGTCCAAGGATATACTGAAGTGATACAGTAAGAAGAGGGAGAGGGGGGGAGAAGGAAGGGGAACAGGGAAAGGAAGGATAGGGGAGGGGGGGAAGGGGGGAAAGTAAGATTGGTGTAGGGTGAAAGTGGAACGATATCTGTAGTCCTCTGCCAGCGAGGGCAGAGGGTACGAGGGAAGAGAGGTAGGGGGAACAGACAGCTAGTGAGAAGCTGAGAAAGAGAGGGAAATGGGGGAAGGTACGGCCCGGTGGAGCCGCCCCCAACAGACCTGATATTATCAAGTGCATGTTCGAGACCAAAGACAATAAGAAGAAAAAACAAACATAATTTGAACAGTGAAACCTCAAACCTTATGCATGACATACTAACAATAAAACAATAGAACATTGAGCATTGTATATCAAACCATTGCGACATGAGAATAAGCCAACATTTATAAGCTTTTGTGGGAAATAACTTGATTTTTGCAAGTCAAAAGTCTCAATAAGTTCAAACAGCATAAGCGCGCTCAGAAATAGGATCTGTGGTGCGAGATTATGCATATTCAGTTTCGTTAAAAGTCAAAGTGAGATAGAACAAGGTATCACCCTGTAGGGTGTGTGTACAGCCATATACTCACAAACTCTTGGGTATCGGGTCATGTAGTGACAGCCACAGCAGAGTCCATCTGAGCTGCAATAGCTGTGCAAATCTTCTTACGCTGTTGTTTACCAATGATTTCAGACCAAAGTCTCCACTGTGGCCTTGGCAAAGGAGTTGAAGCTTTGGAGGGTCCAGGGGCTGCAGCCTCAGGAACCGGTATATCCAAAAGTTAGCAGAAATCATTAATATCCTCTGTAGAAGTGCATTAAAATCTTTTGCCATTTTTGATTATTTGTAGTGATACTGGGAATCCCCACCTATAAGGGATTTTTAGGGAGCGCAGGTGGGCAGTGAAGAGTGCAAATTCTTTTCTCAATAACAGCGTTCTGGTCGATAAATCTTGAAAAATTTGAATTTTCGCACGTTGAAAGGAAAATGTAGGTTGTGATCTTGCCATTTGAAATATCTTTTCTCTATCCCTGTAGCTCGAAAAGCACACTATTATATCCCTTGGGGTCTGATTATCGTTTGGTTTAGGCCTAAGAGACCTGTGTGCTCTCTCGATAGGTATAACATCAATCACTCTCTGGTTAGAGATGGCTAGAGACTGTAGAAGATTTTGTAGGTGTTCAGATATATCTTCATTTTTCACAGATTCAGGGATTCCTCGAATCCGAAGATTATTTCTCCTTGTTCTATTTTCAATATCGTCTATTTTATTCTCTAGGTCCGAAATCTGCTGCTGCTGACTGTCTATAGTGCGTGACATCTCAGAAACATCTCTGGTGATCTCTTCAGTGTGATCCTCAAGGGATTCAACTCTACACCCTAGATCATTTATATCTTTCTTTAGCGCAGCACATTCTGATTTAATACAGGATTTAACCTGGTTAATGAGGGCCTCCATAACTTTTAGTGTGACTGGGCCATCTTCACTATGGTGCTGAGTGTGAGGGGGGGATGCTGCTGATTGAACTGTGTCCGGATTGTCAGATAAATCCTCTTCCTCACTGCAAGCTTGAGATATCTCAGGTTTTTTCTTTTTGTGATCTGAGCTTTTAAAGAAAGTATTCACTGTTCCAGAAACCAAAGTGGTCTTTAGTGTCTTATCGTTCTTGGTGTTTCTGCGTACCGCCATGCTGACAAAACAGGTACAGGTTTTTGCTCTTTTACAATAAAATTGAACTTTCCTGGTGTATAATGTTGCAAGTCTATCTCTGAGATGTCACTGGGATTGAGGTATATCTTTCTTTATGACATTAAGTCAAAACACAGGCTTTACGGTAGTTCGTGTATACAACACCACTTGCCCCTGGAGTGCATTAAATTATCTCTGTGTTAGAAGCTGGGGGCGTTTTTTGGGCCTTCAAGAACTATTAGAGCATTTTGGTATTTGGCATTATGCTGTTAATCACTCGTTTTTGCTCTCCATTATCCCAACGTGGCGTTGCTTACCCTGTTACTATGATAATCCTGCAGTTCTCTGAGGGAAGGCTTCTTCCAGCGTTCGTCACCAGAACGCATGAGCAGGCTTCAGATGCGGCCTCCTTTACGGGTCGGGAGCCCAAACAGCTGTTCTGCCGTAATCACGGCTCAGAAAATCAGTCCGGAGGTCCCCGTGTGCTTTACCCTCATGCCACGGTAGAAATCAGATCTCTCCTGGCTGTATATACTCATCTGTGAGGAAGCTCCACCGCCGCCGTTTCAGGAGCTCTAACAAAGTGCGGCCATTCAGCATGCCCGCACGCTCCGCCCCCCGAGATTTTGTTTCTAAATCCATTAAGAAGGCTATGTCTGTTATTCCTCCTTCTAGTAAACGTAAAAAGTCTTTTAAAACTTCTCATTTTTCAGATGAATTTTTAAATGAACATCATCATTCTGATTCTGATAATGGTTCTTCTGGTTCAGAGGATTCTGTCTCAGAGGTTGATGCTGATAAATCTTCATATTTATTTAAAATGGAATTTATTCGTTCTTTACTTAAAGAAGTCCTAATTGCATTAGAAATAGAGGATTCTAGTCCTCTTGATACTAAATCTAAACGTTTAGATAAGGTTTTTAAATCTCCTGTAGTTATTCCAGAAGTTTTTCCTGTCCCTGATGCTATTTCTGAAGTAATTTCCAGGGAATGGAATAATTTGGGTAATTCATTTACTCCTTCTAAACGTTTTAAGCAATTATATCCTGTGCCATCTGACAGATTAGAGTTTTGGGACAATATCCCTAAGGTTGATGGGGCTGTCTCTACTCTTGCTAAGCGTACTACTATTCCTACGGCAGATGGTACTTCCTTTAAGGATCCTTTAGATAGGAAAATTGAATCCTTTCTAAGAAAAGCTTACTTGTGTTCAGGTAATCTTCTTAGACCTGCTATATCTTTAGCGGATGTTGCTGCAGCTTCAACTTTTTGGTTAGAAGCTTTAGCGCAACAAGTAACAGATCATAATTCTCATAGCATTATTAATCTTCTTCAACATGCTAATAATTTTATTTGTGATGCCATCTTTGATATCATTAGAGTTGATGTCAGGTATATGTCTCTAGCTATTTTAGCTAGAAGAGCTTTATGGCTTAAAACTTGGAATGCTGATATGTCTTCTAAGTCTACTCTGCTTTCCCTTTCTTGCCAGGGTAATAAATTATTTGGTTCTCAGTTGGATTCTATTATCTCAACTGTTGCTGGAGGGAAAGGAACTTTTTTACCACAGGATAAAAAATCTAAAGGTAAATTTAGGTCTAATAATCGTTTTCGTTCCTTTCGTCACAACAAGGAACAAAAGCCTGATCCTTCATCCTCAGGAGCGGTATCAGTTTGGAAACCATCTCCAGTCTGGAATAAATCCAAGCCTTTTAGAAAACCAAAGCCAGCTCCTAAGTCCACATGAAGGTGCGGCCCTCATTCCAGCTCAGCTGGTAGGGGGCAGATTAAGTTTTTTCAAAGAAATTTGGATCAATTCCGTTCACAATCTTTGGATTCAGAACATTGTTTCAGAAGGGTACAGAATTGGCTTCAAGATAAGGCCTCCTGCAAAGAGATTTTTTCTTTCCCGTGTCCCAGTAAACCCAGCGAAGGCTCAAGCATTTCTGAAATGTGTTTCAGATCTAGAGTTGGCTGGAGTAATTATGCCAGTTCCAGTTCTGGAACAGGGGCTGGGGTTTTATTCAAATCTCTTCATTGTACCAAAGAAGGAGAATTCCTTCAGACCAGTTCTGGATCTAAAAATATTGAATCGTTATGTAAGGATACCAACATTCAAAATGGTAACTGTAAGGACTATCCTGCATTTTGTTCAGCAAGGGCATTATATGTCTACAATAGATTTACAGGATGCATATCTGCATATTCCGATTCATCCAGATCACTATCAGTTTCTGAGATTCTCTTTCCTAGACAAGCATTACCAGTTTGTGGCTCTACCATTTGGCCTAGCAACAGCTCCAAGAATTTTTACAAAGGTTCTCGGTGCCCTTCTGTCTGTAATCAGAGAACAGGGTATTGTGGTGTTTCCTTATTTGGACGATATCTTGGTACTTGCTCAGTCTTCACATTTAGCAGAATCTCATACGAATCGACTTGTGTTGTTTCTTCAAGATCATGATTGGAGGATCAATTTACCAAAAAGTTCATTGATTCCTCAGACAAGGGTAACCTTTTTAGGTTTCCAGATAGATTCAGTGTCCATGACTCTGTCTTTGACAGACAAGAGACGTCTAAAATTGATATCAGCTTGTCAAAACCTTCAGTCACAATCATTCCTTTCAGTAGCCTTATGCATGGAAATTCTAGGTCTTATGACTGCTGCATCGGACGCGATCCCCTTTGCTCGTTTTCACATGCGACCTCTTCAGCTCTGTATGCTGAACCAGTGGTGCAGGGATTTCACAAAGATATCTCAATTAATATCTTTAAAACCGATTGTACGACACTCTCTGTCATGGTTGACAGATCACCATCGTTTAGTTCAGGGGGCTTCTTTTGTTCTTCCGACCTGGACTGTAATTTCAACAGATGCAAGTCTTACAGGTTGGGGAGCTGTGTGGGGGTCTCTGACAGCACAAGGGGTTTTGGAATCTCAGGAGGTGAGATTACCGATCAATATTTTGGAACTCCGTGCAATTTTCAGAGCTCTTCAGTCATGGCCTCTTCTAAAGAGAGAATTGTTCATTTGTTTTCAGACAGACAATGTCACAACTGTGGCATACATCAATCATCAAGGAGGGACTCACAGTTCTCTGGCTATGAAAGAAGTATCTCAAATTCTGGTATGGGCGGAATCCAGCTCCTGTCTACTTTCTGCAGTTCATATCCCAGGTATAGACAATTGGGAAGCGGATTATCTCAGTCGCCAAACGTTACATCCGGGCGAATGGTCTCTTCACCCAGAGGTATTTCTTCAGATTGTTCAAATGTGGGGACTTCCAGAAATAGATCTGATGGCCTCTCATCTAAACAAGAAACTTCCCAGGTATCTGTCCAGATCCAGGGATCCTCAAGCGGAAGCAGTGGATGCATTGTCACTTCCTTGGAAGTATCATCCTGCCTATATCTTTCCGCCTCTAGTTCTTCTTCCAAGAGTAATCTCCAAGATTCTGAAGGAATGCTCGTTTGTTCTGCTGGTAGCTCCAGCATGGCCTCACAGGTTTTGGTATGCGGATCTTGTCCGGATGGCCTCTTGCCAACCGTGGACTCTTCCATTAAGACCAGACCTTCTGTCGCAAGGTCCTTTTTTCCATCAGGATCTCAAATCCTTAAATTTAAAGGTATGGAGATTGAAAGCTTGATTCTTAGTCAAAGAGGTTTCTCTGACTCTGTGATTAATACTATGTTACAGGCTCGTAAATCCGTATCTAGGGAGATATATTATAGAGTCTTATATTTCTTGGTGTCTTTCTCATAATTTTTCCTGGCATTCTTTTAGAATTCCGAGAATTTTACAGTTTCTTCAGGATGGTTTGGATAAAGGTTTGTCTGCAAGTTCCTTGAAAGGACAAATCTCTGCTCTTTCTGTTCTTTTTCACAAAAAGATTGCTAATCTTCCTGATATTCATTGTTTGGTACAACCTTTGGTTCGTATAAAACCTGTCATTAAGTCAATTTCTCCTCCTTGGAGTTTGAATTTGGTTCTGGGGGCTCTTCAAGCTCCTCCGTTTGAACCTATGCATTCATTGGACATTAAATTACTTTCTTGGAAAGTTTTGTTCCTTTTGGCCATCTCTTCTGCCAGAAGACTTTCTGAATTATCTGCTCTTTCTTGTGAGTCTCCTTTTCTGATTTTTCACCAGGATAAGGTGGTGTTGCGAACTTCTTTTAAATTTTTACCTAAGGTTGTGAATTCTAACAACATTAGTAGAGAAATTGTGGTTCCTTCATTATGTCCTAACCCTAAGAATTCTAAGGAGAAATCATTGCATTCTTTGGATGTAGTTAGAGCTTTGAAATATTATGTTGAAGCTACTAAGTATTTCCGAAAGACTTCTAGTCTATTTGTTATCTTTTCCGGTTCTAGGAAAGGTCAGAAGGCCTCTGCCATTTCTTTGGCATCTTGGTTGAAATCTTTAATTCATCATGCTTATGTCGAGTCGGGTAAAACTCCGCCTCAAAGGATTACAGCTCATTCTACTAGGTCAGTTTCTACTTCCTGGGCGTTTAGGAATGAAGCTTCGGTTGATCAGATTTGCAAAGCAGCAACTTGGTCTTCTTTGCATACTTTTACTAAATTCTACCATTTTGATGTGTTTTCTTCTTCTGAAGCTTTTTTTGGTAGAAAAGTACTTCAGGCAGCTGTTTCAGTTTGAATCTTCTGCTTATATTTTCAGTTTTTTTCTTTATAAGATTTAAACTTTATTTTTGGGTGTGGATTTTTTTCAGCGGAATTGGCTGTCTTTATTTTATCCCTCCCTCTCTAGTGACTCTTGCGTGGAAGATCCACATCTTGGGTAGTCATTATCCCATACGTCACTAGCTCATGGACTCTTGCTAATTACATGAAAGAAAACATAATTTATGTAAGAACTTACCTGATAAATTCATTTCTTTCATATTAGCAAGAGTCCATGAGACCCACCCTTTTTTGTGGGTCTTCTTTATAAGATTTAAACTTTATTTTTGGGTGTGGAATTTTTTCAGCGGAATTGGCTGTCTTTATTTTATCCCTCCCTCTCTAGTGACTCTTGCGTGGAAGATCCACATCTTGGGTAGTCATTATCCCATACGTCACTAGCTCATGGACTCTTGCTAATTACATGAAAGAAAACATAATTTATGTAAGAACTTACCTGATAAATTCATTTCTTTCATATTAGCAAGAGTCCATGAGACCCACCCTTTTTTGTGGTGGTTATGATTTTTTTGTATAAAGCACAATTATTCCAATTCCTTATATTTATGCTTCGCACTTTTTTCTTATCACCCCACTTCTTGGCTATTCGTTAAACTGATTTGTGGGTGTGGTGAGGGGTGTATTTATAGGCATTTTGAGGTTTGGGAAACTTTGCCCCTCCTGGTAGGAATGTATATTCCCATACGTCACTAGCTCATGGACTCTTGCTAATATGAAAGAAATGAATTTATCAGGTAAGTTCTTACATAAATTATGTTTTTCTTTCATGTAATTAGCAAGAGTCCATTAGCTAGTGACGTATGGGATAATGACTACCCAAGATGTGGATCTTCCACGCAAGAGTCACTAGAGAGGGAGGGATAAAATAAAGACAGCCAATTCCGCTGAAAAAAATCCACACCCAAAATAAAGTTTAAATCTTATAATGAAAAAAAAATGAAATTATAAGCTGAAGAATCAAACTGAAACAGCTGCCTGAAGTACTTTTCTACCAAAAACTGCTTCAGAAGAAGAAAACACATCAAAATGGTAGAATTTAGTAAAAGTATGCAAAGAAGACCAAGTTGCTGCTTTGCAAATCTGATCAACAGAAGCTTCATTCCTATACGCCCAGGAAGTAGAAACTGACCTAGTAGAATGAGCTGTAATCCTTTGAGGCGGAGTTTTACCCGACTCGACATAGGCATGATGAAACAAAGATTTTAACCAAGATGCCAAAGAAATGGCAGAAGCCTTCTGACCTTTCCTAGAACTGGAAAAGATAACAAATAGACTAGAAGTCTTTCGGAAATCCTTAGTAGCTTCAACATAATATTTCAAAGCTCTAACTACATCCAAAGAATGCAACGACTTTTCCTTAGAATTCTTAGGATTAGGACACAATGAAGGAACCACAATTTCTCAACTAATGTTGTTAGAATTCACAACCTTAGGTAAAAATTTAAAAGAAATTCGCAACACCGCCTTATCCTGAAAAAATCAGAAAAGGAGACTCACAAGAAAGAGCAGATAATTCAGAAACTCTTCCCAAGAAAGTAATTTAATTTCCAGCGAATGCATAGGTTCAAACGGAGGAGCTTGAAGAGCCCCCAGAACCAAATTCAAACTCCAAGGAGGAGAGATTGACTTAATAACAGGTTTTATACAAGCCAAAGCTTGTACAAAACAATGAATATCAGGAAGACTAGCAATCTTTCTGTGAAAAAGAACAGAAAGAGCAGAGATTCGACCTTTCAAGGAACTTGCAGACAAACCTTATCCAAACCATCCTGAAGAAACTGTAAAATTCTAGGAATTCTAAAAGAATGCCAAGAAAAATGATGAGAAAAACACCAAGAAATGTAAATCTTCCAGACTCGATAATATATCTTCCTAGATACAGTTTTACGAGCCTGTAACATAGTATCAATCACAGAGTCAGAGAAACCTCTATGACTGAGAATCAAGCGTTCAATCTCCATACCTTCAAATTTAAGGATTTGAGAACCTGATGGAAAAAAGGACCTTGCGATAGAAGGTCTGGTCTTAACGGAAGAGTCTATGGTTGGCAAGTGGCCATCCGGACAAGATCCGCATACCAAAACCTGTGAGGCCATGCTGGAGCCACCAGCAGAATAAACAAACGTTCCTTTAGAATCTTGGAAAAAGAAATATAGGCGGAAAGATATAAGCAGGATGATACTTCCAAGGAAGTGACAATGCATCCACTGCTTCCGCCTGAGGATCCCTGGATCTGGACAGATACCTGGGAAGCTTCTTGTTTAGATGAGAAGCCATCAGATCTATTTCTGGAAGTCCCCATATTTGAACAATCTGAAGAAATACCTCTGGGTGAAGAAACCATTCACCTGGATGTAGCGTTTGGCGACTGAGATAATCCGCTTCCCAATTGTCTATACCTGGGATATGAACCGCAGAAATTAGACAGGAGCTGGATTCCGCCCATACAAGTATTCGAGAGACTTCTTTCATAGCCAGAGGACTGTGAGTTCCTCCTTGATGATTGACATATGCCACGGTTGTGACATCGTCCGTCTAGAAACAAATGAACGACTCTCTCTTTAGTAGAGGCCACGACTGAAGAGCTCTGAAAATTGCACGGAGTTCCAAAAATGTTGATTGGTAATCTCGCCTCCTGAGATTCCCAAACCCCTTGTGCTGTCAGAAACCCCCATACAGCTCCCCAACCTGTCAGACTTGCATCTGTTGAGATCACAGTCTAGGTTGGAAGAACAAAAGAAGCCCCCTGAACTAAACGATGGTGGTCTGTCCACCACGTCAGAGAGTGTCGAACAATCGGTTTAAAAGATATTAATTGAGATATCTTTGTATAATCCCTGCACCACTGGTTCAGCATACAGAGCTGAAGAGATCGCATGTGAAAACGAGCAAAGGGGATCGCATCCAATGCTGCAGTCATAAGACCTAGAATTTCCATGCATACGGCTACCGAAGGGAAAGATTGAGACTGAAGGTTTCGATAAGCTGAAACCAATTTCAGACGCCTCTTGTCCGTCAGAGACAGAATCAAGAACACTGAATCTATCAGGAAACCTAAAAACGTTACCCTTGTCTGAGGAATCAAACAAACTTTTTGGTAAATTGATCCTCCAACCATGTTCTTGAAGAAACAACACTTATAAAAGACTGGAAAGGTTCTTTCTAGTGAAAATGAGCAAAGGGAATTGAATCCAATGCTGTGGCCATAAGACCTAAAACTTCTATGCATATATAGCAACTGAAGGAAATAATAGAGACTAAAGGTACCGATAGACGGAACCCAATAACATTATCCCTTGTCTGATAGAGACAAGGACAGTGACACAAAATATCTGGAAACCTAAAAAAGGTGACCCTTGTGTGAGGAATCAAGAGCTTTTGAAAAGAAGATCCTCTAACTATGTCCTGAAGAGTAAGTGAATCATATGAGATTCCGCATCCTCAGAAAATAATCTGGATGAAAACAGAAAAATGAAAATATGCATTTATTGTATCTAATGAAAACAAATAATGCTATCAATGACCATAAAAAGGCAAAATAGTTTGAATAAAACTCCAAAACCCGGTTCCTCAAAAGGAACTGGAAGAAATACCCCAGAAGATTCCAGGTCTGAGCAGCGCTTGAACCCCATGGGTGCCCAGCCATGCTTCAACAGTACCCAAAATATATAGGACAGAAACACAGTAAAAGAAAGTGTTAGCCTTACTGGAATAAAATCAAAGAAATTTGGACAAAATAAATTTCAAAGAAGCCTTAACCTGCCCCTTACCAGCCAAGCTGGAATACGGCACGTACATCGCAAAATTAGGGAGCTGATTTCGAACTCCAATTATAGACATGTTACTTGGGAAAGAACTCAGGAATTCGTTCCTTAATAAGAACAACCAAACTAGTATAAGCTTAAAGTTTTAGTCTTAGAACTCAACCTTGAAGCCCAGAGTAACAGTTAAGAATTGAATCCAATTATAAAACAAATAATTGATTATCTTAGAACAAAAGAAATATGGATTTTTTTTTTGTTTTTTTTTTTAAAATCACAAAATTCTTCTAGCTAAAAAAGCTTAAGACATAGATTAACCCTCATTTGCGAAAATATTCAATAAAATGAAGACACAAATGAAATTATTAGCATGATAGTCCAGTTTAAAGGACCAGCCAATACAGTGGACTTGCATAATCAATAAATGCAAAACAACAAGACAAATGCAACAGCACCTAGTCTAGTGCTAAAATAAATCATAATCTGTTTACTTGATCTTAAAGTAAACAGAGAAAATGAAGCAATTGCAATATCCAAATAAATCACAGGACCAAGAAAAGTACCTGAAACTAAATAATTTTCCATAAATAAGATACAACTATCTAAAGGAAAATAAATACTATTTTGCTATAGAAACAATAGCATAATTAGTAGAATTAGAGATAGCCCCAATAAATTGGAGAACCCTCCAAATTGAGTTTAACTGCTGGCAAAGAATATAGTTTAAAACCTTTGAAGAAGGAATAAAAGAAAATTCTCAGCCTATTCCATTCCCTAGTATAGGGAATTGGAAAGAAAACCTCTGAAAACACAGAAGAAATAAATAGGCAGAAATAATGTCAGCTAGTCTTAAAGAACTAGTTACCTTAATATCCAAAATAATCAACACCTTTTCAACAAAGAACAAATGTACTTTAATAATAGAAAAATAAAAAAGTAGATTTGTTAGTGTCAATATCTGATGAAGAAAATTTCTGAAAGAGAAAAAAACATCATCAGAGAAGGATAAATCAGTATGTTGTTGGTCATTTGAAACTTCAATAATTAAAAAAGAAGTGAAAAAGACCTAAAAATTTTATTAGAAGGCACGAAGTCAGACAAAGCCTTTAACATAGAATCAGAAAAATATTTCTTATAAGTCTTCTAAATATTTCTTGTAAGAAAAGAAAATTGTGACAGACCCTTCGGTCAGGACTGAAAGTGTTAACTTTATTTTCTAACCACAAGTGGCTGGCTCCAGCTACAATCTAATTAATGCTTAGCATTCTATTGTTTGATCACCTCCAGAGAGAAAAACGCCTAAGTGATAAGGAGAGTCAAGAGTGTCCTGTGGTTGAAGTGTTTAAGTAATCTAATCCTATTGTATCATGTCAAGGGCGCTTCTCCCTTTTATCTAATGTACAACATTCTTTCAACCCCCATCTGTGGGGGGGTCAAAAACCTGTATAAATCTGTATGCTGCCTTCAAATAAAGTTATTATCCTGTTTTAAACCTGAAATGTGGAGCTTGGTCTCATGTTTGCAGGGAAACTGATCAAGGTTGTGAAGTGCTGATTCTGTATGCAGGACATTGTTCATCTGGTATTAACCCTTGGTATACAGTTGGTACCGTAACATTGGTGGCAAGCGACGGGAGAATCCTTATCGCCCAAAGGAGCAACTACGGATCCAGACCGAATGGGAACACCGTATGAAAGGCTAAAAAGAGCTACCCTTAAAGACCTGCTAGAGCAACGGGGCCAACAAGCCAGTAACCTCAGGAAGAGGGAGATTATTGCAAGACTGACCGAGATGGACGGAGTATCAGGGCACGAAGGAACCAATGAGCCCAGCATGTCAGACAGAACCCCCGAAGAAGCAAGCTTTGACCGGGCGGTCAAAATAAGACTGGCACACTATGGCCCCAACCCATCTGCGGAAATTATCGACCGGGTCATAGCAGCTGTGGAGGCCAACCTACTTCGCCAAAGCGGCGCTGCAGCAGTCCAAGTCACCGCAACCCCAGTGGAAAAGAGAAAAGTGCATTTTACCGCTTTTAAAAACTTTCTGGAAACAGAAGGAGAGATTGATGGGTACCTTGCGGATTTTGAGAGACAATGTGCACTACACCAGGTACCCGCAGAGGACTGGGTCACGATATTATCCGGAAAATTATCCGGCCGGGCCAGTGAGGCTTTTCGGGCCATTCCAGATGAGGAAGTTGGGGATTATAATACTGTGAAAGAGGCTCTGCTCTCCAGGTATGCGGTTACACCGGAGGCATACCGGAGGCGGTTCAGAGACACTGTTAAATTGGCTGGCGATTCCTACGTTGAGTGGGCATGTAAGGTGCACCGCACAGCATCGCACTGGATGGCGGGGTGCCAAGCCGTGTCTGGGGAAGAGGTGCTGCAGCTATTCCTGTTGGAACATTGCTTTGACAAGTTATCAGCAGGAGTTAGGGAGTGGGTTCGGGACCGTAAACCCTCCACCCTGCATGAAGCTGCTCGCTTGGCAGATGAGTATACGGATGCCCGCAAACTGGACACTGCTACCACTAAGCCCCCTGCTAAAGTGGAGTACAGACCCCCGGCCACCACAGCAGCTGCCATTTACCAACCCCCGGCGCACCGCTATGCCACACAGCCTCCAGTCACGAACTACCCTCAGACAGCCCGGTTCACCTCACGGGATTACTACCAGCCTATCCGGTGCTTTGGATGTAAGCAAATCGGACACAAAAGGTCGGAGTGTCCCCTCAACACGGCCAACCAAGCACAGTCCTGGAGGAGACCCGCCGGCGGAATCCCACGTAACCCTCAGCCCGCTGCCCACTGCGTAGAGGATCAAGAGTGTTGGGGCATCCTACATGAAGCAGACCCCGTACAAGCTGTCCATCGGGATAACCGGCAACAGCACCAGCAACTGGTTAAAGTAAATGGGAAGGAGGTCAGTGGTCTACGGGATACTGGTGCTACCATGACCTTGCTCCAAAAGAACTTGGTGTCCGAGAACCAGCACACTGGAGACACTGTGGCTGTGAGGGTGGCAGGGGGCACTGTGTTCCGCCTACCTGTTGCCCGGGTACATTTGGATTGGGGAGTGGGCGCTAGAAATGTGAATGTGGGGGTCATGAGGGATTTACCAGCTGATGTTCTCCTTGGAAATGACTTGGCCCCCCTTGTTTCGGCCTACGCTCCCATGGGTCCCGTTGATGTTAACCCGGTGACTACCCGTGCCCAGGCCCGTGCCACCGAGACCGACCCACCTGCTGCTGAGACCCAGGTAAGACTCTCTTCCCCGACTTATACCCTAGACCAGACCCCCTTGAGTTGGGATACCCCAGAGACGTACGGGAGGGAAACCCGGGAGGATCCGACCCTTCAGAAGTACAGGGCTAGGGCAGACACTGGAGAAGAGGGAGTAGATGGGGAACGTTATGAGTGGATGGGGGATAGGCTATATAGAATCCCCAAACCTGCCCAGAAAAGTACTGCCCTTCCGCCAAATCGGCAGCTGGTAGTGCCTGCGAAATACCGGCAAGAGATTCTGCGGATTGGGCACGATGTACCGTTAGCTGGACATCTAGGGTCCCGCCGCACCGCTCATAGGATCACCCAGAATTTCTTCTGGCCCAATTTTAACCGAGATGTGCGGGTATATTGTAGTACTTGTGACACCTGTCAACGGGTGGGTAAGCGGGGGGACCACCCCAAAGCTAGGCTTATGTCTATGCCTGTCATTGGGGAACCCTTTTCCCGCATAGCCGTTGACATTGTGGGTCCCCTTGCCAGGGCTAGTCCATCAGGTAAGAAGTATATTCTCACTGTGGTGGACTATGCCACTCGTTACCCAGAGGCAGTAGCACTGTCGAATATAGAGGCAGAGACAGTCGCTGATGCCCTAGTTAAGGTTTTTACTAGGGTCGGGTTCCCTAAGGAGATTCTCTCTGATCAGGGGACCCAGTTTACCGCGGTGCTCACCCAGCAGCTGTGGAAGGTGTGCGGCATTAAACCGTTGCTCAGTTCGCCTTATCACCCCCAGACTAACGGTCTCTGCGAGCGCTTTAATGGCACCCTCAAGCAGATGCTGAGGACCTTCACGGACACTTGCAGAGACTGGGAACGATTCCTGCCTTATCTGCTATTTGCGTACAGGGAGGTGCCCCAGGAGTCCACTGGGTTCTCTCCCTTTGAGTTACTCTATGGGAGAAGAGTCCGCGGCCCTCTGGACCTCATTAGAGGACACTGGGAGGGAGAGATAGAGCAGGAGGGAACCCCCATCGTGCCATATGTTCTGGAACTCCGGGACCGCATGGAGAAACTGTCTCTGATGGTAAGAGGGAATCTCCAGGTGGCCCAGGAAAGACAGAAGGGGTGGTACGATCAAGGTGCCCGGCAGCGGGTCTTCCAGGTTGGACAGAAGGTTTTGGTGCTCAAGCCTGTGAAGGCCAACAAGATGCAAGCATCTTGGCAGGGCCCGTATAAAGTGTTATCCCGGGTGTGTGATACTACCTATGTTATAGCCAGCTGTGCAGATGAGAGGATCCAGCGATCCTTTCATGTGAACATGCTGAAGGAGTATCAGGAGAGGCCAGAGGACGTAGCCGCAGTATGTGCCCCTGCTGCAGATGACCCAGAGAACTTACCCCTACCCGACTTATTAGAGAAGGACCCCCAGACTGACCTCACTAGTCTTGTGCAGCTAGGGGACCGGTTGAACCCTACCGAGAGGGTACAGGCAAGACAGCTCCTGTGGGAGAAGCAGGCGACGTTCTCCCAAGAGCCCGGCTACACTACCCTAGCTGTACATAAAGTAGAGACTCCTGGACAGAATCCCCTGCGACAGCCTCCCTACCGTATACCCGAAGCAGTCCGAGAAGGAATGCGGAAGGAGATACAGGAGATGGCCCGGCTGGGAGTGATCGAGCCCTCCGATAGTCCTTGGGCTTCCCCTGTAGTCCTGGTACCCAAGAAGGATGGAACCACCCGGTTCTGTGTGGACTACAGGCGGCTCAACGAGAGGACCACCACTGACGCCTACCCGATGCCCCGGGTAGACGAATTACTAGACCGTATTGCTAGGGGGCGCTATCTGACAACCATAGACCTGTGTAAAGGCTATTGGCAGATTCCCCTGGCCGAGGATGCTATCCCCAAGTCGGCATTCGTCACCCCATTCGGCCTGTACCAGTTTAAGGTCATGCCCTTTGGGATGAAGAATGCTCCGGCTACCTTCCAGCGTATGGTGGATAGACTCCTTGATGGCTTCCAGGAATTTGCTTGTGCATACCTGGACGACATTGCGGTTTACAGTGGGTCCTGGGAAGAACACCTTACCCATGTAGGGCTGGTACTGGACAAGATTCGGGCCGCTGGCCTGACCTTGAAACCGGACAAGTGCCATCTAGGTATGGCTGAAGTACAGTACTTGGGGCACCGAGTGGGGTGTGGGAGCCAGAGACCGGAGCCAGCCAAGGTAGAGGCTGTGGCTAACTGGCCCACACCTATCACTAAGACCCAAGTACTAGCCTTCCTGGGGACGGCCGGGTATTACCGACGTTTTGTCCCCGACTACAGTACTATCGCCAAGCCCCTGACTGACCTGACTAAAAAGAACCTCCCCAAACAGGTCCTGTGGTCTCCAGCTTGTGAAGCCGCGTTTCAGGCACTGAAGCAGGCCCTTGTGAATGCCCCTGTCTTGGCTGCCCCAGTTCCTAACAAACGTTTTCTCATTCATACAGATGCTTCCATGTATGGACTGGGGGCTGTACTGAGTCAAGTCGGGGAGGATGGAGGAGAGCATCCTGTCGCATACCTAAGCAGAAAGTTATTACCTCGGGAAGTAAGCTATGCGGCAGTGGAGAAAGAATGTTTAGCCCTGGTCTGGGCACTGAAAAAGTTGAACCCTTATCTATATGGACAGGAATTTTCCCTCATAACGGACCACAATCCCTTAGTCTGGCTCAACCGGGTCTCAGGAGACAATGGTAGATTGCTGAGGTGGAGTTTAGCCCTCCAGCCCTATAACTTCACCATCAGCTACCGGCCCGGTAAGCTAAACGGGAATGCCGATGGATTGTCCCGGCAAACTGATATGCCTACCACCACCCAGTCCGGTCATCCCCAAGTTGACCCGCCAAAGGGTCAAGCCGGGTCTGCCGGAGTGTTCCACAAGGGGGGAGCTATGTGACAGACCCTTCGGTCAGGACTGAAAGTGTTAACTTTATTTTCTAACCACAAGTGGCTGGCTCCAGCTACAATCTAATTAATGCTTAGCATTCTATTGTTTGATCACCTCCAGAGAGAAAAACGCCTAAGTGATAAGGAGAGTCAAGAGTGTCCTGTGGTTGAAGTGTTTAAGTAATCTAATCCTATTGTATCATGTCAAGGGCGCTTCTCCCTTTTATCTAATGTACAACATTCTTTCAACCCCCATCTGTGGGGGGGTCAAAAACCTGTATAAATCTGTATGCTGCCTTCAAATAAAGTTATTATCCTGTTTTAAACCTGAAATGTGGAGCTTAGTCTCATGTTTGCAGGGAAACTGATCAAGGTTGTGAAGTGCTGATTCTGTATGCAGGACATTGTTCATCTGGTATTAACCCTTGGTATACAGTTGGTACCGTAACAAAAATATATAAAGCATAAATACTAATGGATTCCGCATGTAAAAGTATAACATAATAACTTATTACAAACCATAGCTAAAGATAAACATTTATAACATTTAAAATAAATGAACTTAGCTTTTGTAGAACTGAAACTCAGTTAAGCGTTTTTCCAGAAGTGGCTTCTGATTCAGAGTCCATCTGATACATCTTGCAATATGTAATAGAAAAAACAACATATAAAGCAAAATTGATCAAATTCCTTAAATTACAGTTTCAAAAAATGCCAATGAACAAGCTTCTAGCAACCAGAAGCAATAAATAATGAGACTTAAATATTGTGGAGACAACAATGACGCTCAAATTTTTTAGCGCCAAAAAAGCCGCCCACATTATTTGGCGCCTAAATGCTTTTGGCGTCAAAAATGGTGCCACATCCGGTAACGCCGACATTTTTTGGCGCAAAACCGTCAAAAAATGACGCAACTTCCGGCGACACGTATGACGCCGGAAATGACAAGAAAATTTTTGCGCCAAGAAAGTCCGCGCCAAGAATGACGCAATAAAATGAAGCATTTTCAGCCCCCGCGAGCCTAACAGCCCACAGAGAAAAAAAACAAATTTTAAGGTAAGAAAAAATTGAATTATTCATATGCATTATCCCAAATATGAAACTGACTGTCTGAAAATAAGGAACGTTGAACATCCTGAATCAAGGCCAATAAATGTTTAAACACATATTTTTAGAACTTTATATAAAAGTGCCCAACCATAGCTTAGAGTGTCACAGAAAATAAGACTTACTTACCCCAGGACACTCATCTACATGTAGCAGAAAGCCAAACCAGTACTGAAACGAGAATCAGTAGAGGTAATGGTATATATAAGAGTATATCGTCGATCTGAAAAGGGAGGTAAGAGATGAATCTCTACGACTGATAACAGAGAACCTATGAAATAGACCCCGTAGAAGGAGATCATTGAATTCAAATAGACAATACTCTCTTCACATCCCTCTGACATTCACTGCACGCTGAGAGGAAAACCGGGCTCCAACCTGCTGCAGAGCGCATATCAACGTAGAATCTAGCACAAACTTACTTCACCACCTCCACAGGAGGCAAAGTTTGTAAAACTGATTTGTGGGTGTGGTGAGGGGTGTATTTATAGGCATTTTGAGGTTTGGGAAACTTTGCCCCTTCTGGTAGGAATGTATATCCCATACGTCACTAGCTCATGGACTCTTGCTAATTACATGAAAGAAAGTACTGTATCAGTGCAATATCTTTTCTGTCCTCTTCTTTCTATCCTCTCTCTCAATATAATGGGGAGTGCTACTTCAGCAAAACATTGCTGACATTCTGTTACATCTTTCCAAACCTCATTTGCTCAGTCACCACACACTTTCTTTTCTTATTGTTCCCTATGTCATCACTCATTCTCAGTTCACCCTTCCTTATATCAGACTTATTTCCCTTCTGTGTCCATTCCCTCTCCTTTAGATTGTAAGCTTGAGAGCCTCTCTAACTGTAGGCCACTTTGTATTAAAGTGAACTACTATTGATTGTGCTCAAGGGCAGGGCATTCCTCTCCTTTTGTATAACTCAATTATTGCACCTACACTTAAGTGTAATGTACCCCTACTGTACTCGTGTGTGTATGTAATGCACCCCAGTAATGTTTTGATCCTTGTATAATCTTTGCATAATCTTCCGGGTCTTTATAAATAACTGATAATACTAATATATGTATGTATGTATATATATAGTTTGGTCAGTATCGCACTCCTACTTGCCTTAAGTTATAGTACCAGGGTGCAGAAACTATACACAAAAGAAATCCAATTGTCGCACTCTCTGGATTTTAAACACAGTACCTTTATTCTTTAAAAGAATAAAGGTACTGTGTTTAAACTCCAGGGAGTGCGACAATTGGATTTCTTTTATATATATATATATATATATATATATATATATATATATATATATATATATATATATATATATATATATATATATATATATTTAAAAATGCATTTAGTAACAGGGACAGACTTGCCATTAGCTCAGATATATAACAATCATGAATGGTTATTAAATCATTGGTTGTAGGAGGTTTGAAAAGGCTTCCCCTTTAGTTTGCTATTTAAGCATGAACACACTGCACTGATGACATACCTGACAAAGGGGCGGGACCCTGAAATGCATTGTGGATTGATCTAAACTTGCCAGATAAGCGGTGCTGCTATATCGGGCAGTTACATTTGCAGCTATTTTCTTTAGAGTGTGGTCATTGGTTTTAGGTTTCTTAATTGATTACATTCATATAGTGTCAGGGTTTTTTCCCTGTTGTGTTTGCCATGTGCTGCTGGCAGCCATTATACTCACCTCTCTTCCTGACTATGGTGCATTGTGGGAGATGCCGCTCAATTCCTGCACTTCCTTTTATGGCCAGACTGGTGTGCATCATCCATGTGAGACAGGATGCAGTCTCAGAATTGTGATGTCATCACTTATTATTTAAAGGGCCTCTGTTCAGTATGCTTTGCCTTTGCATTCTCTCAGACCTGTTTGTGAGAGTTCCTGTGTATTACCTGGCTGCCTGACGTCCTTCCTGGTTCCTGATTCCTGGCTTGGTCCTGACTCTGCTGTTTTCCTTGTTCCTGATTCCGGCTCGTCTGACTATTCGCTTTGGCTCCTGACTCGGCTCGCCTGACTACCAGCTCTAGGTTTGATTCCTGGCTTGTTATTTGACTTGTGGACTTTTTATTATTTTTTGCTATTAATAAAGGTGTGATTATTTTTGCACTTCTCATCTCAGTCTGATTCCTGGCACCCTGACATATAGATAGGAGCTCTCTAGAGTTAGTCGACAAATTTGTGTTTAAGATATATAGGCACTCTTTAATTTTGTTCCATTCATAAAGATTTACTTAAATATATTATTATGAAAGGAAACAGCCTTATGATATAGCATTGAAATGGCATTAAAACCATATGTATAGTACAGTTACTATCAGCAAATTAGAAAAAAGTGTACACAAAGGGCCAGATTACGATTTGAGCACAAAATATCGCTTACACTAAAGCAATATTTGGGCTCAACTGAGTAATACCAGCGCACGCAAATGTGCCCTGGTATTACGAGTTAGGTGCAATGCAAACGCGACCTCACGTTTGCATTGCTCAGAAGCATTGCGCTCACAAGAGTCTCATTCTAAAACAGTCATACATGGTACAGAACCTAAGCACAGCAAAGGGGGTAAGTAGCTCAGCGATGGGCAGCAATTTTAAATATATATGTATATACACATGTTAACACATAACTATATATGTATATAAGCATATATAATACAAATGTATAGTTCAGAGGGAAGTAAGTATTATACCTTACAGGAGTAGGGGAACCACTCTGATGTCTCCTCCGGAGCCTGTGAACTGTCTAGCCGATGCTAGCAGTAACATAAATATACCATAAAGTTGTCCCCTTTAAACACAGCCGAAAGGAGCAGTATAGAAGTAGTGTAAAGGCACCAAACTGCTAAGTTGCTAAGTAATAAAACATACCTTTATTTCAAAGAGTTTAAAACAAGTCTGTCAAAGAGGTAAGACAGTGACCTGGAGTGCAGGTACAAATGGAAGGTGACGTCATCTGACACGTTTCACACCCTTCTGGCACTTTGTCAAAGATAGGTGTGAGGATATGCCATGCCTTCTTATACACTATCACAGCAAGGTAAGGCACCTCCTCAAACCTAAACGTACCAATTACTTTTCATCTTAAAAGAACAGTATTACATTGTTACAATGAAGAACATTTATACAATAGTAACTAGGTTAATGAGCGCTAAACCCAAACAGTGTAGCTAATGACAAAGAGGATGTTATACATATTATGCGGACATCGCTGTATATCCAACACAGCTAAAATGAGACGGGAGAAAGGAAAGGTTTTAAACTTACTATGAGTAAACAATCCCAATCATTCATTTTCATTATCACATAATAAACAGCTTGAACAACCGGCATAGAAAACAATAAAATAACCAACTACTTCAGTATTTGTATCATGCCCAGCAATTGTATTTAACTAACTGAAATAGAGAAAGATATATCAGTCGATTTATCAATCTCTGTCCGGCATGATACGCTGCCGCGTATCATGTCCGACAGACATCGCTGAATGCCAACAGCATACGTTGTCGGCATTTATCATTGCACAAGCAGTTCTAGTTAACTGTGCAATGCCGCCCCCTGCAGATTCGCTGCCAATCGGCCTGCTAGCAGGTGGTGTCAATCAACCCGATCGTATAGGATCGGGCGGGTTGCAGGGCACAGCCTCAGAGGCAGCGGACCAGTTGGGGAGCAGCGGACTTAAGACCGCTGCTTCATAACTTCTGTTTCCAGCTAGCCTGAAGGCTTGGTGGCTTTACTCTACATCTATATTGCTCCTTTCGACTGTGTTTAAAGGGGACATAGACCACAATGTAAAGGCACTTTCTTTCCTATGACATAGAGTCCACAACGTCATTCCAATTACTAGTGGGATATTCAACTCCTGGCCAGCAGGAGGAGGCAAAGAGCACCCCAGCAAAGCTGTTAAGTGTAACTGCCTTACCCATAACCCCCTGCCATTCTCTTTGCCTCTGTCAATGGAGGCTGTGCGAAGTTGGTGTCTAAAGATATTAATGCTTTTATGGGTACTTTTCCCGGCAAGCAAGGATTGGAGTCTAGCTGTGTCCATGTCAATCTCTTGAGTAAGAGTAGTGGTGGCTTTTAGTAGTTAAAAGGTGGCGAGGAAGTCTTTGCTTTACTTTTAACACTTTGCTACCCCTTTGTAGAAAGCCAGAGTTTGTTACTCTGTTCTTTCTTTTTCCTACAGGTCCATGGAAGGAAGCGTAGTACCTGCCACACCTTGAGGATCAACATTTTTTCCAGGACATACTTGAAAACAAGAGACATCTCAATGTATGCTTCCTGGTAAAATATTTTATAAATAAATCTTGATTGCAAATAGGATCTAAGGTAAGTGCCTTTGCCTTTCTAGGTACAGGAGGGCTGCAGCACTGAAGAGGTTAAGCCTCTTTTACAGATCCATTCTGGGACTTATAATAATCCTTATAATGAAGGATTCATATTGGGGACACATTGTTTTATTTTTCACAGTATGGCACTTACAATATGAGAAGGAAAAGAGGCTAAATAAGGGCTTGATTATTAACCTATTTTATTTTCATTGATATGAGGGTATTTGAAAAGGCAAACGTCTGGCTTTCCTATACATTCATGATACTTCTTAACTGTAAGAGGTGAAACGGGGAAGCCATTTTTTAAACTGTTTAATTTTCACACACATTTCTCTGTCTGGGGTATTACGCAGTTTTTATTGGGTTCACTCATGTGACCTGTACTTCCGGTTTTACGGAGCAGAGCTGTGGAGATCGATAGCAATATTTTTCTTTTATCACAGCTGCATAGAAGTTTGTTAATCAGCGGTTTTCTCAATATACTCAAGTAACCTTTCAAGATTGTCTAAATAGGAGAAGAAATCTCTTCTAGGAGATCCATTTTTTCTTACTGATAGTGGGTTGTTCCTCTTGGCTGGTAGGAGCATCAGGCAATCTGAGGTGTTTCCTCTAACATACTTATTGTTTGATTTCTCTACCTGTATTTTAATTAAGATAAATAAAGGTTTTATTTTTCCCTTACTTGCTGATTTTTTTTCTAATAGTGGGAACTTTACACCATAGCATGGACTCTGAACAGAATCAGTCCATATGTATGGATAAATGTTTATTCCATGTTGTTCTTCCAATGCAATTTTGTTCCTCTTGTTTAGCTAAAACTTAAAAATGTAAAGATAATTATTCCCTTCTGAACCAACTGTCTCTCAGGATATTGCTGTGCGTGACATGCCTCAGCTTTCTCCTCAAACGTCCCAAGCCTTAGTTGTTGCTCATACTGTGCCTTCTGTGTCCTCTCAACCACCTGGGAGTGTATATTTACCTGGGGATTTTGCCGCTCAGGTTTCCTCTGCAGTAACAGAGGCTTTATCAGCTTTTCTTTCCTTGGGTAAGCGCAAGAAAAAGTCTAAACGTTTGCCTGTGTCAGATCCTTCCTTTTTTCTCTGCTCACTGCCCCTTTAATGAATTTACCTGCCTATTTAAGACACACCTTTGCCTCTCTTCTATGCTGGATTAGCTGCAATTCTCACCCAAGTGTGTGTGAAACTGAGCCAATCCGGCTCCACCTATTTTCCCCAGCATCTCAGAGTGGCGCACTCTCGCTCTCGCTACTGACCGCAGCTTCTACTTTCAGCTCGTCTCAGAACAGTATTGGCTGCTTACCGCTGACGTCATCAGCTACCGCCTGGAGGCATTCTCACACAGCTCCACGCTGCAAGCCGCAACCTTTCGCGGCCTCACATTTAACTTTGCACACCTCTGTTTTCAGGACTGATTAACAGGTCGTATATTTACCAATACTATTACTTGATACCTTATATTACATTCGCTACAGTAACTACTTTGAACAATATCTCACTGAATATCTGGACAGTATTGTTGCATGAACCTGAACTTTAATCCTGCCTAATTAGTTTACTGCAGACTACAGTGTTTGTAGGATCAAACTATCTAGCTGGCAAATATTAATACAGATAGGTTAACCTAGCAAAAGTCTTATTCCGTTAACCAACCTGTAACACTATACATATTTTTGGTCAATTTTCCATAATAATTGCTATAAGAAATCCTGTATGTTTCACTCACCACAGTGAACAAACAAACAAGAAATAAAATTATAACAGTATAATCCAGCCTCTAAATACAGGTATAGCACCATGGATATGACAGAAATTGCAAACCAAATTGCCACTTTAACTCAACGTATGGATTCTGTAAATTTAACTCTCAGAGAAGTGCAAACTGAAAATCAGGTGCTCAAAGATTGCCTTAGAAATATGTATACTGCTAAAACTGCACATTCAGAAGCACATCCTGAACCACAGGTGTCTTTTCCTGACAAGTTTAGTGGTAATAGAGCAATGTTTAAGGAATTTAGAAATGCTTGTCTTTTGATGTTCGAACTAAAACCCAGAACTTATAGCACTGATAGAATTAAGGTGTTGACCACTATCTCTTATTTAAGGGCTGAACCCCGTGTTTGGGCGGATAGTTTGTTTGAAAATCAGAATCCCATTCTAAACTCTATACAGGATTTTCTAAAGGCTCTATCCTCACTATACGAAGATCCTTTTAAACAGGAATCTGCCGAATCCTCTCTCAGGGCCTTGAGACAGGGCAGACAACCTGTAGAAAATTATATATCACAATTTAAAATCTATGCAATCGAATCAAAGTGGAATGAGCCCTCGCTCAGACACCAGTTCAGGATTGGGCTCTCAGAAGACATCAAAGATGAGCTCTCCCGTACTGGTGTACCAGAGCATTTGGAGGATCTCTTCACACATTGCACTACAATTGATAGGCTTATAAGGGAACGCAAACAAGAGAGGGCAAACACTCCAACTTCATACAAACGACAGAATACTCCACCAGTACCCTCTAGGGATAATGAGACTCCAATGGATATTGGATTCATCAGAGGTCCTCTATCACCTGAGGAGAAAGGCAGAAGACGCACTCATCGTCTGTGTATGTACTGCGCTGCCCCTGAGCATGACCTGACAGCATGTCCTCTCTTAAAAAAGACAAAAAACTGTAAGACTTCTTCAACATTTCTTAGTCTTTCACTAAACAGACCAAAACAACCACATATTTCTATGTCCTTTACTTTACAGTGGGATCTACACTGCTTAAAGATTGATGCGATTATTGATACAGGCGCTTCAGGAAATTACATTGATTGTGATTTTGTAAATAGAAATAAAATACCCTCACAAGCAAAAATGTCTCCTGTTTCTATAAATTTGGTTTATGGGTCTTCATTATCCTATGGTCCAGTAACTCTTGAAACCACTCCCTTACTTATGTGCACCTCCACAGGACATAGAGAAACTATCAGCTTTGACATTATACCTAGTCCTCTCTATCCTGTTATATTAGGTCTTACTTGGTTACAAATCCATAAACCTATCTTTGACTGGCACAAATTGACTATAGACCTAACGTCTCCCTACTGCTCTCAGACTTGTTTCCCTCTCAATAACATACTTCTCTCATCTACTTCTCAGTTGCCATCCGAATATACTGATTTCCAAGACGTATTTAACAAGACTGATGCACAGACACTTCCGCCACACAGGACCTACGACTGTCCTATAGACCTCTTACCTGGCTCCACAATACCAGTGGGTCACATATACCCCCTATCTAAACCCGAACTAGATCACCTAAAATTATATCTACAGGAAAATCTAGCAAAGGGTTTTATTAGACCTTCCACCTCACCTGCTGGTGCAGGTATATTTTTTATTAAAAACAAAGATCAGTCGCTCAGACCAATTATTTACTACAGGGAGTTAAACAAACGTACTAAGAAAAATCGCTACCCATTACCCCTCATCCCTGAATTGATAGAAAGATTGCGCACTGCCAAAGTCTTCACAAAATTGGACCTCAGGGGTGCTTACAATCTTATAAGAATGAGAGCTGGAGATGAATGGTTAACAGCTTTCAGAACTCGTTATGGCTTGTATGAATATACCGTTATGCCTTTCGGGTTATGTAACGCTCCAGCTACATTCCAATGTTTCATAAATGACATTTTTAAAGACATCTTGGACACCTTTATAGTAGTTTATCTTGACGACATCTTGATCTATTCTGATACTATACAACAACATGTGACCCACGTGAGAACAGTATTAGCAAGACTTCGTCAACATAAGTTATACGCTAAATTAGAAAAGTGTGAATTTCATTGCAGTCATGTCACTTTCTTGGGCTACATTATCTCGAACACTGGTATTAAGATGGATGACTCTAAGATCCATGCTATCACTCAGTGGCCTACCCCAAAAAATCGCAAACAAGTACAAAGATTCCTTGGTTTTGCGAATTTCTATCAAAAGTTTATTCGTAATTTCGCCCAGACTGCTAAACCACTTACTGATTTAACAAAACACACAAACACTTTTAACTGGACATCTGACTGTCAGAGAGTCTTCCAACAGTTGAAAACTGACTTCACCACGGCACCTATTCTTAAATTCCCAGACCCAGATTTACAGTTTATTGTAGAGGTTGATGCGTCGGATTATGCTCTGGGGGCAGTGTTGTCACAGAAACAATCCCTTACTGATGTGATGCATCCTGTCGCCTACCTTTCCAGGCTCATGCTACCAGCTGAACGAAATTACCCCATAGGGGAAAAGGAATTGCTGGCCATCAAAACTGCATTTGAGCAATGGCGACATCTCTTAGAGGGAGCTTTACACCCCATTATCGTTATTACAGATCACAAAAATTTACAATATTTACAACAAAGTAGGACTCTCTCCTCCAGACAACTTCGCTGGAATCTCTATTTCTCACGTTTCAATTATCTCATCACCTACAGACCTGGTAGTCGAAACGGCAAAGCTGACGCTCTCTCCCGCAGAGACAATAGACCGCTTAATGTGGAAACCCTATCTACAGTTATACCCCCATCAAACTTTTTAGGTCTACTCATTCATAACGATCCTCAGTTTCAGAAAGATCAAAATCAGGATTCCACAAAACCAACTCATCTTCTGCAAAGAAATCCAGATGGTTTATATTTCCATGGTAAACATCTATACATACCACCTCAGTATAGAATTTCTCTTTTACGAACCCATCATGATTCCCCACTCACGGGACATTTAGGCATACAAAAAACTCTAGAGCTACTTAAGCGTAATTACTGGTGGCCAACTATGCTTTCCTCCGTAGAAGACTATATTTCCAAATGTGGTATTTGTGCCACGTGTAAACCATCACATCAATCTCCGATGGGACTTCTACAACCATATCCAGTTCCAGAAACCCCTTGGACTCATCTCGCAATGGATTTTATTGTCGATCTACCAAAATCTTCATCCTACACCTCCATTTTTGTAGTAGTTGATTTACTAACAAAAATGGCACATTTCATACCAGCTATAGGAGTACCCACTGCACAACAAACTTGCGACTTGTTTATTAGGAATGTTGTTAGATTACATGGGTTGCCTATGGTACTCCTTTCGGACAGAGGATCACAATTCACCTCTCGTTTTTGGAGACATTTATGTAATACTCTACAAGTAACTCAAAAGCTCACAACTTCATATCATCCACAAACGAATGGACAGGCAGAGCGCACCAATCAGTGGTTGGAGCAGTACCTCCGCTGTTTTTGCTCCAACCAACAGGATCAATGGGCTGACCATCTCGCTCTGGCAGAATTCGCCTACAACAACACTAAGAATTCTTCAACTGGCTTTAGCCCTTTCTTTCTCAACCATGGACTCCATCCCAGAATCAGCTTCCTCCCTTATGCACCATCTCCCTGTCCTAAAGTCAACGACACTGTGAATGACATCTCCCAGACCTTGTCTGTTGCTCGAGACAACATAAAACATGCACAAGCCTCCCATAAACGTTATTATGACTTGCGGCATAAGCCTCAACCTGTCTATCAGGTTGGACAACTAGTCTGGTTGTCAACCAAGAATTTGCGCTTACATACACCCTCCAAGAAAATGAGTAAGCTATTTATAGGTCCTTTTCCTATAATTGCCGTTAGGAATCCAGCTACTGTCACTTTACAACTGCCTCACTCATATAAGATACACCCGACTTTCCATGTCTCTTTGGTTAAACCCTGTCTTTCCGACAGATTTACCGTGGATTCTGTTACCCATGTTCTTTCCCAGGATTTAGAATATGAGATAGAGGCTATTCTTGACTCCAGGCGCCAAAGGGGTGTTTTGGAATATCTAGTACAATGGAAAGGGTATGATCATTCTGAAGATTCATGGGAACCTGCTACTTCAGTTTCGGCCCCCAGGTGTGTTTCGCTTTTCCACCGTAGAAATCCGGAAAGACCTTGTCCTTAGAACCCTCGCTGTGGGTGTTCTTGGGGGGGGGATATGTCAGATCCTTCCTTTTTTCTCTGCTCACTGCCCCTTTAATGAATTTACCTGCCTATTTAAGACACACCTTTGCCTCTCTTCTATGCTGGATTAGCTGCAATTCTCACCCAAGTGTGTGTGAAACTGAGCCAATCCGGCTCCACCTATTTTCCCCAGCATCTCAGAGCGGCACTCTCGCTCTCGCTACTGACCGCAGCTTCTACTTTCAGCTCGTCTCAGAACAGTATCGGCTGCTTACCGCTGACGTCATCAGCTACCGCCTGGAGGCATTCTCACACAGCTCCACGCTGCAAGCCGCAACCTTTCGCGGCCTCACATTTAACTTTGCACACCTCTGTTTTCAGGACTGATTAACAGGTCGTATATTTACCAATACTATTACTTGATACCTTATATTACATTCGCTACAGTAACTACTTTGAACAATATCTCACTGAATATCTGGACAGTATTGTTGCATGAACCTGAACTTTAATCCTGCCTAATTAGTTTACTGCAGACTACAGTGTTTGTAGGATCAAACTATCTAGCTGGCAAATATTAATACAGATAGGTTAACCTAGCAAAAGTCTTATTCCGTTAACCAACCTGTAACACTATACATATTTTTGGTCAATTTTCCATAATAATTGCTATAAGAAATCCTGTATGTTTCACTCACCACAGTGAACAAACAAACAAGAAATAAAATTATAACAGCCTGATACTAAGACTCCTGACTCTAGAACTGCATTAGCCATTATTGATCAATTTTCTGATGAGGAAAATACTTCAGTAGCTTTTGAAGGTGAGATCTCAGACTCTGAGACTTTAGCAGAAACATCTTTAGAATCTGAAGAAGTAAATTTTAGATTTAAGCTTGAACACCTCCGGTTACTATTAAAGCAGGTTCTAGCTACTTTAGACGATGCCGAACTTTCAGTTGCTGCCAACCCTACTAAGTCTTCTAAACTGGATAGAGTTTATGATTCTCCATCGTCTGAGGAAGTTTTTCCTATTCCAAGGAAGATGTCTGAAATTATAGCTCAGGAATGCAATAAGCCAGGGGTTCCTTTTTCCACTTTCCCTGTTTTTAAAAAGATGTTTCCTGTAGCTGACTCTATTCGTGACTCATGGCACACTGTGCCTAAGGTAGAAGGAGCTATTTCTACTCTTGCTAAGAGAACTACCATTCCTATAGAGGATAGTTGCTCTTTTAAGGACCCAATGGCCAAGAAGCTAGAAGCTTACTTTAAAAAGAGGGCTGCAGCACTGAAGAGGTTAAGCCTCTTTTACAGATCCATTCTGGGACTTATAATAATCCTTATAATGAAGGATTCATATTGGGGACATATTGTTTTATTTTTCACAGTATGGCACTTACAGTATGAGAAGGAAAAGAGGCTAAATAAGGGCTTGATTATTAACCTATTTTATTTTCATTGATATGAAGGTATTTGAAAAGGCAAACGTCTGGCTTTCCTATACATTCATGATACTTCTTAACTGTAAGAGGTGAAACGGGGAAGCCATTTTTTAAACTGTTTAATTTTCACACACATTTCTCTGTCTGGGGTATTACGCAGTTTTTATTGGGTTCACTCATGTGACCTGTACTTCCGGTTTTACGGAGCAGAGCTGTGGAGATCGATAGCAATCTTTTTCTTTTATCACAGCTGCATACTCAGCGGTTTTCTCAATATACTCAAGTAACCTTTCAGGATTGTCTAAATAGGAGAAGAAATCTCTTCTAGGAGATCCATTTTTTCTTTCTGATAGTGGGTTGTTCCTCTTGGCTGGTAGGAGCATCAGGCAATCTGAGGTGTTTTCTCTAACATACTTATTGTTTGATTTATCTACCTGTATTTTAATTAAGATAAATAAAGATTTTATTTTTCCCTTACTTGCTGATTTTTTTTCTAATAGTGGGAATTTTACACCATAGCATGGACTCTGAACAGAATCAGTCCATATGTATGGATAAATGTTTATTCCATGTTGTTCTTCCAATGCAATTTTGTTCCTCTTGTTTAGCTAAAACTTAAAAATGTAAAGATAAATTATTCCCTTCTGAACCAATTGTCTCTCAGGATATTGCTGTGCGTGACATGCCTCAGCTTTCTCCTCAAACGTCCCAAGCCTTAGTTGTTGCTCATATTGTGCCTTCTGTGTCCTCTCAACCACCTGGGAGTGTATATTTACCTGGGGATTTTGCCGCTTAGGTTTCCTCTGCAGTAACAGAGGCTTTATCAGCTTTCCCTTCCTTGGGTAAGCGCAAGAAAAACGTTTGACTGATACTAAGGCTCCTGACTCTAGAACTGCATTAGCCATTATTGATCAATTTTCTGATGAGGAAAATACTTCAGTAGCTTCTGAAGGTGAGATCTCAGACTCTGAGACTTTAGCAGAAACATCTTTAGAATCTGAAGAAGTAAATTTTAGATTTAAGCTTGAACACCTCTGGTTACTATTAAAGCAGGTTCTAGCTATTTTAGACGACTCTGAATTTTCAGTTGCTGCCAACCCTACTAAGTCTTCTAAACTGGATAGAGTTTATGATTCTCCATCGTCTGAGGAAGTTTTTCCTGTTCCAAGGAAGATGTCTGAAATTATAGCTTAGGAATGCGATAAGCCAGGGGTTCCTTTTTTCCCCTTTCCCTGTTTTTAAAAAGATGTTTCCTGTAGCTGACTCTATTCGTGACTCATGGCACACTGTGCCTAAGGTAGAAGGAGCTATTTCTACTCTTGCTAAGAGAACTACCATTCCTATAGAGGATAGTTGCTCTTTTAAGGACCCAATGGCCAAGAAGCTAGAAGCTTACTTTAAAAAGATGTATCAGGTCAAAAAAGGAAAATAGCACCAATGAGTCGTAGCATCTGTTGTGGTAAGAAATGTTTATTGTACAATCCAATGTTAGGGTACAAACAGAGTCACAGTGGAGAACGCCTGACGCGTTTCGCGCATGCGTAGATGCGCTTCTTCGGAGGCTAATTCAAATCTAAGTGTGACAGCTTTTAAACAGTATTTCTACCAATCATTTGCTAGTTTGAATGTGAGCCAATGGTGTGGCTGTCCAGTGCAATTATCGACACTTCTCTTAGTTCAATAGTGTCTATTAATATATATTTTTTGTCACTAAGAGATATAGTTGTACTGGAGTGTCAGACCTTGGGGATACTAAGGCTCATATCAGGTTAATTCTATGTTTGTGCACAATCTCTGATTTTAAGTTAGAACATTTATGATAAATTCCATCAGTAACAAGCATTAACATTCTTAGCATAGATAACTTGTAAGCTAAAACCATGAAAATAACAATAAAAAGATAAAAAGATGGTTGTCAATATAAATACATATAGATACTTGTATAATTTAACATCTATATCGTTTCTATTATTAATACTTCATGTGCTATGCCTATATAATGACAAGTTGCTGCTAAATATAAACTTAAAAAACTTAAAAAATGAAAAATTATATGAAACATTTATATGAAACATTTATATGAATGCAGTATGATTCATATACATTGCACACCATTAAAAAAATATATAAGTATAATAAACCAAGGATAGATGCGGTCAAGTGACATTCAAACATCTGATTAGACATATGTTCCCTATTCTCAATGAGATACTACAATGAAAATATTATATGTAATCCTTCTATGTAATGAGGCCTTAATTCGGTCAGGCCAATTAGAACTCTCTAATTCCCTATGTATTGGGGTATTACAAATAATGGCATTTAGACATTACTCGGGATTAAGAGGTCTAAGTCGTTAAACTATTAGGGATGGCAAGAAGGATAAGTCTATAGATAGTTGGAAAATAAATGAATCTGATTGAATAAATAAGTAAGATATGCCTGTAATAAGAAAAAAATAAAGTAGAAAAAGATTAGGCAGAAGTTGTCTATGAGAATATTATAAGAAATTGGAAAAAACAATGAGTGAATAAAATTAAAGAATTAAAAAAATAAAGAAATAAACAGACAGAGACTGGGATTAAAGCTCAAAATAGAGATAAAACTCAGAGGGAAGACACTTGATTATGTTGTCATATGTCCGTAGTAATAAGTTCTTATATGTGTATAACATTTTCTAATATTGCTGCAATTATCAAGCTAGTATTTAGTGAAATATAGTCAAGAGTGTGTACTCAAAGGAGTGAGATGATAAAATGTTGGCCACTTATGTATATTGCAGTTGGCAGGGTTTTATCCAATGGCTTCCATAATAGGATAAGGCTATGTTCATTGAACATAAGTTATATGTTTTATTGTTTATTATTTTATAACTTAATGTGTCTTGTTGTTTTTTTATCATTTGTTGTGATTCTAAGTTCTTTGTAATTATCCTTATATTATTTATATGAACAGATCTACATCTAGCCTCCTATTTATGCCATGAGGGTATCTAGTATCTAATTTTAGTATCCAAAACACCTCTCTTTTTAATAATTTATCCGTTTTGTCCCCTCCTCGTGCATTATTTAGGATTCTTTCTATACCAGTAAATGAGAAATGGCTTGTACCTATGCCATGTTGACGAAAATGTTTCGCTACAGGAGTCTTAGGCTCCTTTTCAGTTAGTGAAAGGAGATGCTCCCTTATTCGATCTTTTAATGGACGTGTCGTAATTCCTGTATATTGCTGAAAGCAATATTGGCATGTGACAAGATAAATGACATATTGTGATGTGCAATCTATCCTCTGTCTGATTTTATAGGTTTCTCTTGTGTTTGTTGATGTGAATGTAGTGTTTCTTTGTGTAAAATCACAACTTTTACATGGTCTGTGACCACATTTGAAGAAACCTGGATTTGGATTTAGCCAGTTGTCAGTTGGCTGTGGTTTTTCTGAGAAATTCTTGCTAGTTAAATTATTCAATGAGGGGGCTTTTTTGGCAACAAATTTGATCCCTTTAGATATTATTTCTTTTAGAGTATTATCACTTTCAAGAATTATAAGTTTCTTTTTAATAAGATGTATATTCATCAAGAACTACAGTGGCAACCAGCAGCGACTATTGCTACGGTTGCAGGCGCTGCATCTTATTGGTGTGATGCATTGTCTGATCTCATTACACAGGAAACTACAGTAGAGGAGATCCAGGATAGGGCCAAAGCTCTCAAATTGGCTAATGCTGTTATATGTGATGCCAATATGCAGATAATTCATCTGGGAGCTAAAATGTCTAGCTTTACGGTACTAGCCTGCAGGGCTCTGTGGTTAAAATCTTGGCCTGCCGATGTTTCTTCTAAGGCCAAGCTTTTGGCTTTACCCTACAAGGGAAAGACTTTGTTTGGACCTGGTCTAGCAGAGATCATTTCAGAGATTGCAGGTGGACAGGGATCTTTCCTACTTCAAGACAAGAAGAAAATACCTAGAGGTCGACCTCTAATTTTTGTTCCTTTCGTAACTTTAAAGGACCAAAGTCCTCCTCTTCCTCTTCCAAACCAGATCAACCCAGATCTTCTTGGAAATCCAACCAACCCTGGAACAAGGGAAAACAAAACAAGAATCCTTCTGATGACTCTAAATCGGCATGAAGGTTCTGCCCCTGATTCCAGTGTGGATTGGGTGGGGGGCAGGCTTTCTCTTTTTTGTCAAGCCTGGATACGAAATGTCCCAGACCCTGGGATGATGGACATAGTATCCCAGGGTTACAGGATGGGATTCAAGTCTTGTGCTCCAAGGGGCAGATATCTCCTGCCAAGACTGTCCTCAAACCAAATAAAGAAGGAGGCCTTCTTAAACTGTGTAATAGACCTTTTTTCTCTGGAAGTTATTGTTCCTGTCCCACTAGCAGAACAGGGTCTAGATTTTTATTCAAATCTATTTGTGGTTCCCAAAAAGGAGGGAACTATTAGTTCCATTTTTCCTTTGGTACAGAAAGGTCAGTTTATGGCAACCATAGACCTAAAGGACACATACCTTCATGTTCCCATTCACAGGGAACACCATCAGTATCTGAGGTTTGCATTTCTGGACAAGCACTTTCAATTTGTTGCTCTTCCATTTGGTCTGGCAACGGCTCCCAGAATATTCACAAAGATTCTGGGGGCGCTATTGGCTCTGATCAGATCTCAGGGAATTGCTGTGGCGCCTTATCTATACGACATCTTGGTTCAGGCGCCATCTTTTTAACTAGCCCAATCAAATACAGAGATGCTGTTGTCTTTTCTTCGTTACCATGGGTGGAAAGTGAATTTGGAAAAAAAGTTATTTTGTTACATCTACCAAAGTGTGTTTTCTAGGGACTATAATAGATTCCTTGTCCTTTTTGCTTCCTGCCTTTCTCTCCAGTCTGCCTTTTGTTCATCTGTGGCTCAATGCATGGAGGTGATTGGTCTGATGGTAGCATCCATGGACATCATTCCTTTTGAACGGTTCCATCTTCGACCGCTGCAGCTTTGTATGCTCCATCAATGGAATGGAGATCATTTGGATTTATCTCAGAGTATAAATCTGGACCTCCTAACAAGAGACTCTCTCTCGGGGTCGGTGTCACAGGAACTTCTATCTTGGGGCACTTGCTTTCTGAGACATTCCTGGGAAATTGTGACTACAGACGCCCAGGGCCGCCATCAGGGGGTGACAGGGGTGACTCCTGTCAGGGGCCCAATGGGCTAGGGGGGCCCCATGAGGCAAGAAGTAAAAAAAAAAAAAAATTTTTTTTTTTTTTTTTTTGGCAGCCACCAGTGGGTACTACAGCAGAGTGCTAATTGAGCATGGGAAATGTTATTACAAGGAGTAAAGTATTAGCATTTGAGAGGATTTCTGAGTGTGCACTAAACCACTATGCACAGTGTGAGACAGACTTGGTACTTTGTTTGTAGAGTGTGTGCCTGAGTCAGACGGCTGATCACTTTCATTTGCAGAGGAGGTAGGAATTACTTAGCAAATGTTTTTTATTTCTTTGTACAAATTAAGATTGTAACTTCAGTGTGGTAGTAGTTGTATGGTGGGGCCAGGGGTCCATAAAAACACATTTTTTTAGCAGCAGTGTATTTATGATTATTTGACAATGCTGTAGAAATTCTATATTTAAAACCATGCAGAAATGTTTCCTCCTCAATACACAAATGATGTATATTACATTCCAGTTTACTGCCCCTTTATGCAAGGACTTTTCAGATACAAGGAGGCATTTTATCTAAGATTTTTACATCTGCATAACATGTTATACTCTCAGACTAAGATTGCTCAGTGTTGGAAATGAGACAGGTTAACTTAAAACTGTTCAGTTTACTCTACAGCTGACATAATTTTGAAATGCATACCAACAAGCTTAAATCCTGCATTTAACCAGATCTAATGGTATGAGTACCACAGCTTATGGTTCCACCAAGACCATATACAGTACAGCATTTTCAAAATCCACAAGTACAGCTGACAGATGGGAACATTTGTACACTATATTTGAAGTGGTGCTCTTGGTTGCGGAAAATGGGGAAAATATCAAACAAACATATGTCAACCTTTTAAAAGTACTTTTCTTCATCTAGCAATCTACCCAGATCATTAATGTACAATTTTGAATTCACATAATTATTTTTGTTTGCACATTTACAAATATGATTCTTTAAAAAGTGATCTCTTAATTTCTGCATTTTTTTATCATGCATGTCACACACTGTTGATTTAGGGGATGCAAGGTGCATAAATGTTTCCTCCTGTGAGTGTTTCTGTGGGTGTCTGTGCTTTGGTTTGTGTCTCTATAAGTGTGTATGTATTTTTTTTTCTGTTGGTATCTCTGTGAGGGTGGGTGTGTATGTCTTTGTGCATTTTCTGTGGATGTCTGTGAGGGTGTGTGTGTGTGTATGTATGTCTGTGTTTTCTGTGGATGTCTCTGTGAGGGTGTGTGTGTGTGTATGTATGTCTGTGTTTTCTGTGGGTGTCTCTGTGAGGGTGTGTATGTCTTTGTGTGTTTTCTGTGGATGTCTCAGTGAGGGTGTGTATGTATGTCTTTATGTGTTTTCTGTGGGTGTCTCTGTGTGTGTGTGTGTATGTCTTTGTGTGTTTTCTGAGGCTGTCTCTGTTGGTGTTTCCTTGGGTGTATGTGCAAGTTTGAGTTTGTGTGTGGGTGTCCATTGTATGTTCCTTTTTCCGACATTTTGACCTTACTACTGATTATTCACATCTTTCTACAGACTTTGAGACTTATGAGACCTTTCCGGAAGTCACCAATCTACCATTTAACCTTTAAATTGTTGTTTAGGCAGTTCAGGGCCCTTCCTTTCAGCCACTGTAAAGCTGTTGTCATCATTTAGTTGGCATCTTCCTTTACAAAAAGATAATTCAGAACTCCATATTTTGTTTTCTAAATCTCCTTTTTTTACAGAACTGTAGTTTACCTCATTACTTGTCAGGGCAATGTAAACAAGTGCTAAGTGTCTGTTTGGGTGTCTGTGTCTGAGTTTCTTTGCGTGTTTGCTAGAGTGTCTGTATGTGAATCCTTATGTGTGAGGGTGTGTGTGTGTTTCAGTGTATTTTTCTACCTTTACAACATTTCCAAGTTTAAATAGACAATTAAGAATAAAGTGCATATACGTTTTTGTCACTAGGTCAAAAATTGCACATGTCAAAGGAGGGCGGGGGGGCCCTGATCGATGGTTAAGTCAGGGGCCCCAAAATTTCTAGTGGCGGCCCTGCAGACGCCAGTCTGTCAGGCTGGGGAGCTGTTTGGGGCCCTCTAAAGGCTCAGAGCCTGTGGTCTCAGGAAGAGTCCTCTCTTCCCATAAACATCTTGGAGTTGAGAGCAATCTTCAATGCCCTATCAGCGTGGCCTCAACTGTCATTGGTCTGATTTATCAGATTCCAATCGGACAACATCATCTCAGTGGCTTACATCAACCACCAGGGAGGGACTCAAAGTTCCTTATCCATTAAGGATGTGACTCGCATTCTGCAGTGGGTGGAATCCCACGATTGTCTCCTATCTGCTATCCACATTCCAGGAGTGGCCAACTGGGAGGCAGATTTTCTAACAGAACAAGAGTACCACAAAATTCCAGTGCCAGCAATGTGAAGTATACACATTCAAGTATAGTTCCACTATGTGGATAACGTCAGTCTCCCTCTGGCCCTGCGGTATATATAGAGTAATCACCAACCACAGTCTTAAACAAAACTTTTTAACACATATGCTCTATCTGAGCTGTGATCAGTACCCAGGATGTTGGCAAAGGAAATGTGGCATGTATCAACACACTACCAATAACGGAATGCCTCCGCCTCACCTCTTACATACGGCAATCAGACATCCAGCACTATGGAAGTTCTTGGAAACCCCTCTTCTGCAGGGTCTGCTCATGGAACCGATTCAATGTATTTACGCCCGTATAGAGCACTACGTCTTTGCAACTGTTGGCCTCATCTGTTGCTGCTTTGAGATGTCATTCTGAATCCTGGCGTCCTATATCACAGGGTCTGGTCACATGTGAATTGGATCAGCCAATGGGAGTCTAGCTGGCTGTCCCGTCACAGGGAGATATATATATATATATATATATTTAGTATCTCTGGGTACATTTCCTGTGACCTTAATATCCTTTATGTGGATCTCACTATGTACATCAAACATTGTCAATATTGTCATCATTATAAAATTGTAAATATTGTAGATTAAGCTTTTGATGGATTTTACATATGGAGCTTGTTATACCATATGATTAATATATATGTATACATATGTGCTTTCCTGATTGAGATGTTAATGACAGTTGTCACTACATGACAGCATATAAACACTGATATGTATACTTGTCTTTCAACATCCCTTATATATAATAGGTTAGTCTGGGAATATGCTATGTATCTATGTATTAATCCATTTATTATTGATAGTGCACCTCAAGAGCTCAGTTTGTTCATTTATGCAGCTGTTACCTTTGTTATTCATCTATATGTACCTTATAAAGTATGGCACTTATCTCACACACATTATTTATTTTATTTAATGTTATTCATACAATTGAATTTTTTGCTTGGGATGATAAGCCATCCATTCACTATTTATTTTCATTTTTATCATCTATTGTCATGAAATTCTTTTATATTTGTAGGAGTTTATGCAGTGTATAGTTATATAATTTAGTGTGGTAATGTTATGATGTTACCTGGATAATAGGGGTGTGTCTTTTCTATTAACTTTTAAGCCAATGAAACAGCATTATATGAGTATAAACAGGTACTGTGTACCAGACTAGTTAGGCTATGACTGCGGCTCCTGACAAAATGCGTAAGCCAGTCTGACACACGGCACCCATACGCTATTCATCCCGGGGAGTGGGCTCTCCATCCAGAAGTGTTCTCTCAAATATCCAACAAATGGAGGGTTCCAGAGTTGGATCTGATGGCTTCTGGCCACAACACCAAGGTTTCAAAGTACGGTTCAAGGTCAAGAGATCCTCAGGCCTTTCTGATAGATGCTTTAGCGGTTCCTTGGAGGTTTTCTTATCTGTTTCCTCTGTTTGCTCTCCTTCCATGAGTCATTACTCGTATCAAACAGGAGAGAGCATCAATGATACTAATAGCTCCTGCATGATGTTGCAGGATCTGGTTTGCGGATCTAGTAAGGATGTCATCTCTACCTCCTTGGAGGTTACCTCTGAGGAAAGACCTTCTACTTCAGGGTCCTTTCCTCCATCCAAACCTAGATTCTCTGAAGCTAACTGCTTGGAGATTGAACGCCTAGTTCTGGCCAAATGTGGTTTTTCTGAAGCGGTCATTGAAACTATGATTCAGGTTCGAAAACCGGTTACTCGCAAGATTTACCATAAGATATGGCGTAAATATGTTTATTGGTGTGAATCTAAGGGATCTTCCTTGAGCCGGTTGAGGATTCCCTGGATTTTGTCTTTTCTTCAGGATGGCCTGGATAAGGGTTTATCAGTCAGTACCCTAAAGGGTCAGATTTCTGCGTTATCTATCTTTTTGCACAAATATCTGGCAGACCTACCAGGTGTTTAAGCCTTTGAACAGGCCCTGGTTAGACACAGGCCTGTGTTTAAACCTGTTGCACCCCCATGGAGCCTTAATTTAGTTCTTAAAGTTTTGCAGCAGGCTCCATTTGAGACGATGCATGTTGTTGATATAAAACTGTTATCCTGGAATGTTTTGTTTCTTGTTGCCATTTCTTCCGCTCGCAGAGTGTCTGAGCTTTCAGCTCTGCAATGTGATTCCCCATACCTTATTTTTCATGCTGATAAGGCGGTCCTTCGTACTAAATTGGGTTTTCTCCCTAAGGTGGTATCGGATCGAAACATTAATCAGGAAATTGTTGTTCCTTCTTTTTGTTCTAATCCTTCTTCTCAAAAAGAACTCCTTTTGCATAAATTGGACATTGTGCGGCTCTAAAAATTTACTTACAAGCTACTAAAGATTTTCGGCAATCTTCTGCCCTGTTTCTTGTTTTCTCTGGAAAGTGTAAGGGTCAGAAGGCCACTTCTACTTCTCTGTCTCTCTCATTGAGAAGTTTGATTTGTTTGGCTTATGAGACTGCTGGACAGCAGCCTCCTGAGAGAGTTACGGGTCATTCCACTAGGGCTGTGTCCTCTTCTTGGGTTTTTCAAAAATGAAGCTTCTGTGGAACAGATTTGCAAGGCGGCAACATGGTCATCTTTGCATACTTTTTCAAAATTCTAAAAATTTGATACTTTTGCCTCAGCCGAGGCTTCTTTTGGGAGAAAGATTCTTCAAGCGGTGGTGCCTTTTGTTTAGGTCCTCCTGCCTTTTTTTCCTCCCTTCCTGTTAATTCCGTGTCCTCTAGCTTGGGTATTGGTTCCCACTAGTAATTGGAATTACGTTGTGGACGTTTCTTTCTTTCTGGACATGGAGAGTCCACAACCCCACCCTCTTTTCTCATTCTAATTTGGCAGTTTTTTATGTAAACCTCAGGTACCTTTTTCACCCTTGTGTTTCTTTCTTTTCCATTTTCTTCGGCTGAATGAATGGAGGTTATGGGTAAGGCAGTTACACTTAACAGCTTTCCTGGGGTGCTCTTTGCCTCCTCCTGCTGGCCAGGAGTTGAATAGCCCACAAGTAATTGGAATGACGTTGTGGACTCTCCATATCCGGAAAGAAAAAATTTATCAGGTAAGCATAAATTTTGTTTTTCAGTGCAATTTTTTTCCTAACATCCCCCACCTGCTAATTATGGGGGGGAAATGCTTAAAAGACCCTATATTTTTGGGGCATTTGAAGTACTTTTAGAAAATTAACCAAAGATCTGATCTCTGGTTAATTTTCTGAGCAATAATTGCTACCGCAAGCTTGTGGTAGCAATAACCAGCCACTTGTAATGACTGGTTATTTACCACACGCCCGCAAACTGGGAAATTTGCCTATTTGCGGGTCGCGCAAAAAATTAGCCATCACTTGTAATCTAGGCCAAAGTGTTTTTAAAGTATCTACATGTACATAAAACAATTAATGCTTTAATTAATTAAAGCATGTAATTTTTACACGAATGACCCTGGAAGTCTATGGCCCAGTTTGCAATTGGCACACTATTGCTAGAGCAGGACACAATAAGCAGTATCGCTGGACTGTGCTAAAATTAGTGTGCAACTTGTTATAACAAGTCCATGGTAAATCAGATTTACCAGAGATGATTTAGCGTGACTGACATCACTTTAGTGCACCTATTACTTTCAATGTATATCACATCCACACTAAATAGTGCTGATATTACAAGGTTAAAGGTGTGCTCGAGCAGAAACTCAAATATTGATAAAAGAATTAACGCAACCTGAGACCTGAAGTAAAGTGTAGGGGTTAAATAAAGTTTCACAGAACACATGTAAAACAAATTAAAATAAATATTACGGGTAATGATGTCGCAAACCTAAAATTTTGCGTTCGCGAACGGCGAACACGAACTTCCGCAACTGTTTGTGAACGGGCGAACCGAGCGAACCGCCATAGACTTCAATAGGCAGGCGAACTTTAAAACCCACAGGGACTCTTTCTGGCCACAAAAGTGATGTAAAAGTTGTTTCAAGGGGACTAACACCTGGACTGTGGCATGCCGGAGGGGGATCCATGGCAAAACTCCCATGGAAAATTACATAGTTGATGCAGAGCCTGGTTTTAAGCCATAAAGGGCATAAATCACCTAACATTCTTAAATTGTTTGGAATAACGTGCTTTAAAACATCAGGTATGATGTTGTATCGATCAGGTAGTTTAAGGGTTACGCCCGCTTCACAGTGACAGACCAAACTCCCCGTTTAAAGGGACAGTCTACACCAGAATTTTTATTGTTTTAAAAGATAGATAATCCCTTTATTACCCATTTCCCAGTTTTGCATAACTAACACATTTATAATAATATACTTTTAACCTCTGTGATTATCTTGTATCTAAGCCTCTGCAAACTGCCCCTTTTTTCAGTTCTTTCGACAGACTTGCCGCTCTCAGATAACTTCTCTTGCACGAGCACAGTGTTATCTATATGAAATATGTGAACTAACACCCTCTAGTGGTGAAAAACTGTTAAAATGCTTCAAGGTCTAAGAAATTAGCATATGAACCTCCTAGGTTAAGCTTTCAACTAAGAATACCAAGAGAACAAAGCAAAATTGGTGATAAAAGTAAATTGGAAAATTGTTTAAAATTACATGCTCTATCTAAATCATGAAAGTTTATTTTGGCCTAGACTGTCCCTTTAACGCACAGCAAACAACCGCAAACAGTCCATTTGCACAACTGCAAACTCCCCATTTGCGTAAGGTTGGATACCAAGCTAGCCATGTCCCGTTCCTTGTCCTGACAGATGTCATTGAAGGTCTCTTCCTCCACCCAGCCACGTACAACACCAAGGGTTGCTGCTGTGTTTGGTCTTCCACCTCCTCAAATCCACCTTCCTTCTCTGACTCCTCTTCTTCAGACTCCTCTCTCTGCGTTGCCTCTCTCTGCGTTATTATAAGGTGTGTTAAGTAGTACTATTCTTATCAGTTTAATCCCTGTTACGTCCCCTATCAGGGGACGTGTATAAGGCATGGATTTTAGGAACCAGGAGATGGAAAAAGATGCTTGGTCGGTCCTCCTACTTCAAATTTGGGGCACTGCGCGTGCAATCCACTGTGCCACCAGATATGAGTGGTGTGTTAAGTAGTACTATTCTGATCAGTTTAATCCCTGTTACGTCCCCTATCAGGGGACGTGTATATGGCATGGATTTTAGGAACCGGGAGATGGAAAAAGATGCTTGGTCGGTCCTCCTACTTCAAATTTGGGGCACTGCGCGTGCAATCTACTGTGCCACCAGATATGAGTGGTGTGTTAAGTAGTACTATTCTGATCAGTTTAATCCCTGTTACGTCCCCTATCAGGGGACGTGTATATGGCATGCATTTTAGGAACCGGGAGATGGAAAAAGATGCTTGGTCGGTCCTCCTACTTCAAATTTTGGGCACTGCGTGTACAATCTAATGTGCCACCAGATATGAGTGGTGGCACTGGGCAAGTGGGCACAGTATACACTGTGAGCCTGGCACACACGCTGGCAGGCAGGCAACTGCAATTAGATTACACTAGCAGACTGATGTTTCACAGTCAAAAAAGTTTTTTTTTTTTTTAAATTTACACTACTGTTACACCAGATATGAGAGGTGGCACTGGGCAAGTGGGCCTGGCACACACGCTGGCAGGCAGGCAACTGCAATTAGATTACACAAGCAGACTGATGTTTCACAGTCAACAAAAGTTTTTTTTTTAAATTTACACTACTGTTACACCAGATATGAGTTGTGGCACTGGCAAGTGGGCCTGGCACACACGCTGGCAGGCAGGCAGGCAACTGCAATTAGATTACACAAGCAGACTGATGTTTCACAGTCAAAAAAGTTTTTTTTTTTTAAATATCTACACTACTGTCACACCAGATATGAGTGGTGGCACTGGGCAAGGGGGCACAGTATACGCTGTCAGCCTGGCACACACGCTGGCAGGCAGGCAACTGCAATTAGATTACACTAGCAGACTGATGTTTCACAGTCAAAAAAGTTTTTTTTTTTTAAATTTACACTACTGTTACACTAGATATGAGTGGTGGCACTGGGCAAGTGGGCCTGGCACACACGCTGGCAGGCAGGCAGGCAACTGCAATTAGATTACACAAGCAGACTGATGTTTCACAGTCAAAAAAGTTTTTTTTTTTTTAAATTTACATTACTGTTACACCAGATATGAGTGGTGGCACTGGGCAAGTGGGCCTGGCACACATGCTGGCAGGCAGGCAACTGCAATTAGATTACACTAGCAGACTGATGTTTCACAGTCAAAAAAGTTTTTTTTTTTTAAATTTATGCTACTGTTACACCAGATATGAGTTGTGGCACTGGGCAAGTGGGCCTGGCACACACGCTGGCAGGCAGGCAGGCAACTGCAATTAGATTACACAAGCAGACATGTTTCACAGTCAAAAAAGTTTTGTTTTTTTTAAATTTACACTACTGTTACACCAGATATAAGTGGTGGCACTGGGCAAGTGGGCACAGTATACGCTGTCAGCCTGGCACACACGCTGGCAGGCAACTGCAATTAGATTACACTAGCAGACTGATGTTTCACAGTCAAAAAAGTTTTTTTTTTTTAAATTTACACTACTGTTACACCAGATATGAGTGGTGGCACTGGGCAAGTGGGCACAGTATACGCTGTGAGCCTGGCACACACGCTGGCAGGCAACTGCAATTAGATTACACTAGCAGACTGATGTTTCACAGTCAAAAAAGTTTTTTTTTTTTTAATTTATGCTACTGTTACACCAGATATGAGTTGTGGCACTGGGCAAGTGGGCACAGTATACGCTGTCAGCCTGGCACACAAGCTGGCAGGCAGGCAACTGCAATTAGATTACACTAGCAGACTGATGTTTCACAGTCAAAAAAGTTTTTTTTTTTTAAATTTACACTACTGTTACACCAGATATGAGTGGTGGCACTGGGCAAGTTGGCCTGGCACACACGCTGGCAGGCAGGCAACTGCAATTAGATTACACAAGCAGACAGATGTTTCACAGTCAAAAAAGTTTTTTTTTTAAATTTACACTACTGTTACACCAGATATGAGTGGTGGCACTGGGCAAGTGGGCCTGGCACACGCGCTGGCAGGCAGGCAACTGCAATTAGATTACACAAGCAGACAGATGTTTCACAGTCAAAAAAGTTTTTTTTTTTAAATTTACACTACTGTTACACCAGATATGAGTGGTGGCACTGGGCAAGTGGGCACAGTATACGCTGTGAGCCTGGCACACACGCTGGCAGGCAACTGTAATTAGATTACACTAGCAGACTGATGTTTCACAGTCAAAAAAGTTTTTTTTTTTTTAAATGTACACTACTGTTACACCAGATATGAGTGGTGGCACTGGGCAAGTGGGCCTGGCACACACGCTGGCAGGCAGGCAACTGCAATTAGATTACACTAGCAGACTGATGTTTCACAGTCAAATTTTTTTTTTTTTTTTTAATTTACACTACTGTTACACCAGATATGAGTGGTGGCACTGGGCAAGTGGCTTGGCAGGCAGGCAACTGCAATTAGATTACACAGGAAAAAAACAAAAAACAGACTGATGTTCTAGCCCTAAAAAGGGCTTTTTGGGGTGCTGTCCTTACAGCAGAGATCAGATGAGTCCTTCAGGACTGTAGTGGACACTGAATACACTAGCCTAGCTATCAATTTCCCTGTTAAATCAGCAGCAGCTACACTGTCCCTCCTCTCACTAAGAATGCAGCTTCAAAATGAATCTAAAATGGCTGCTGTCCAGGAGCTGGGAGGGTCTGGGAGGGAGGGTTTGCTGCTTATTGGCTGGAATGTGTCTGCAGACTGTGAGATACAGGGTCAATGTTTACTCAATGATGACGAATAGGGGGCGGATCGAACATCGCATATGTTCGCCCGCCGTTGCGAATGCGAACAAGCTATGTTCGTCGGGAACTATTCGCCGGCGAACAATTCGCGACATCACTAATTACGGGATGTGGCATATGGCATATAAATGTGTATTTGTGTGTTTATATGTGTAAATATTTTAGTACACACATATACATACATATAAACACATATACATACATATAAACACATATACATATACACTTTTAAGGCCTTCACAGTCAAATACCATGAAATATGCAATGTAATTTTTAATCAATTTTAATGTTTTGATATTTTTTAATAGAAATACTTGAAATGCCTTTGTAAATATATATTTCTATGTATATCTGTATTTACAATTTATATGTATCTACTTACAGGTATATAGATATATAGGCCTAGATTTGGAGTTTGGCGGTAGCCGTGAAAACCAGCGTTAGAGGCTCCTAACGCTGGTTTTAGGCTACCTCCGGTATTTGGAGTCACTCAAAAAAGGGTCTAACGCTCACTTTTCAGCCGCGACTTTTCCATACCGTAGATCCCCTTACGTAAATTGCACATCCTATCTTTTCAATGGGATTTTTCTAACTCCGGTATTTAGAGTCGTGTCTGAAGTGAGCGTTAGAATTCTAACGACAAAACTCCAGCAGCAGAAAAAAGTCAGTAGTTAAGAGCTTTCTGGGCTAACGCCGGTTCATAAAGCTCTTAACTACTGTACTCTAAAGTACACTAACACCCATAAACTACCTATGTACCCCTAAACCGAGGTCCCCCCACATCGCCGCCACTCGATTAAATTTTTTTAACCCCTAATCTGCCGACCGCCACCTATGTTATCCTTATGTACCCCTAATCTGCTGCCCCTAACACCGCCGACCCTTATATTATATTTATTAACCCCTAATCTGCCCCCCACAACGTCGCCGCCAGCTACCTACACTTATTAACCCCTAATCTGCCGTCCGCACGCCGCCGCCAGCTACATTATCCCTATATACCCCTAATCTGCTGCCCTAACATCGCCGGCCCCTATATTATATTTATTAACCCCTAACCTGCCCCCCACAACGTCGCCACCTACCTACAATAATTAACCCCTAATCTGCCGACCGCAAAGAGCCGCCAGCTACATTATAGCTATGTACCCCTAATCTGCTGCCCCTAACACCGCCGACCCCTATATTATATTTATTAACCCCTAACCTGCCCTCCCTAACATCGCTGACACCTAACTTCAATTATTAACCCCTAATCTGCCGACCGAATCTCGCCGCTATTCTAATAAATGTATTAACCCCTAAAGCTAAGTCTAACCCTAACACTAACACCCCCCTAAGTTAAATATAATTTTAATCTAACTAAATTAATTAACTCTTATTAAATAAATTATTCCTATTTAAAACTAAATACTTACCTGTAAAATAAATCCTAATATAGCTACAACATAAATTATAATTATATTATAGCTATTTTAGGATTAATATTTATTTTACAGGTAACTTTGTATTTATTTTAACCAGGTACAATAGCTATTAAATAGTTAAGAACTATTTAATAGCTAAAATAGTTAAAATAATTACAAATTTACCTGTAAAATAAATCCTAACCTAAGTTACAATTAAACCTAACACTACACTATCAATAAATTAATTAAATAAAATACCTACAATTACCTACAATTAAACCTAACACTACACTATCAATAAATAAATTAAATACAATACCTACAAATAACTACAATGAAATAAAGTAACTAAAGTACAAAAAATAAAAAAGAACTAAGTTGCAAAAAATAAAAAAATATTTACAAACATAAGAAAAATATTACAACAATTTTAAACTAATTACACCTACTCTAAGCCCCCTAATAAAATAACAAAGCCCCCCAAAATAAAAAAATGCCCTACCCTATTCTAAATTACTAAAGTTCAAAGCTCTTTTACCTTACCAGCCCTGAACAGGGCCCTTTGCGGGGCATGCCCCAAGAAGTTCAGCTCTTTTGCCTGTAAAAAAAAACATACAATACCCCCCCCCCAACATTACAACCCACCACCCACATACCCCTAATCTAACCCAAACCCCCATTAAATAAACCTAACACTAAGCCCCTGAAGATCATCCTATCTTGTCTTCACCATACCAGGTTCACCGATCCGTCCTGGCTCCGATATCTTCATCCAACCCAAGCGGGGGCTAGACATCCACTGAAGAAGTCCAGAAGAGGGTCCAAAGTCTTCATCCTATCCGGGAAGAAGAGTAGATCCGGACCGGCAACCATCATCTTCCAAGCGGCATCTTCTATCTTCATCCGATGAGGACCGGCTCCATCCTGAAGACCTCCACCGCGGACCCATCTTCATCCGGCGACGTCCAACTGAAGAATGACGGTTCCTTTAAGGGACGTCATCCAAGATGGCGTCCCTCGAATTCCGATTGGCTGATAGGAATCTATCAGCCAATCGGAATTAAGGTAGGAATATTCTGATTGGCTGATGGAATCAGCCAATCAGAATCAAGATCAATCCGATTGGCTGATCAAATTAGCCAATCAGATTGAGCTCGCATTCTATTGGCTGATCGGAACAGCCAATAGAATGCGAGCTCAATCTGATTAAACTTGATTCTGATTGGCTGATTCCACCAGCCAATCAGAATATTCCTACCTTAATTCCGATTGGCTGATAGAATCCTATCAGCCAATCGGAATTCGAGGGACGCCATCTTGGATGCCGTCCCTTAAAGGAACCGTCATTCTTCAGTTGGACGTCGCCGGATGAAGATGGGTCCGCGGTGGAGGTCTTCAGGATGGAGCCGGTCCTCATCGGATGAAGATAGAAGATGCCGCTTGGAAGATGATGGTTGCTGGTCTGGATCTACTCTTGTTCCCGGATAGGATGAAGACTTTGGACCCTCTTCTGGACTTCTTCAGTGGATGTCTAGCCCCCGCTTGGGTTGGATGAAGATATCGGAGCCAGGACAGATAGGTGTGATACCCGGTGAGGTGAAGACAAGGTAGGATGATCTTCAGGGGCTTAGTGTTAGGTTTATTTAAGGGGGGTTTGGGTTAGATTAGGGGTATGTGGGTGGTGGGTTGTAATGTTGGGGGGGGGTATTGTATGTTTTTTTTACAGGCAAAAGAGCTGAACTTCTTGGGGCATGCCCCGCAAAGGGCCCTGTTCAGGGCTGGTAAGGTAAAAGAGCTTTGAACTTTAGTAATTTAGAATAGGGTAGGGCATTTTTTGGGGGTCTTTGTTATTTTATTAGGGGGCTTAGAGTAGGTGTAATTAGTTTAAAATTGTTGTAAGATTTTCCTTATGTTTGTAAATATTTTTTTATTTTTTGTAACTTAGTTCTTTTTTATTTTTTGTACTTTAGTTAGTTTATTTCATTGTAGTTATTTGTAGATATTGTATTTAATTAATGTATTGATAGTGTAGTGTTAGGTTTAATTGTAGGTAATTGTAGATATTTTATTTAATTAATTTAATGATAGTGTAGTGTTAGGTTTAATTGTAACTTAGGTTAGGATTTATTTTACAGGTAATTTTGTTATTATTTTAACTAGGTAACTATTAAATAGTTCTTAACTATTTAATAGCTATTGTACCTGGTTAAAATAATTACAAAGTTACCTGTAAAATAAATATTAATCCTAAAATAGCTATAATATAATTATAATTTATAGTGTAGCTATATTAGGATTTATTTTACAGGTAAGTATTTAGCTTTAAATAGGAATAATTTATTTAATAAGAGATAATTAATTTCGTTAGATGTAAATTATATTTAACTTAGGGGGGTGTTAGTGTTAGGGTTAGACTTAGCTTTAGGGGTTAATACATTTATTAGAATAGCGGTGAGCTCCAGTCGGCAGATTAGGGGTTAATAATTGAAGTTAGGTGTCGGCGATGTTAGGGAGGGCAGATTAGGGGTTAATACTATTTATTATAGGGTTAGTGAGGCGGATTAGGGGTTAATAACTTTATTATAGTAGTGCTCAGGTCCGCTCGGCAGATTAGGGGTTAATAAGTGTAGGCAGGTGGAGGCGACATTGTGGGGGGCAGATTAGGGGTTAATAAATATAATATAGGGGTCGGCGATGTTAGGGCAGCAGATTTGGGGTACATAGGGATAATGTAAGTAGCGGCGGTTTACGGAGTGGCAGATTAGGGGTTAATAATAATATGCAGGTGTCAGCGATAGCGGGGGCGGCAGATTAGGGGTTAATAAGTGTAAGGCTAGGGGTGTTTAGACTCGGGGTACATGTTAGGGTGTTAGGTGCAGACGTAGGAAGTGTTTCCGCATAGCAAACAATGGGGCTGCGTTAGGAGCTGAACGCGGCTTTTTTGCAGGTGTTAGGTTTTTTTTCAGCTCAAACAGCCCCATTGTTTCCTATGGGGGAATCGTGCACGAGCACGTTTTTGAGGCTGGCCGTGTATGTAAGCAACTCTGGTATCGAGAGTTGAAGCTGCGTTAAATATGCTCTACGCTCCTTTTTTGGAGCCTAACGCAGCCTTTATGTGGACTCTCAATACCAGAGTTATTTTTATGGTGCGGCCAGAAAAAAGCCGGCGTTAGCTTTTCGGGTCGTTACCGACAAAACTCTAAATCTAGCCGATATTTTGCAAAAAATATTTATATATATATACATTGGAAAGATAAGAACTCAAAGCGCATCCCAGATTCAAGGTAAAAATATTTCAAGCTTTAATAGTGCACACAATCTATTGCTCTTACAAGAGATAAAATAATAATATGCCTTATGGAAGAGTATCTCCACTCCACACGAATCAGCCGGTAGCGACCTCTGGTGCTCTTGTGGCTCTGTATATCAATAGGTTCAATCCATAAAATGGTTTAAAGAATGTTGTTCAAGTAAAAAAGCCTCTTCTCGAGTGCAGAGTCTGTAGGTGATTAAAAGTAGACCATCCTGTCTACGCGTTTGGTCTGTCCTTGGCAAACTTTTTCAAGACAAAGGATGTATACATTTTATCTTTCCAGTGTCTTTGAAGCCTGAGTACTCCCTTGTACTCAGTGAATGTGGAAGCTGCACCAAAGATTCGTTATCAAGGTGGAAAGTAATTTGGATTGAGGAACCTGTGCCTCTTTTTAAAGCATTTACCATACTCCCGAGTCATGAATGTGAGTTAATTAAGTGGTTTACGTAATATTGTATAATATTTTACCTTCTGAAATAATATTTAGCTTATGCAACATTATTTATTTACTTTATAAGCAAATTAATACTATTACAAGATCAATAGATATATGCGTATATGTGTATACAATTTCTGTCTAGCCAGTAGGTATTCTCTGTCTAGTTAGTAGAAAGATTGTTGGAAGGAAATCATATCGGTAGTGAGGTGGCAATAGTGTTATATTGTGTAATTAATATTACAACAGCATCATTGTAGTAACAATATAATTAATACTGAAGGCAATAGTGTTATTGTGAACTTATAATTACCAGGGTTTTTAGAAATTATTTAAATTAATATAAGTATTCATATGCTGTGTACGTGTTTGTGCGCAGCTTAATTGTTTGTGTGGTATTATATATATACGAAACAAAAAAAGCGTGTATGTCAAAGGGTTAAAAAACCTCTCTTTCAAAACACAGAACTGCGCTCTAAATAAACCTATTTTTTTAAAATACAATATAAATATCTGGATGATGCCAAAATCAAAACATTCAAATAATCAAATAATATTGATTCATTGAAAATATATAACAGAATGAAATATATAATGATAAGATAATAAATCACAATAAAAAGGATAAGTTGGTTGGATCCCACGTAATAGTGCAGATCAATTGTAGGTGTCGGCTGCTGTATCTTATTAATCCTCCGGAATCTCACGGAGTAAGGTAGAAATCTAAAAAAATGAGAAAGAAAGCGCACAAAGGCACCTACATAGTGCAAATCAATTTAATTTAAACAATAATACAGGGGTATATTAAAACTGCTCCCCGTAGGGTATCTACTCACAAGAGTCAACCTCAAACTTGTGAGGTATGTTTGAGCATGTAGTTTGAAAGTTCCGCTCAGAACCGCTTGCTATGAAAGTGCTTAATCAAAGAAGTCAGGACAAATCCAACCTGAATGCCGGGTGTCGCTGTCTGTAACTCGAGATCTGGACAAGTATTTCTCCCGGCCTCTTATTCCACTCACATCCCTTTTTGGTAGGAGTTTTTTTGGGATACAATCTTTCTTGAGCAAAATGGTCCGTGCAGATACAAACACAGCTGATCGCAAATAGTGCTGGCAGAATGGTGAACCGCTGAGGGAGAGAGCTGAGATCCCAGGAACAATTAATGAGGATTCAGAATTCAGTCTGTGCTGATCCAAAGTGAGGCTAGAGTGATGATTCTCAGTAGTATCAAATTACCTAGCCTACATATATATATTTGTTTAAAAGTAATATTCTCTTCTAAGTGAATCTGAAGTGCACCTTCTGCTGTAGCACAGTTAATCTAGAGCAGTTTCTGGTTAGCACGCGAACGATAAATAGAAAAGGATTTTTTTTAGCGTTCCTAATAGAAGTCTATGGGGAGAGTACGGTCACGATATCTAGCACACCTGAGTCTTTCGCTTGCACCCTTTTACTTTCAACTTGTAATACCAGCGCTAACTTGAGAGCACTAATATTTTTTACCTTGAGCGCTCCTCTTGTAATCTAGGCCTTTTTGTAACCACTGCAAGGGGTTAGATACATAGGTAAAGGCTCACTCAATAGCTGGTTCCGAACAGCCAGTGAGCCAATTAACAGTGGCAGTAATACAGGAGTTTCAGGGCCAGTAGTACAAACATTATATTCTCTAATCATTTTACAGGAAAACTAGGCAAAATAAATAACACCTAGATTACGAGTTTTGAGCGCTATAGGGAAAGTAACAAACGCAACAAAAGTGGTGTTATTTAATTCCCTATAGCGCTGCCATTACAAGCTTTGAAAAACGCGGCTTGCGCGGGCGATATAGAGATTTTAAGATCCATAACACACCCAAAACAAGCGCTGTGTTTGACGTGCTCGTGCACGCTTTCCCCATAGACATTAATGGGGAGAAAAGAATACCAATTGCTGGACGCAATTGAAAGAGTGTACTTAAATAGCACTCAACAACACTGGTTGAATACTAACAGGTACTACCATAGGTAAATAAGCCCAAAGGAAGGCGGTTTTTAAAACTTAACTTTTATTACAACTATTAAAAATAAAAATAGTTAAAATATTCAGTCAGTGTGAGAGAGAACGAGGGTGATAAGGAGGGGGGAGGTGTCTCCAAAATCACCATATATCTAATATAGGGACCCGGTATGTTCCACAGAGATTATACCCTCAGTCTGAAGGGGGGGTTTTGGTACGTAAGTACTGTATTATTCAGAATATTTAGACATATGTCACATTCAAAATGTAGTTGCCCCTATTGTTGCTCTAAATCAGAAAACGGGGGTATCTGCTGAAATATACCTCTGTGTGGATTGTATGGTATAATTCCCTATGGACAATGCGTGTGAGTGATAATGTTCACTTATCGGGTGTCAGGCTTATAAGTATCCCTTGTAATCATAGATATCAATGGTGTCCTATATGGTTCACCGCCTGGTGTTACCCCACTATTATGGAGCTGCTAGTTGTATGAACATACTTCTTGTTAATACCTGGATAGAATGTAATATAAGGGATGGTATGATATCAATGTAAAGTAAATTCCCTATATTAATCCAGAGTAATAGCAGGACCACCTGGTATATATCTAGGCCTGAGAGCCGCCAATATTTTTTAACAAAATGGTAAGGAGGTTTGGGGTGATACCCCTGTGAACAACAACGTGATGCACTCTTATCTGGAGGTTCACAAATAGTTACAATTTAGTGTATTAACATTAATAGTAACTGGTGCCTGCTGTTTCTCTTATCAATTTGAGAAACAGTCTTATGTATAATTCTATACGAATGGTAAAGTTAATTAAACTAAATGTCCAGGTTTAAGCAAAAGTAACCCCACTTAAGGTTTGACAAAATTGTAAGCCCAATATGTAATCCGTTAACAAGTCATAGGATACTAGTGTGTAATAATATTAAAGAGATGCTTAAGTGTATGGCTACTTTGCCTAGTACAAAAACATTACTTAGGGGAAATACACCATGAATTCAATCTAGGGTTGTTTATTTTTGTTGTAGGGTAGTCAGTATGTAATTTTCTTGAAACAGTATACATTCGGAAACCCCTGTTAGTAAATTACTTATTTTTTCAAGTGATCATGTTCAGTTCTGACACACTAGATAAATAGCGTAAATGCAGACCCGGTAAAATAGTTCAAATGAGTCAGGCGGTCTGTGCTGTTATAACTGCCAATTCCCATACAATATCATTTGCGCAGCGTTGTCCCTAGGTGTGGAGGACCAGAGCAGTCATATAAATTAAATGAGTTCTCCCCTATTATTTGTCTTGATAGTACCCCCAATCGGTAGCAAGCAGTAGTAATACCTAATTAAAAGAGAAGTTCAAATCTTCACTTCTAGAGTGAGTAATATTACGGTACAGGCTTAACTAGTATAATAATTGATAGGGTACTCGATGACATGTAATATTACTGGGAGAGAGAGAACCCGGTAAGTGATTGGACAAACTTCGTTCTCCCCAGTTAACTATTCTGACGTGGCCCTTATTAGTAACTAGCGATATCGCTCTATTATACTAGAGGAGAATTCAAATCTCCACTCCTCAAGTTGATTATTTAGCTTGTCAACGTTACTATTGTGGCAGTTTATGGGATACTAAAACACTGTGGCTCAATTAGGCGATAATAGGCTCTGATACGCCTGATCCAGTCACACTCACACACACACCAGTTTAAATTAAATTCTATAAAAACATTCGTTCTACAAGTCACACTGCTGTTGGATTAAAAAGGAGAGCTGATCTCCAACTGCCCTGACATGTTTTGCCGCAAAGGCTTTGTCAAAGGTGGGGCGCCCGCCATTCTCTGAGCTTTTTATTGGCTGGCCTACGGAAGGCATGGCCCCCACTATTGTCCTGATTGGTTCCTGGCATCTTTCTTTCTATTGGTGTCAAAACGGAGGTGTGTATCATCGTCACTGTCCGATTCTGAGACTACCAATTGTGGATGAAAGATACGTATTAAATTCATAAACTTTTCAATACCGGGCTTGAATTATAGGAATGGAGAGAGGATGTGTCACACTATCTTGGTCTTTTGGAATCAGGGGGAATTCTTGTAGTTTGTTTAATTCCGATGTAGGATGGTAGAGTTTGTATTGGGATACTTTATATACAGGGCTATTTAAATATTGGAGGAAAGACAAGGAATGATTTAGTAAGTGAAAAAGTTGCAAAAACCCAAAAGGTGGCTGAAAAGTAAAAAAAGTGCCATAATTCACATTTCGTCACTAGACATAAAAGAGGAGTGCATATAATTTAAAAAGGTAAGAATAATCCCATCCTATGGGAACACTATGTGATGACACCATTTGTGAACATGAGTGGGTGGGCAAAGGGGATATTATACCCCTCGTATCTAAGTGTAAGAGAAAATTAATTTGGTGCCACAAATATTCCTCCAGGTTCAATTCTTAGTCTGGATGGAAAAATGGGGTTTACGTTGTACGGGGGTGTATTGGGTCCTGTTAGGCCCTCAAATTATAATATACGTGAATGCCACTGGGGCAAAATGAAAATAGAAAAACACAACAAATCGTGCACAAAAATGAAGGGCAAAATCAACGTGGGCATGTGTGATGATCTGGAACAAGTGCTAATAGAAATGCTTAGAGAAGGTAGAAAAGAGAAATTATCCTGAATCTCTCAATTAATTCTGTTTACAAGAATAAAATAATGAAAAAGAAGTGAATTATCAGGGTAGTGTATTAACAAATGGCCCCTGAGTCTAGCCATGTGTACCCTTTTGAAAATAATGCATATATTCCTATATCACGAACAGTATCAAAATTGAGATAACACAGATGATATTAGATTATATCTGTTTTTGGTTTTTCCTCTTTTGTAAATATACACTCCCTCCCTGCCTCTTTGTATATCAAAAATTCCCCCCATATCGAGTGTACGTGAAATTGTATCCATGTCTCCCTGATTTTTGTTGGATTATTAATATACTGCTTATTACCCTAAATGTGTAGAAATAAAGGTATGTCCCATGTTCTTATTTATACCTCATTTGAACTACAAAAAACAATAATAATTGTTTTGTTCATGTAACCCTTTAGGGTATACACTGTCTAGTAGATATATCCATCTACATTCCGCTCTTAATAGGGCCTGTTCAATATTGCCCCCTCTGATGCCTAAGGAAATTTTTTCTATCCCTTGGCATTTAAGCTCTCTCGGATTTGAATGATGGCGTATCAGAAAGTGAGACGCCACTGAAGATATGGTTTTGCCATCCTCCAGGTCTTTTACGGCATTTTTGATGTTTCTTATATGTTTCTGTAGTCTGACTCTGAGTTGTCGGCTTGTCATCCCAATGTACTTTTTGAAACAGCTGCAAGACAGTACATATATTATATTTTCAGATGTGCAGCTGATATAGTTTTTCATTTTGTGAGTATGGCCGAACCGGTCTTGTATCATGTCTGTCTTACGAATATGTTTACATGTTGAACATGTGCCGCAAGGGAAGGACCCTGCCTGAATGGCAGTCCTAGTTTTCCCCACTTGGTAGTGGCTACGGGATACCATATTTTTGATATTCTGGGTTCTCCTATATCCTATTTGGACCCTGTCCCCCACGATTGGCTTCAAGTCTTGATCTAGAGTTAGAATGTGCCAGTGCTTGTTCAGTATGTTACTTATTGCTCGGACCTGTGGATTATATGTTAAAATTAATCTTGTTTGTTCATCCTGTTTTTTAATTTTTTTGCGTTATAAGTCAGTACGATTGGTTTGGATTGCCCTGTTTTTGGCTCTTTTGATGTTCCTCTTGCTATATCCTCTGTCCTGTAATCGTTTTTCCAGTAATTTTGCTTGTTCATTAAAGAGTTGTATGTTGCCACAATTTCTCCTTATCCTTAGGAATTCCCCGACGGGCAGTGATTTAGTTGTGCCTGGAGCATGGGAGCTGCTATTGTGTAGTATACTATTGGTCGTCATTTCTTTTCTGTAGAGATTAGTTTGTATTTGTCCTTCCTGATCTTTAAAGATGTTAAGATCAAGGAAATTTATCTCAGACTGACTCATTGTATATGTCAATTTGATATTTAAATCATTTTGATTAAGATTCTCAAGGAAGATTTCTAGTTCTTCCCTGCTTCCCTCCCACAGAAACAGAATGTCATCTATGTACCGGATCCAAAAAGGTATTTGATCCGTTTCGTTGAGTGTGTGTCATTGAATACCACATGTTTCTCCCAGAATCCTAAGAACAGGTTGGCGTAGGTAGGGGCACAAGCCGTGCCCATCGCCGTGCCTTGGACTTGCAGGTAAAACTGATTGGCGAAAGTAAAAAAATTGTATCTGAGGACAAATTCCAATAACTTAAGGATGAACATGTTGTGGTTCTCTCCTTCCGAGGAACCTTGATTGAGAAAGAATTGGACAGCCCTGAGTCCCTTATCGGGTTCTATGGAGGTGTATAGGGACTCTACGTCCGCGGTTACAAGCCAGGTTTCTTTCCTGGTGTTGATGTTTTCCAACCTTTGCAGTACCTCCATAGTGTCTTTGACATAGGATGGGAGGGCCTCCACAAATTCTCTTAATCTGTGGTCCACATACTGACTGGCACTTTCAGATAGGCACTCATTGCCAGAGACAATGAGCCTACCGGGGGATTTGTGATGTTTTTATGAACCTTCGGAATGAGGTAGAAGGTGGTGACTTTGGGTTGTTTAACTGTGAGAAACTTAGTTTCATCAGCATTTATAATTCCCCTGCTATTGCCTTCTTTGATGATGTTATTATATATCTTACTGTACATCTCGCTGGGGTTGTTAAACAATTTTTGATAACATTGTCGTTTTTTTAGTTGTTTCTCAACCTGTTTCAGATACATCGATAAAGGCCATAGGACAATGTTTCCCCCCTTGTCCGCTTCTCTTATTATTATATCATTCCAAGTTCGAATTTCTTTGAACGCCACTTTTTCAGTTTTTGTGAGATTCTGTTGTGAATATCTAGTTTTTAATTGTGAGATTTCCTCGCAAACCACTTGATTAAATATTTCCAACTGTGTTGATAGATTGTATTTCGGTACAAAAGTGGACCTAGCTTTCAATTTTAGCCTCCAAGATTTGGATTGGGGTTCACTATCCTGAAGTAGGCTTTCTAAATCTTGTAAGCTCCTCCTATCATCTTCTGAAAGGGTGGGATCAGATTTTTTGGCAAAGAATTTTTTTAAATTTAATTTTCGTATGTACAGCTGTATGTCTTTAATCACTTCAAATTTATTTAGTTGTCCCATGGGACAAAAAGACAGACCTTTTGATAGAACTGAGATATGATCTGGAGATAACTTATATTCGGATAAGTTTATGACTTTCAATGATTTAATCTCATCTGAGAGAAGGGACTCGGGGCTCTTTGATGTTGTCTGCCCAACGGGTGAAGTGCTCTGTGGTGGCCCCTGGACCTGGTAGGTTTTTTGTTTATATTTTTTACCTCTTCTCGAGGTTCTGCCTCTTCTGACGTGCCCTCGTCTAAAAAATTCTTCCTCTTATTCCTAGTTGGTAAGGAAAAATTAGAGCTAGATGTACTGGGAGTATCCCCCGTGGGTTCATTGCTGGTATTATCCTCACCATCGGTGTCAGAGATATCACTCTGAATTATATTTGGATGGTTACTTCTAGAACTACTTTTGTAAAAGTTTCTTCTTCTCCATTTGTAGATCTTCTTCTCCTTGTAATCATTGATATCTCTAAATAACTTGCCCTGTTTCATATCTCTTAATTCTTTGATGTATTGATCTAATTCTTTCTGGTAGTTCTTATACATTTTTCAAAATCTGAGTGTGTTTCATATTTTTTGAGCTGAACATATTGTTCCTGAATAGATGTTTCGAGTTTATCATATTTCTCTTTATCATGTCGAATGAGAATGTTCATAAGCTTAAATGAGCACTCTGATAAAGCTGTCTCCCATTCTTCTGTTAAAATTGGGTTTTCAAACTCAAATGCCGGGAACAATTGAATCCTTAATCCTCTCGGGATTAATTTTTGTTGGATATATTTGTCAAAAAATTGCTGGTCCCACCATACTTTCTCCTGTTTTAACATGTTTTTTTGTACCTCCTTTAGTAAGGTTTCAAGCGATATGATAGGAGTATTTTCCTCACTGGCATTTGTTTTAAACATATTATCCAAATCTGTGGCTCTTCTAGAGTGTCTGTCCAATCTATCTTTACCAAAAAAGTCAGCCATGATGTTATCAAGATACCTATGGTATAATTGGCTATTGTATAGTAATTTTATTGTTACTATTTACTAGTAAATTATCAAGTTCGAATTGTTTATATATTAAATAAATATAAATGTGTGCTCTGTCGTCTGGGAAACTGTGTTGCCACAGTACCTAGTGCCAGGTATAGAGAGAAAGGAGAAAAAGACGACGGCACTACTGGTGTTGTGTCCCTTGTAATATTGTAATATTTATGTCTCTTATGTAGTAATAGAGATAACACTGGTATAATCTGGGACTTAGGTGCTGTACACTAGGAGAAGCAAACTGAAGAATACCAATTGCTGGATGCAACTGAAAGAGTGTACTTAAATAGCACTCAACAACACTGGTTGAATACTAGCAGGTACTACCATAGGTAAATAAGCCCAAAGGAAGGCGGTTTTTAAAACTTAACTTTAATTAATTAATTAATGGGGAGAGCCGGCAAAAAAAAAGTCTAACACCTTCGATCTCGGAAACAAAAGCTCTGTAATGCAGCCCCATTGATATCTATGGGGAAAAATAAAAGACAGTTTAAACCTAACACCCTAACATAAACCTTGAATCTAAACACCCCTAATCTGCTGCCCCTGACATCTCCGACGCCTGCCTACAGTTATTAACCCCTGATCTGCTGCTCCCGATATCACCGCCACCTAATCTGCCGCTTCCGATATCACCGCCACTATACTATAGTTATTAACCCCAACCCCAACATCTCCACAACTATATTAAAGTTATTAACTCCTATTCCGCCGCTCCCGATATCGCCGCCACATAAATAAAGCTATTAACCCCTAAACCTCTGGCCTCCCACATCACTACCACTATATAAGCCTATTAACCCCTAAACCGCCATCCCCCCACATCGCCACAACCTAAATGAAACTATTAACCCCTATCCCTAACCCTAAAGTAACCGTAACCCTAACATCCCCTAACTTTAACATAATTTAAATAAATCTAAATTCAATTTACAATTATTAACTAAATAAAGCTATTAACCCCTAAAACGCCAGTCCCCCACATCGCAATAACCTAAATTAAACTATATTAACCCCTAAACGTAACCCTAATCCTAACACCCCCTAACTTTAACATAATGAAATAAGATCTAAATTAAATTTACAATTATTAACTAAATAATACCTATTTAAAACTAAATACTTACCTGTAAAATAAAACATAAGCTAGCTACAATATAACTAATAGTTAAATTGTAGCTAGCGTAGATTTTATTTTTATTTCACAGGTAAGTTTGTATTTATTTTAACTAGGTAGATTAGTTAGTAAATAGTTATTAACTATTTAATAACTACCTAGTTAAAATAAATACAAACTTACCTGTGAAATAAAACCTAACCTGCCTTATAAAAATAAACTACCATTACAAAAAAACAAAACGAAATTATCCAAAAAAAATTATTCCTATTCTAATACCCTTTAACAAAAAAACACCCCAAAATAAAAAAGCCTAATCTAGAATAAACTACCAAGGGCCCTTAAAAGGGCCTTTTGTAGGGCATTGCCCTGACTTAAACAGCTCTTTTGCTCCCAAAAAAATACAAACACCCCCTACACTATACAAACCCCCATCCCCCAAACTACCAAGGGCCCTTAAAAGGGCCTTTTGGGGGGCCCTTGAAATGGCCTTTTGTAGGGCATTGCCCTAAAGATAGCAGCTCTTTTAATGAAAAAAAATGGCAAAGACCCACTAACATTACAAACCCCCACCCCCCCAAACCCACAAAATAAAAAAAACTATCTAAAAAACCTTAGCTACCCATTGCCCTGAAAAGGGCATTTGTATGGGCATTGCCCTTAAAAGGGCATTTAGCTCTTTTACTGCCCATACCCTAAACTAAAAAATAAAACTCACCCAATAAACCTTTAAAAAAGCCTAACACTAACCCCCTAACGATCCACTTACAGTTTTTAAAGTCCCGCTTGAACGATCTTCATACTGGAGTTGAAGTCCTAATCCAGGCGACAAGAATTCTTCATCCAGTTGGCCTCTTCAATCTTTATCCCGGCGGCGAAGTCCTGATCCAAGCGGCGAGAAGTCTTTATCCAGGCAGCCGCTTCAATCTTCATCCAGGCGGCATCTTCTATCTTGATCCCGGAGGCGCGGAGCGGGTCCATCCTGAAGACATCCGATGAGGAGCATCCTCTTCATATGGTCGCCGCCGTACAATGAATCTTCAATGCAAGGGACGCGATTCTCAAGATGGCGTCCCTTGCTTTCCTATTGGCTGAAAAATTTGAATGGCTGTTCAAATCAGCCAATAGGATTTAAGCAGCTCTCATTCTATTGACTTATGAATCATCCAATAGAATGAGAGCTGCTAAAATCCTATTGGCTGATATGAACAGCCAATAGGATTGTAGCAGCTCTCATTCTATTGGCTGATTCAAATTTTTCAGCCAATAGGAATGCACCATTTTGAATCGCGTCCCTTGCATTGAAGATTTTATATACGGCGGCGACCGTATGAAGAGGATGCTCTGCGCTGGATGTCTTCAGGATGGACCCGCTCTGTACCGCTGGGATCAAGATAGAAGATGCCGCCTGGATGAAGATTGAAGAGGCCGTCTGGATGAAGACTTCTCGCCACTTGGATCAGGACTTCACCGCCGGGATGAAGATTGAAGAGGCCACCTGGATGAAGACTTCTCGCCCCGTGGATTAGGACTTCAACTCCGGGATGAAGATCGTTCAAGCGGGACTTCAAAAACTGTAAGTGGATCATCAGGGGGTTAGTGTTAGGCTTTTTTAAGGGTTTATTGGGTGGGATTTATTTTTAAGTTTAGGGTCTGGGCAGTAAAATAGCTAAATGCCCTTTTAAGGGCAATGCCCACAAAAATGCCCTTTTCAGGGCAATGGGAAGCTTAGGTTTTTTTAGATTTAGGTTTTTTATTTTGGGGGGTTGGTTGGGTGGTGGGTTTTACTGTTGGGGGGATCTTTGTATTTTATTTTACAGGTAAAAGAGCTGATATCTTTGGGGCAATGCCCCACAAAAGGCCCTTTTAAGGGCCATTGGTAGTTTATTGTAGGCTAGGGTTATTTTCCGTAATTTAGCGTTTGTTATTTTTTGTAACTTAGTAATTTTTTTTTTTTAAATAGATAGTTTGTAATTTTTAGAGTAGTGTTAGGATATTTTTAATGTGTAGTTTATTTTATTTTAATTGGTAGCTAGTTTAATATTAGTTTAATAATTATATTAGTTTAATTGCTAGTTTAAACTTAGTTTTTCTAATTTGACAAGTAAATTTTAATTTAATTTAAGATAGGGAAATTGTAATTTTAATATAAAGTTAGGGGGCGTTAGGTTTAGGGGTTACTAGTTTTATTTATTATATTTCGTTGTGGGGGACTTTCACTTTAAGGGTTAATAGTTTTATTTAGTATATTTCGTTGTGGGCGGCTTTCGGTTTAGGGGTTAATAGGTTTATTATAGTGGCTTGCGGTTTAGGGCTTAATAATTTTAGTATAGCGGGGGCGATGTTGGCAGATGGCAGATTAGGGGTTAATTATATTTAAATAGTGTTTACGATGCAGGAGGGCAGCGGTTTAGGGGTTAATAACTTTAGTATAGTGGTGACGATGTCGGGGAGCGGCAAAATAGGGATTAATACATTTTTTAAGTGGCAGCGATGTCGGGAGCGGCAGATTAGGGGTTAATAAATTTATTATACGGTTTGCAATGCGGGAGGGCCTCGGTTTAGGGGATAATAGGTAGTTTATGGGTGTTAGTGTACTTTTTAACACATTAGTTATGAGTTTTATGTTACAGCTTTGTAGCATAACACTCATAACTACTGACTTTAGATGGCGTTACGAATCTTGTCATTTTAGGCTGTAACGCCGGCTTTTTAGCCAGAACGCAAAATTTGTAATACCGGCGAGTGCGGTACTGACTTTGCGTTACAGGCTAAAAGGCTTGCGGTACACCTATACTGACAAGACTTGTAATGGCTGCGGTACTGTTTTAACGCTGAAAATACCATATTTTCAGCGTTAAAAGACAAACGCACAAACTTGTAATCTAGCTGTAAGTAAATTGCAAGGTTTTTTTGCCTTTGTTCCATTAAAAAGGTAAAATCATTTTTTTCTTATTGCACTGGCAGAGATGTGTCCCTTTCCGCCAGTAAGCTAGTGGGAATTACACGACGGTAAATACCCAATGCTGCAGTGTTATTTTTAACTTAATTTTAAACAGTTATTTATATTCTAATATTTTTTACTTTTGTAAACCGTGTTCTTTCATATGATTGACAGATTTTTTTCACATACAATGTCCCTTTAATTATTTAATTTGTAAATATAATTTGAGATTAATGTCCCTTTAAGCAAACATCTTATTTGTTTTAATAATATGAGCACTTAATGTCCTGAAGGGATAAACCTGACATTCCCAAGAACTGAATTTCTTGTCAGTTATACATGTCTGTACCTACACAGTAAAGTACAGTAACAATTTGCTGTACACTCGTGCACGGGTATCCTGTACTATGGCAGCATGTGTATCAGACTTTCTGAAACCCTCTGGCATAGGTGTAAGTTAAATACATTCTTTACATAATTAACTTCATAGTAATTTATTATGAGTGATTCATTAAAAAAATAATGTACAGTACACGAGCCAAGCACATCCTTTTTAAAAGCATGGAACAAACCATCATTTGTAGAGGTGAATACACTAATAAAGAATTCACAAAGCCCCTTCCTTCTTTTCAAATGTTTAATTTGGATAAGTTGTAGAAGTACAATGAAAAATAATGGATGGGAGGAGATGAAAACTAAAAAATTAGTAACTTATTACATAAAGTACTGGTGTATATTATTATAGTATAACATTTATTTTCTATAAGTCATAAACCTGAAATAAAAAAATAAAAAAGTTTGACTTCTTTCCAAATGTAATAGCTAATTATGGAGCTAATTATAGGGATGTTATATTTCACAGCCACAGGAAGTTTTTCACGGTGCAGAATAGGGTAAGAAATGAACATTTGTAATTATATTTAAACAAAGTAAAATAAAAAGATTGATAGATATATAGATAGATAGATAAAAGTTCACAAAGTATGGTTAGCACACTGAATACGAAGAGTTTAAAGTGATGGTAAATCCTAGCATTTCTGAAACGCTAGGATTTACCATTGGAACAAATAAAGGGGACTTTCATTTCATGCGGCGCCAAGCTGGATTTCCCGCAATGCTATTGGCTAAGAGGTGGAAATTTCACCTCTCTGCCAGATAGTGAAAATAGTGTTCTGCCGGTGGGCTGCCTTAGCAGCTCAGTGAAAGCGATCGCTTGGAAAAAATAAAGAAGCTTTCAGCATATTTTATATTTCATGACTGAAAGTCCTCTTTATTTGCAGGGAGACCAGAACGAGGCTCCCATAGGAGCCTATAGAAGCGCATTCTCGTGAGCGCAATGCTTCCTAGCAATGCGAATACAAGCTTGCAAGCTTGCAATCGCATTGTGATTGACCTGTAATACCAGCGCACATTTTCATGCGCTGGTATTACAAAGTGGAGTTCTAATATCGCTTGCTCGTTAGCGATATTTAGCGCTCCACTTGTAATCCCTTTTTGTAAGGTTTTACAAACCAAACTTTGTGGATTTGAATTTAAGAAAAGGAAGACTGACAATCTTCCATTATTTAAAGCACCCGACCAGCACAGGTGTACTCATGACAGAATATTGGAGTTGTATATAAAGCCAGGCAGTCTTATTCTATATTATTCTTTTATATAGAAACATTGGGAAACCTTGTAAGCTGGTAACTAGCTAAGCAAAATATGGCCATATTGTGGGACTAAGATCCCAATTTTAATATAAAAGCATAGGTATTTTTTGCAAGCAAATTTTTCAGAATTTAAAAAATGTTGTATTTATTTGCAAGTGGATGTGCGCCAATAACCCTGTTGTGTGTAGAGATAGATAGACACATACACAAACTTACATTAATACAAATGCACACAGGCATTCATACATTCTTATACATATATAAATATATTTGTATGTTATTTATGTTGGGGATTGTTAATTATAAGAATATATATCTTGCAGCGCCAAGATGTCAACCATAAAAGCTATACTCCAGTTGCGGAATCTCCCAACCAGATCCCAAAATGACAGTAGGTTAAAGTGCTTGGTGAGTACAGCGCTACAAAGCCCTAGAGGAAGGGTTTGTGGCTAAAGATGGTATCCACGATTGGTTATGTTACCTATAGGTGGTATATATATTAGGAATACAAATAACTGATAGGCCTAAACATATAGGTATTACAATGTATGGGAAAAAGGAATTTATAATTAATCAGACACTCCTATAAGTTTAGCTAATGACATTTGATATAACATAAATGGTTTAAAATCTTGGACAATATCAACATACATAAAATACATAAATGGCAATTGTAAGAAAACCTTAAAAACAAGATCTTAAAAATAAAATCTAATGGTACCATTATGTGCACATAAAAAAGGGGGGATTCAGTAATAGAAATAAAAATAAAGTCTTAAAAGTCCAAAGAATAGTCCTGTGATCCTATGGTATATCGACTTGTATAATGTCCCAATGCTGGTGTGTTCAAACTTAGTGAACCACTTAAAAATATGATAAAATGTGAAAAAATAATAAATTAATTGCCTTCCAAAATTAAAAAAGCCAAAAATACAACTTGTGATATCACAACTGTGTAAAAAGTGGAAATAGTTTTCAAAATCAAAATGAAAAAATAAAAATAAGTGAGGTGTACACCAAAAATATCAAAAATATGCCTTAGTGAATGTCAAATGTATCCTTAAAACATAAACAAATATTCTCAAAAAATCTGTGATAATTCAAATTATATCCAAATAGGAGTGGTTATGGGATTCCTAAGTGTGGGTCCTCTTCTTAAGGTGTGTGTTAAAACTCCAGTGGTGTCATCTTGAACCTATAAAATGGTAAAAAGAGCAAACATAGTGCAATAAAGCTACTAAAAGGTAAGGGTAAAGGTAATAAACTCACCAATGAGATCCTGAGCCGTAATACCAGTAGCCGACGCGTTTCGGTTCACAAAGAACCTTTCTCAAGACTGGTAACGACTCTCTGGTTTGCTCACCTTAAATGTGTTGGTTAGCCAATGGAATTGGATTGATTTTGGCGCACAAAATTCGCGCCAAAAAAACGCGACGAAAATTGCGCCCTTTTTAATGTGTATAGATCCTAATTCTTACTCACTGTATGTGTCCCTCCTACATTTATATTCCATATTTAGTAATGTTTCCCAACTTTCTGGTTAATATGTAAGGCCGTATCCCGATTACCGGATGTTTACACCGGACGTGGGGATTACCGGAAGTGACGTCATAGCTCGTGTGCGTACTTCCGGTTGGCTCTACTTTTACCGCATGTTGTACCTCTATCTGTAGGAACCATGAGGTGTATATGTGTATTCCAGATGTAATACGATTGGTGGTATTAGGCTCAGGATCTGTTAAATATGATAAAATGGTATATATATATGATAGAATGGTATATATATAATGAGCGTGATCCGCATTAGATTAGTCCATTACAGAGCCCAAAATATAAAAATACAAAAATACAAAAATTTAATGTACAACCTTTTAAATAATAAATATGTATGATAAATACGTGTTGTTGACATTATATTGGTCTATTTCAGATCTATTATATAGATATTTCCACATACTATAAAGATATAAAGCATATAAAAAATAATAATAAAGATATAAAACATATAAAACCATATGGAGGGGATAGGAATTTATATTTATTATGACACTGACCACTATACCACTGACATCCTTTTTAAGGTCGACATTTTAGGAAGATACCAAGAACTCTTAAATTTTTAAACCACGTCTTTTAACCCAGCTGTTTAAGTCTTATTTTTTAATCCTCACATTTTAACTCTTATTTTTTAATCCTCACATTTTAACTCTTATTCTAAAATCCTCAGTCATAACCAACGTAGTTTTTTATATATGCTTTTACATATACTCTTTATATACCGTTTGAGGTTTCTAATGAACATTTATATGCACTATTTATTTACATATTTTGTCCTATATAGACATATATACACAACCTGTCTAATAGAGTACGGGTTTACTATGACCAACAAAGTTTTGAGCTTATAGACCCAGATATTTCATTTTCTCAAATCTCAAGTGTCATAATAAATATAAATTCCTATCCCCTCCATATGGTTTTATATGTTTTATATCTTTATTATTATTTTTTATATGCTTTATATCTTTATAGTATGTGGAAATATCTATATAATACATCTGAAATAGACCAATATAATGTCAACAACACGTATTTATCATACATATTTATTATTTAAAAGGTTGTACATTCAATTTTTGTATTTTTGTATTTTTATATTTTGGGTTCTGTAATGGACTAATCTAATGCCGATCACGCTCATTATATATATACCATTCTATCATATCTATATACCATTTTATCATATTTAACAGATCCTGAGCCTAATACCACCAATCGTATTACATCTGGAATACACATATACACCTCATGGTTCCTACAGATAGAGGTACAACATGCGGTAAAAGTAGAGCCAACCGGAAGTATGCACACGAGCTATGACGTCACTTCCGGTAATCCCCACTTCCGGTGTAAACATCCGGTTATCGGGATACGGCCTTACATATTAACCAGAAAGTTGGGAAACATTACTAAATATGGAATATAAATGTAGGAGGGACACATACAGTGAGTAAGAATTAGGATCTATACAAATTAAAAAGGGCGCAATTTTCGGCGCGTTTTTTTGGCACGAATTTTGGGTGCCAAAATCAATCCAATTCCATTGGCTAGCCAACACATTTAAGGTGAGCAAACCAGAGAGCCGTTACCAGTCTTGAGAAAGGTTCTTTGTGAACCGAAACGCGTTGGCTACTGGTATTACGGCTCAGGATCTCATTGGTGAGTTTATTACCTTTACCCTTACCTTTTAGTAGATTTATTGCACTATGTTTGCTCTTTTTACCATTTTATAGGTTCAAGATGACACCACTGGAGTTTTAACACACACCTTAAGAAGAGGACCCACACTTAGGAATCCCATAACCACACCTATTTGGATATAATTTGAATTATCACAGATTTTTTGAGAATATTTGTTTATGTTTTAAGGATACATTTGACATTCACTAAGGCATATTTTTGATATTTTTGGTGTACACCTCACTTATTTTTATTTTTTCATTTTGATTTTGAAAACTATTTCCACTTTTTACACAGTTGTGATATCACAAGTTGTATTTTTGGCTTTTTTAATTTTGGAAGGCAATTAATTTATTATTTTTTCACATTTTATCATATTTTTGAGTGGTTCACTAAGTTTGAACACACCAGCATTGGGACATTATACAAGTCGATATACCATAGGATCACAGGACTATTCTTTGGACTTTTAAGACTTTATTTTTATTTCTATTACTGAATCCCCCCTTTTTTATGTGCACATAACGGTACCATTAGATCTTATTTTTAAGATCTTGTTTTTAAGGTTTTCTTACAATTGCCATTTATGTATTTTATGTATGTTGATATTGTCCAGGATTTTAAACCATTTATGTTATATCAAATGTCATTAGCTAAACTTATAGGAGTGTCTGATTAATTATAAATTCTTTTTTCCCATACATTGTAATACCTATATGTTTAGGCCTATCAGTTATTTGTATTCCTAATATATACACCACCTATAGGTAACATAACCAATCGTGGACACCATCTTTAGCCACAAACCCTTCCTCTAGGGCTTTGTAGCGCTGTACTCACCAAGCACTTTAACCGATTGTTAATTATAAGTCAAATAATTAAATTCCAGGCCCCTCTCATATAACATAATTATATTATTATCTGTCAGCTAGATTACGAGTTATGCGAGCTATAGGGAAATTAACGAACGCAACAAAAGTTGCGTTATTTAATCCCCTATAGCGCAGCCATTACAAGTTTTTAAAAACCCAGCTTCTGTGTGCGATATGGTTGCGTTGAGCTCCATACCACGCAAAAAACAAGCGCTGTTTTGCCATTCTCGTGCACGCTTTCCCCATAGACATCAATGGGGAGAGCAGGTCAGAAAAAAGTCTAACACCTGCGATCGTGGAAAGAAAAGCTCATAAATAAACTAAATAAAGCTATTAACCCCTAAACCTCTGGCCTCCCACTAAATGAATCTATTAACCCCTAAACCGCCAGCCCCCCACATCGCAAAAATCTAAATTAAACTATTAACCCCTACACCTACCCCTAAACCTAACCCTAACACCTCCTAACTTTAACATAATTACAATAGAGCTAAATTAAAGTTACAATTATTAACTAAATAATACCTATTTAAAACTAAATACATACCTGTGAAATAAAACCTAAGCTAGCTACCATATAACTAATAGTTATATCGTAGCTAGCTTAGGTTTTATTTTTATTTTACAGGTAAGTTTGTTTTTATTTTAACTAGGTAGACTAGTTAGTAAACAATAGTTATTAACTATTTACTAACTAGTTAAAATAAATACAAACGTCCGTGTGAAATAAAACCTACGCCTACCTTACACTAAAACCTAAAATTACAAAAAATACAAAAACTACCTTTACAAAAAAAAAAACAACGAAATTATCCAAAAAAATTAAAATTATTCATATTCTAATACCCTTTAAAAAAAAAACAAAAACAAAAAAAAACACCCCAAAATAAAAAAGCCTAATCTAGAATAAACTACCAAGGGCCCTTAAAAGGGCCTTTTTGGGGCCCTTATAGGGGCCTTTTGTAGGGCATTGCCCTAAAGTTAACAGTTCTTTGGCTACAAAAATAAAAAACAGCCCCTAACAGTATACAAATCCCAACCCCAAAACTACCAAGGGCCCTTAAAAGGGCCTTTTGGGGGCCCTTAAAAGGGCATTTTGTAGGGCCTTGCCCTAAAGTTAACAGCTTTTTTGCTACAAAGAAAAACCAGACACCCCCTAACAGTATTACAAACCCCCACCCTCAAACCCACAAAATAAAAATAAAGTAAAACCTAATCTACCCATTGCCCTGAAAAGGGCATTTGAATAAGCATTGCCCTTAAAAGGGCATTTAGCTCTTTTGCTGCCCAAGCCCTAATCTAAAAATAAAAACCCACCCCAAAATGAAAAAAATACATTAAACAAAATAACAATCAAATAATCAAAAATAATAAAAAGTATTCCTATTCTAATACCCATTTAAAAAAAAACACCCCAAAATAAAAAACCTAATCTAGAATTAACTACCAATGGCCCTTAAAAGGGCCTTTGGTAGGGCATTGCCCTAAGTTAAACAGCTCTTTTACCTGTAAAAAAAATAAAAAACCCCACTAACATTACAAACCCCCACCCCCCAAACCCACAAAATAAAAACAACTATCTAAAAGACCTAAGCTACCCATTGCCCTGAAAAGGACATTTGTATGGACATTGCCCTTAAAAGGGCATTTAGCTCTTTTGCTGCCCAAACCCTAATCTAAAATAAAAACCCACCCCAAAAGCCTTAAAAAAAGCCTAACACTAACCCCCGATGATCCACTTAAAGTTTTTGAAGTCCCACTTGAACGATCTTCATCCCGGCGGTGAAGTCCTCCTCCAGATGGCGAGAAGTCTTTATCCAGACGGCCTCTTCAATCTTCATCCCGGCGGGGAAGTCCTCATCCAAGTAGCGAGAAGTTTTCATCCAGGCGGGCTCTTTAATCTTCATCCAGGCAGCCTCTTCTCCCTGGCATTCCTATCAGCCAATAGGAATTAGAGCTGCTAAAATCCAATTGGCTGTTCAAATCAGCCAATAGTATTTAAGCAGCTCTCATTCTATTGGATGATGAATCATCCAATAGAATGAGAGCTGCTTAAATACTATTATCTGATTTCAACAGCCAATAGGATTTAAGCAGCTCTCATTCTATTGGATGATGGTATCATTCAATAGAATGAGAGCTGCTTAAATCCTATTGGCTGATTTGAACAGCCAATAGGATTTTAGCAGCTCTTATTCCTATTGGCTGATTCTAATTTTTCAGCCATTAGGAATGCAAGGGATGACATCTTGAATCGCATACCTTGCATTGAAGATTCAGTGTACGGCAGCGACCGTATAAAGAGGCTGCTCCATGGCGGATGTCATCAGGATGTACCCGCTCCTCGCCACCAGGATCAAGATAGAAGATGCCACATGGATGAAGATTGAAGAGGCTGCCTGGATGAAGACTTCTCACCGCCTGGATGAGGACTTCGCCGCCTGGATGAAGATAGAAGAGGCCACCTGGATGAAGACTTCTCGCCGCCTGGATGAAGATAGAAGAGGCCGCCTGGATGAAGACTTTTCGCCACCTGAATGAAGATCGTCCAAGCGGGACTTCAAAAACTGTAAGTGGATCGTCAGAGGTTAGTGTTAGGTTTTTTTAAGGGTTTTTTGGTTGGGGTTTTTTTTTAGATTAGGGTTTGGGCTATTCCTAAACAAGCTAAATGCCCTTTTAAGGGCAATGCCCATACAAATGCCCTTTTCATGGCAATGGGTAGCTTAGATTTTTGTTAGAGTTAGGTTTTGTCTTTGTCTTTTTTTACAGGTAAAAGAGCTGTTTAACTTAGGGCAATGCCCTACAAAAGGTCCTTTTAAGGGCCATTGGCAGTTTATTGTAGGCTAGGGTTTTTTTTTTATTTTGGGTGGGCTTTTTTATTTTCATAGGGCTTTTAGATTAGGTGTAATTTTTTTTTTTACTTTGGATAATTTTGTTTGTTATTTTTCGTAATTTGGTCTTTTTTAATTTTTGTAATTAGATACTTTGTAATTTTTAGAGTAGTGTTAGGATTTTTGTAATGTGTATTTTATTTTAATTTAATTGGTAGTTTGTTTAATTTTAGTTTAATAATTATATTAGTTTAATTGTTAGTTTAAACTTAGTTTTTTTAATTTGACAGGTAAATTTTAATTTAATTTAAGATAGGGAAATTGTAATTTTAATAAAAAGTTAGGGGGGCGTTAGGTTTAGGGGTTAATAGTTTAAATTAGTGTATTTTATTGTGGGGGGCTTGCGGTTTAAGGGTTAATAGGTTTATTATAGTGGCGGTGGTGTAGGGCTTAATAACTTTAGTACAGTGAGGGCGATGTAGGCGGAAGGCAGATTAGGGTTTAATAATATTTAAGTAGTGTTTGAGATGCGGCTGGGCGGCGGTTTAGGGGTTAATTACGTTTATTATAGTGGTGACGATGTCGGGGAGTGACAAAATAGGGGTTAATATTTTTTAGTGGCGGCGATATCGGGAGTGGCAGATTAGGGGTTAATAAATTTAATTTAATGTTTGCGATGCGGGAGGGCCTCGGTTTAGGGGTTAATAGGTAGTTTATGGGTGTTTAGTTTTATTTAACAGTTTTGTTGCATAAAACTCATAACTACTGCTTTTAGATGGCAGTACGGATCTTGTCGTTTTAGGCTGCAATGCAGGTTTTTTAGCCTCACCGCAACACTCATAATGGCAGCGCTATGGGAATCCCATGAAAAAACGTAATTTTTATGAGTGTGGGACTGACGTTGCGTTACAGGCTAAAAGGCTTGCGATACAGCTATACCGATAAGACTCGCAATGGCTGTAGTGCTGTTTTAACGCTAAAATTTAAAAAAAATTCAGCGTTAAAAGACGAACACATAACTCGTAATCTAGCTGATTATTAGCTCCTAAATGGATTCTGTGAATGTAAAAGTCGTTACTGGGATAAAATAATAATAATATATATGTTGCTGGTAATTTATTCTTTTGAAGAGAGATCACATATGCACATACATACACACACATATACAGACACCCACATATACATACGCACACACACACATATACATACGCACACATATACATACGCACACACACACATATACATACATACACACACACACACACACACATATACAGACACATACTGTACATAAACATACATATACATATACACAAACACACACATATACACATACATACACACACATGCACATATATACAGACACACACATGCACATATATACAGACACACATACATACACACATACATACACACACACACACACATACATACATACACACACACACACACACATATACACATACATACACACACATACATACATACATACACGCACATGCACAAATATTAGCCACTTTTCTGGGAAGGCTTTCTACAAGATTTTGGAATGTGTCTGTAGGAATTTGTGGCCATTCAGCGTAAAGAGCATTTGGGAGATTTGAAACTGATATTAGACTAGAAGGTCTGGCTTGCAATCAGCGTTCCAATTCATCAGAAAGGTGTTCATTGGGGTTGAGGTAGGGCTTTGTGCAGGTCACTCGAGTTCCATCACACCAAACTTGTCAAATCATGTCTTCATAAACCTTGTTCTGGGCTCAGGGGCACAGTCATCCTGGAATAGAAAAGCACCATCCCCAAACTGTTGCAATACAGTTGGGAGCACAAATTGTCTAAAATGTCTTTGTATCGTATAGCATTAAGATGACTATTTAATGGAAGTAATGGGCCTAGTCCAAACCTTGAAAAATAGCCCCATACCATTTTCCTTCCTCCATTAAACTTTATAGTAGGCACTATGCATTCTATTAGGTAGCATTCTCCTGGCACCCACCACATCCAGATTCTTCTTCCAGACTGCCAGATAATGAAGCATGGTTCATCAATCCAGAGAACAAGTTTCCACTGCTCCAGCATCCAGTAACGGTGGAATTTACACCACTCCCGCTGATGCTTGGCATTGTACATGGTGATGTAAGGCTTGTGTACAACTGCTCAGCCATAGAACCCCATTTAATGAAGCTCCTGACACATAGTTCTTGCACTGGTGTTGCTTCCAGATGCAATTTAAAGCTTTGTAGGGAGTAATGCAACAGATAGGCGATTTTTAGCCTTTGCTGGGATGTTATTGCTCCTACATGCTTCATAATAATAGCACATACAGTTGACTGGGACAGATCTAGTAAGACAGAAATTTCACAAACTGACTTGTGACAAAGGTGGCATCTTATAACTGTGCCATGTTTAAAGTCACTGAAAACTTCAGCCTATCGTACTGCCAATGTTTGAGATTTCATAACTATATGCTGGCTTTTATACAAACCTTTTAAACATCTACAGTGTGCATGTTTGTTCCTGAAAATCAGTGTTGACCAGTATATATATATATACTATGGATGTAGATGCCATTTCTGTCAGTGAGTCAAATTGAGAAATATCATATGTCACAAACATAAATTAGTAAAATCTCAAAATATTCTATTAGACAGCCAGGGAAAACCTTATTGATGCACTAGCAACATATTACATCTGGGATCATCACACTGCTTTCCCTTTTTGGATGAGAAAGTCTTTAGAAAGAGAGTAAATAATTTAAGAGCTGAGTCTCCCAGATATACTTTACCTAATAAGATCAAAATCAGACTGATCAGAAAATTCTCACATTTCTAGGCAACCCACGTTTCAACCACAGGCAAGGCACAGATAAACATTTAAAGAGTTGCTTGGACAAATTACTTGATACACTTGGTCCTAAACCAAAAGGGGGTTGACTTATACTCTTTGCAACCTTTTTTTTTTTTTTTTTTTTTTTTTTTTTTTTTAAATGATTTTTTTATTGAGGGAATAACAATTACCAAGACAAATAGCAGTTTGCCCCAACTAGGACATTACATATTGCATAAGGTAAGACAGGTGTGATGAGAGCAGGATGTGATGTCACTAGCATGTGGGCGGGGCTTAGGTCCGGTGTCTGTGTCGCAGTTAGTTTAGTACAATCAACCTGTCTGGATGTGTATTGCTATGCTCTGTAATAAAATAGAGTTGTACCATCATTGCTGTGTCCTGCATATGTCCTGCATCTCATGACATGGTGTCAGAAGTTCTGGACTACGCTTCTGTTTCTGATGATGACGATGTCAAAGTTTACCCCACCTGAGCCTTTTGACTTTTCTCAGCCTGCAGCTTGGCGCACATGGCGTCAGCGGTTTCAGCGCTTCAGGATTGCATCCAAACTGAACAAGGAGAGTGGTGAAGTACAAGTTAATTCTCTTTTATATTCTATGGGGAAAGATGTAGAGCCAGTGTTCAATGCTTTTACTTTCCAAGAAGGGGACGAAGTTAACTTTGATATAGTTATGGATAAACTCAGTGCCCACTTTGTGCCCAAAAGAAATGTGATTCATGAGAGAGCTTGTTTTCACAAACGTAATCAGCGTGTGGGAGAATCTGTGGAGTCATTTGTGCGCAGCCTGTATGAATTAGCTGAATTCTGTGAGTTTGGTGTTGCTAAAGAAGAGCAAATCAGAGACAGAATAGTTATTGGAATTGCAGATGCTGAAGTCTCCCTGAAGCTGCAGTTAGAGCCTGATTTAACGTTAGACGGGGCTATTAGGATGGCCCGCCAGAGTGAACTGGTGAAAAAGCAAAGTGCTGATCTGAGGTCTGAGAGTATTGTGGATGAAGTGCAACAGTCTAGGAAAATTACTAGTGAAAGGCACAGTGTGAGCGGTAGATCTAAAGTACTGGAAAGGCCTAGAAGTGGATGGGCGCAACATGGCCGATGCACACGGTGCTATCGGGCTCATGATCAGAGTGCTATATGCCCGGCCAGAGATAAAAGATGCAGAAAATGTAACAGAATAGGCCATTTTGAAGTGGTGTGTAAAACTGAATACATTAAGGAGATGCAGGTGGACAGTGACCAGGAGGGTCAGGAAGTGTCTTTTGTGGGGTCTGTTGTGGAACGGACAAGCTCAGAGGAAGATTGGAAAGTTACCTTTACTGTAATGGGAGCCAATGTTGATTTTAAGATTGACACAGGAGCTGATATCACTGTAATGTCTTTTGCTGAATTTATGAAACTGCCTCGACAGCCCCAGCTGGCGAAGGTTACTACAAATGTTCATAGTCCTGTTGGCCGCATTGATTGTGTGGGGAAATTTCTTGCCAGCTGTGAGTACAAACAAAGGAAGTTCACCATGTGGGTGCATGTGATCCGAGGTCAGTGTGTTAACAGTTTATTGAGCAGAAAAGCAGCCTGTGACTTGGGCCTCGTGGCCAGAGTGAATGAGATCTCTGAAGATATGTTTGGCAGGTTGGGCCTACTGAGCTGCAAACCTGTCCGTATAGCACTTAAAAGTGACGCAGTCCCGTACAGTATTTCTACTCCTCGTAGAATTCCGTTCCCGCTCATGCCTCAAGTGGAGAAAGAGCTCATGCGCATGAAGTCTATGGGGGTTATTGAAGAGGTTGTTGAAGCAACTGATTGGTGTGCCCCCATTGTTCCAGTTGCAAAGAAAAACGGAAAGGTGCGCATCTGTGTGGACCTGAAAAGGTTGAATGAGGCAGTGAAGAGGGAGAGATTTGTGCTGCCAACACTGGAAGATATAGCCCCGAAGTTGGCTGGGGCGAAGTTCTTTTCCACATTAGACGCTTCTAGCGGCTTTTGGCAGATCCCCCTGGATCCAAAGTGCCGCAAACTGACTACCTTTATCACTCCGGTAGGTCGGTTCTGTTTCTGCAGACTTCCCTTTGGGATATCCTCCGCTCCTGAGATCTTTCAGAGGGAAATGAGTTCTCTCCTGAGTGGCCACATGGGCACAGCAGTCGTCATGGACGACATTCTAGTGTATGGGTCTACGGTGGAGGAGCATGATCAGCGTTTGAGTTGTGTGCTGCAGGCTATCAAAGAGTCTGGGCTGAAGCTGAATAAAGAAAAATGTCATTTTAGGAAAACTGAATTATGCTACTTTGGGCATATCATCAACGGGGATGGCATCAAGCCGGACCCCGAGAAAATTCGGGCTATCGAACAGATGAAAAGCCCTTCTGATGTACATGAGCTGAGACAGATATTGGGCCTTGTAAATTACGTGGGCAAGTTTCTTCCAGATTTATCTACAGTTTTGCACCCTATCACAGAGTTGCTTAAGAAAGATGTTGCCTGGGTCTGGGGACCCTCACAAGAAAAAGCGTTCCTGCATGCTAAGTCCCTGCTGGGGTCTGCCCCAGTGCTGGGGTTCTACGACCCTTCAAAAAAGACTGTGGTTAGTGCTGATGCAAGCAGTTATGGGTTGGGGGCTGCACTCCTGCAGCTGAATGACAACAAACTACAGCCCATCGCCTACTGTTCCCGCACACTGACGGCTGCGGAGTCAAAATACGCTCAAATTGAGAAAGAGTGCCTGGCTGCAGTTTGGGCCTGTGAGCGCTTTCAGCGTTATCTAGTGGGTTTGGAGAAATTTAGTCTGGAAACTGACCACAAACCGCTAGTCCCTCTTATCAATTCTTATGACATCGACAAAACACCCTTGAGATGCCAGAGACTTTTAATGAGACTACTCAGGTTCAATGTTCAGGCAGTGCATGTGCCGGGGAAGCAGCTGGTTGTGGCAGATACACTGTCCAGGCTCCCGCTGGCTGCTGCTGAAGAATCCTCCACAGAGTCGGATGTAAAAGTGTATGTTGATTCAGTTCTGGCCTCTAAGTCCATTTCTTCAAGGAAACTGGAAGAGATAAAGAAAGAGACATATTTGGACACAGATCTGCAAGAAGTTATAAGGTACATAAGAGATGGCTGGCCCGAGAGCCGGGCAGCCTGGATGTCTTTAAATGCTTACCAGCCAGAGAGGTCGCAGCTCACGGAGCTGGAGGGGTTGGTGCTGTTCCAAGACCGTATTGTAATTCCTGTCAGCATGAGGAAGGAGATGTTAAACAGGATTCACGATGGCCACTTAGGCATTACAAAGTGCAGAGAAAGAGCAGCTACAGCTGTGTGGTGGCCTGGGATCAGCTCCGACATTGCAAATCACGTGTCTAAATGTGCCTTTTGCCGGGAACGCCTGCCTACTCAGAGAAGGGAGCCCTTAATGTCTACTCCGCTGCCTGCGGGGCCGTGGCAGAAAATAGCTGCTGATTTGTGCGAACTGCACGGGAAAAAGTTTCTTGTTGTTATCGACTACTATTCCAGGTATTTGGAAATAGCACCCCTGAATGATATCACAAGTCAGGCCGTTATCATTCGCCTGAAGAGCTTGTTCGCCCGCTGGGGCATTCCAATGGAGCTGGTGAGTGATAATGGCATGCAGTTCGCTTCTACAGAGTTCAGTGCTTTCAGCAGGGAATATGATTTTGTACATTCCACGTCAAGTCCACATTATCCGCAGGCCAACGGAATGGCTGAAAGGGCAGTTCAAACAACAAAATTCATTCTAAAGCAATCTGAACCGTACCTAGCCCTCTTGTCATACAGGGCGACGCCCATTCAAGCCACCGGGTTTAGCCCGGCACAGCTGATGCTAGGACGCCAGATTCGCACCACTTTACCCTCAGTGGGTGTCTTCAAGCCGCCTGGCCCTGTTCCTCGGGACGAAGTCCTTAGGAGGGATGAAGAGGCCAAAAAGGGTTATCGTTTCTTCTACGACAGGAGACATTCTGTCAGGCCTTTACAGGAACTGAAAGCGGGCCAAAGTGTCAGAATTAAACTGGATGATGAGAAGAAATGGAAGACGCCTGCTACGGTAGTGGGCCGCTCTCCAGAACCAAGGTCTTACACAGTCCTTACAGAGGGAGGGACGGTTACACGCCGTAACCGAAGACATCTTCAGCCTGTACCTGAGAGTCTGGAACCGGATACCTCAGTACCACCGCCGGTGGGATCCCCTGTTCTAAGAGAGGTGCCTTCCCCTCAGCAAGATCATAGCGGGGATATATCTTTGCCTCCAGCAGACTCTTGTTCACCATCTTCTGTATCAGAGGACAGTTCATGCAAAGTTACATCAAGCGGAAGAGTGGTGAGGCTTCCGGCCCGATACAGGGACTGACTTTAGCTAGAACAGTGACCGGAAGTATGGGCAGAATAATCCCATGGTCACTGTGGACTAGGGTAGTCTACCCCGATGTCCAAGTCAGGATGTAATTTATTTGTTCATGTTTTCTAATCTATCTGTTTTTATAATGTTCTAAAACAAAATGTTGTTGTATACCCTGTTGGTGTACCTTGTTATTTAATATATGCGAATGTATGCTTTGCCTTTGAAAAAGGGGAAGATGTGATGAGAGCAGGATGTGATGTCACTAGCATGTGGGCGGGGCTTAGGTCCGGTGTCTGTGTCGCAGTTAGTTTAGTACAATCAACCTGTCTGGATGTGTATTGCTATGCTCTGTAATAAAATAGAGTTGTACCATCATTGCTGTGTCCTGCATATGTCCTGCATCTCATGACAACAGGTATTAATGGCATAAACAAATATAGAAGAAAATATTCAGGGATAAATCCCTTGTCAAGACATTCACATAATATTTGTGATTTGAGATATTGATCAAATGTATAACAGTTGGGTAACAAACTCAGAATCGCACTCTTTTCTCTCAAAGGTAGCTGAAGTCACTTTTGGACCTCCATGAATCAAATTTGCTATTCAGAGGATTTTTAAGTGATACAGGCCCAATAAAGGCCTACATTTACAGACTCCTTCCTATGGTAGCTAGGACCCTGGGTAGGTCCGAAAGACTAAAAGTAGAAATGAAGGACATTATGGACTTAAGTATAATAACAGTAAATATTCCAATACCTAACACTATGTGAAAGAAAAAAACTGCAGATACTACCTCACATATAAGTTTAAGCATTAATATATAGAGGGATGTAATTACTCACATTAATCCAGATGACATAAGAACAATGAAGCTAAAACACTAAAGGTTTAAAAACAAAAGTGTTTGTAATCTAGCATAAGATATAAAGCTAACTGGGCTAGAGAACTCTGTAGTCTCCTGGGGGTGGTTACATAGACAGCTAACCGGTACCTCTGTTCATTTACAACTGAGCATCTCTTTAATGATTAAATCTTCCAGGTGCACCCCCAGGATCTCACTCTACAGAATACTTAGGAAACACATATGTTGGTCGCCCCAAGGGTTCTGAACCTTCAACATCATGCTAATAATTCTGACACATACTTTAGATATATAAGTGAGTTAACAAGTATACTAACATTATAGTGATAAACAGTTTGTGGATATTAAACACAGATTGGTATTCAAATTAAAATTTTACAGTATAAATATCCGGAGAGCCATTTTTACATTCATATAGGTACAGACTATGGCAAAGGCTGCATAACTCTGCCAAAAGGGAGTATGGGGGATAAACTATTTATCCCTTTACCACACAGTTGGGAGAGGGGGGGAAGATGGAAATGAGAGGGAGGGGGAAGAAGAGGAAGGGGGGAAGGAAAAAGGGGAGAGAGAGAGGGGAGAGGGAAAAAGAGGGAAGAAGGAAGGGGGGGGAGGGAAGAGGGGGGGGAGGGAGGAGGGGGGAAAGAGGGGAGTGGGGGTGGGAAAGAGGGGAGAGGGGGAAGAGGGGAGTGGGGGGAGAAGAGGTGAGAGGGGGGAAAGGGGGGGGGGGAAACTTTGCAACCTTTTTGACAGGGCTGAACAGCATTCATTTAAAGGTCCCAATATCATCACCAATCTGCATGTTGACTCTCATGTAACTACAATCAATTTTTTTCCATGTGTACTAAGAGAAGAACCAGTTTTAGATCAAGAGCTTAGTTCCAGTCAGGTAAATTATTTTCTCCTTCATCTATCTTTTACTCAAAAGCTAATAGATGACAGACTTTTCCATTTTATTATGAACTAGTACCATATTACCTCAGAACCTTGGGTTATTCAAACAGTCCTAGGACTAGAATTCTCAATCCAATGCTCCAGCCTGAATCCCATCATTTTTTCAAACAAAGACAGAATACAAATACATTTAGAAATTGCATTACTTTCCTCCAATTTATCAAAAGAAAAGTCCCTTGCCCCCAAACAAAAGATAATTTTGTCATCAACATTTTTGTTTTAAAAAAAAAAAAAAAGAGAAAAATGGCCAATAAGGGAATGTCTTATGAATCACAATTGGATTGTTTCATTAGCCTTAAAAGATGCCTATTTTTACCCATTTAGAAAGTTTGCAGAAAGTTTCTTAAACTCCAGTAGAATTACATAATTTGGTCATTCTTATGCCCCCTCCTTGAGCTTTCCTCAGCACCTTAAGTGTTCATGAAAGTTATGAAGCCTGTGGTTGTTTGGTTGTATCTAGGAGGCATAAGGTTGATTATTTACTTAAAAGAGTAAGAGTTATACTCCATCAACAATTACAAATTACCATTTGCCTTCTAGAAAATGTGGGTTTTATCATAAACAAAGATAAGTCCATTTAATCTGTATTAGATCTTACAAAAAAATCCACACACTTCTGTCTATACAGGAACACTTCTATCTTGGGGCAATTCATTCAGGGTTTGACAAATTTTGTGGCAGATTGGAGCTCCAGGCATTTGCAAGACTGCCGTGACTGGATGCTGAAAAGGGAGATTTTTCTCAAAATCTCTCATCGTATGGGCTTCTTTTCTCAAGACCTCTTTGCATCTAGAATTAACTGCCAAATAGTTTGTTTCTTAATCCTTGTCCTTCAATCAAAGTATATGTCTTCCCTCCATTCACCATGATTCTAAGAGTTCTTAATGTTTTGGCAGAGATACCTTAATGTTAGTTTTTAACAGCCCCCTTGGCTATCTCAGACATGGTATCCAAGCCTTCTTCATGTGTCCTCCCAACTTTCAATTCTAATTCCTCTCATCCTAAAATTTTCTTTTATATTCTCTTGACATATATCACCCACTCTTATTGTTATTGTTTATTGATAAAGCGCAAACATATTATGTAGCACTGTAACATTAGGGACACTGAACCCAAATTGTATCTTTCATGATTCAGATGCAATTTTAAGCAGCTTTGTGATTTACTCCTATTATCAATTTTATTTGAAAAGCAAGTTTAGAAGCCAGCCAATTTTTGATTCACAACCTGGGTTGTCCTTGCTGATGGGTGGATAAATGCTGTCCATGGTTTTGAACAAAAAATGGTCTGGATCCTTAGCTTAGATGCCTTCTTTTTCAAATAAAGATAGCAAGAGAACAAAGAAAAAATGATAATAGGAGTAAATTAGAAATTTGCTTAAAATTCAATGCTCTATTTGAATCATAAAATAAACATTTTGGGTTTAGTATCCCTAAAGTATACAGTTATGGAGTACAATAATCAAAATACATTTACATATATTATAAAGAGTAGAGGGCCCTTTGCTTGAGTCACTGTGAGCTGTAAACCACCTTACATAATACAATCAACAGGATGGCGGACTCATGAGTTTACTTATCTCAACTTTCTCATCATTTAGTGGCTTGGATGTTTTTAGGGTATCTTGTTGCAGCGGCCCTTCTCAAGATGCTTCAAGTGTCCTCAGAGCATCGGAAACTGAAAAAGCCAATTTTTCCACATGGTCCAGATGGGGTAGCTGGTGTCTGGAAAGGACTTTGGATTCATTTTCAGCTCCTATATCTCCTTTATAGCTCCTATATCTCAGTCATTTTTTTTTATTCCTCATTTCACGAATCCGGTTTTGCATTTCATTCCATTTTTTTCTGATCTGCTATTTCTTTAGGTTCTGAACCAGTTTTAGATATGTCTACAGGGGATGATTCAGTGATTCAATGCATTTTGAAAGCAATCCACATCAACAGACCTCCTCTTCTTTTTTTCTTTTTTTTTTTCAATATTCTTTATTAAGGAGTTTACATATTCATTCCCAAAACAGCTTATTTTCACGATACAGTCTCCCAGATAAATATCGAGTTCTTTGAAAAGTACACTAAACCCAAATTTTTTATTTCATGATTCAGATAGGGCATGACATTTTAAGAAACTTTCTAATTTACTCCTATTATCAGTTTTTCTTCATTCTCTTGCTATCTTTTTTTGAAAATGCAGGAATCTAAGCTTAGGAGCCAGCTCTTTTTGGTTCAAATAAAGATAGCAAGAGAACACAGAAAAATTGATAATAGGAGTAAATTAGAAAGTTGCTTAAAATTGCATGTTCTATCCGAATCATGAAAGAAAAAAAAATTGGGTTTAGTGTCCCTTAACCCTTCCCGGTCCTATGTCGGAATATATACGACAAAGGCTTTTACCGCTTGCGGTCCTAAGTCAGATATATTACGACGTAGGACTGGAAAGGTGATGAAGTTCCCAGTGACATTACCAGTGATCGGTGCACAGCTAGGCTAGATGTGGTGCTGTGCACTGATCACTGGTACTAGACGCCACACGGAGACTGCTGCAGGAAGCGGAACTACTCAGACGGCACTGGCCAACAGCCATCAGAGATTCCCCGTTGTCCCTGAATGGGGAGAAATGAGAGGCCGGGAGGGAAGGAGGAGCCGAAAGGGAGGAGCCTGGCAGCACAACCCTGACAGTGTGTGATATGCTGAGCTGCTGAGCCTATTTGTCAAACTGTTGTCAGTCTGTGGATATATATATATATATATATATATATATATATATATATATATATTTATGGTAAAATAAATAAGACCTGCTGGCGCACTAATTAAGAATTAATAGAACCAGAAAGGGTTAAAATAAGATTGATTGGGACAGTGGAGATCGCCATTTTTATTTTGTATAGCATCACACTACAGAAAAGGCAATACATAACTATACACAAATCCTTACTAAACACACCTAACATTGGCTAAGATCCTTATTGTTAGATAAGTATATGTTACATTTTTTTTATTTCTATAAGCAGCTTAAATAGCCCTTACTTAGCACAGTGTATACAGACTTATGGTTATGTAGTCCATATATCTACTTTCATAATGCGAGATAATAATGCCTCATACTCCAAAGTCTAATATGATTGATATAGGGACCCTTTAAGTATAAACACCCATTTAGTCGCTATAAACATGCCATCACTTAACGCAAATCACTTGCTTGCTCAAACCCTTTAATATCAGTACAGGTTATTCTCACAAAATTACAATATTGGTGTGTACCCTCTTATCTATTTATTTTCTTCATCTCTTATTAAGACCAGTATTGTTTATATACTTTTGCACTTCATCCAGACAAAGTTTACTTAAATGGGCTTTACGTTTTATAGGAACTTTTTCTGGACATTGTAATGTGAATGGTTGTACAAATTTGCTTTATGTGTTTAACTGGCTACCCAGCTGATCTTTATTAGATCCTGCTATAAGTTAAATATGATACTCTCAACATAAGGTATAGGCAGACTTACTCTTTATTAAGTTAAAGCATATCTACCATCATAATGTATTCAAGAATATCAGACTACAGTTCAAAGTTCATACTATATAGTTTACTATTTATATGATGGATTTATAAGACTACCGTTTTAACCATACTGTTTTCTACATATCATAAAATAAGAAAATTGAGATTCCCTATTTGAGATCCAAAAGTGGTCTCCTAATATTCTATTCTACCTTTAAGGGTTTATTGGGTGGGTTTTAATTTTAGATTAGGGTTTGGGCTTTTGAAAAAGAGCTAAATGCCCTTTTAAGGGCAATGCCCATACAAATGCCCTTTTCAGGGCAATGGGGAGCTTAGGTTTTTTTAGATTAGGTTTTTATTTGGGGGGTTGGTCGTGTGGGTGGTGGGTTTTACTGTTGGGGGGGTATTTGTATTTTTTATTTTTGTGTTACTTAGTGTTTATTTATTTTTTTGTAACTTAGTGTTTGTTTGTTTTTTGTAACGTAGTTGTTAGTTTTTTGTAACTTTGTAATTGTAGATTTAAATTATTTGAGTAGGGTTAGGTTTTTAAATATATAATACAGTTAATTTAATTGGTAGTTTAAAGTAATTTTAGTATAACAGTTAGGGTAGATTAATTATTAGTTTAATATAGTTTAATGTAATCTTAGTATAACAGTTAGGGTAGATTAATTAATAGTTTAATATAGTTTAATGTAATCTTAGTATAATAGTTAGGGTAGATTAATTAGTAGTTTAATATAGTTTAATTTAAATCTAAAGGTAAGTTTAAAATTATTATAAGATAGGGATGAGTTAATATTTAATATAAAGTTAGCGGGTTGTTAGGTTTAGGGGTTAATAGGTTAATTTAGTTTATGGCGATGCGGGGGGCTGGCGGTTTAGGGGTAATAGGTTTAGTAAGTGGTAGTGATGTGGGAGGCCAAAGGTTTAGGGGTTAATACATTTAGTTAGTTGCGGCGGGGTCCAGGAGCAGCGGGATAGGGGTTAATAACTTTATTTAGTTGCGGCGGGGTCCGGGAGCGGCAGGATAGGGGTTAATAACTTTATTAGAGTTGCGGTGGGCTCCGAGAGTGGCGGGATAGGGGTTAAACATTTTAGTATAGTGGCGGTGTTTAGTGACAGTATATGAATAAAGCTGTGAAAAAGCCGAATAGCAGCAAGATTGATGACTGTTAGTTAGCAACAGTCCGCTGCTCATCGCCCCGTACTTTGTGCGAGGCTTTTTGACAGTTTTTTATATAAATATGGAGAGCGTATTCAGGTCTGCGGCCGCGATGTTAGGCGATGTCAGGCGAGCGTATTGGTGCCGTCGAATGCAAGTAAGTTGACGGCTTCATAAGTAGGCCTCATAGAGTTTGATAGTCAAGCTTTATGTACATTCCTATACTCATGAAAATTTTCATATATGTATATGTACACTATTCATATCTTGTTAAGCTTTTATTGGTCGCATATGTGGAAATAATCTCTTTACATTGACTCTTCTGATATATATTGTTTATATGCCTTAAATTGAATCTCAATAAAAATGTAAAAAAAAAAAAATAAGATTGATTTTCCCTTTCCTTGTTTTCTGCAAGCTACAAGAAATAATGAATGTATATTTATACAAAAGAACAGTTGCACTTAAAATACCATCTTATTATACAAATAAAAAAACATTTCCTCATTTTAAAAAATCTTAAAATAATTAAGAAATATTTTATGCACATATCACACAAACATATAAATAAAACTGAAGGCTATATGAAAATAAAAGTCAGCTGAAACATTTGGAACCTGCTGTTTTGAAATCAGATCATTTTGAAAATTTTTACCAAATCTTTTCTAATCCCTGGAAAGTACAATGTGCGTAAAAATAAAGTAAGGCTGCTGGACATACTGTACGTCCATAATAATTTTGGAACACCTGAATTTCCTACATTCTGGTTAGGTAACTATGCAAATATCTATCAGTAACGTGTATTTTTACTAAAAATACGTCTACCATATTTATGGAACATGTAAATTTCCTACATTCTAACTTAGTAAAGACGCAAATAACTATGAGTAATAGGCATTCTGCAGGCTTTTCACTGATGAACACAAAAACAAAATACATAAAAAAATAAATTATTAAAAACAGCCAATGAGAAAGGAGAACATCATTAAAAACCTGTAGTTGAGAGAATTATATAGTAATAAAATACAACCATAATAACATCAGCTACCAACACGTCATCACTTAATATGTGTGACTTTTATTACATGTCATTATTGTCTAAAAAGATGTCATTATGACATGTGCAATTATCATTTTGTGTTAAAACATTTTTATAACATCCAGATACTTAATTACAATAATGAACCAACCTACTACCATTACACTTGTAACTGTTTCATTGTTTACTGTTTTAACATGGTCAGCATTAATCATTGAGGGATTTGGACAGCTCCAGGTCAGCATGGTTATTTGGGGGAGGGTTCTGCATGACAGAGGTTATAGTTAAATGGGTTGGGGTCTGGGTGCTAGAGATCGGGGTTAATAACTAAATCAGTTGAACAAAAGGGTTTTGATATTGCCACAAAAACAACAACACATACAAATGTTTACTAGGAGCAATATGGGCTTCTATAAATAAGAGGGATATGGTACTTTTCCTATTATGTAATAGCACCTCACATTGACCAAGATTACAAATTGTGCGGTATGGCTTTACCGCTGGAAAAAAATGGCCTTTGAGTGTAGAATGGTCAGCTACTCGGTATTATAAGTTGCGCGGTATAATTGTACCACGATCGTTATGGCCTATACCACAACGATCCATTCCGTATTCAAAGACTTACTTGTATGACTTTTTTATTGCAAGAACTGTGAGTTATGGATTTTGCGAAATCCAAAGTTTCACAAAACCCATAAAAAATATGTTAAAAAGTACACTAACACCGATAAACTACACTATTAACCCCTAAATCGTCATCACCCAGCATCACAACTAATAAATAAAGCTTTTAACCCCTAAACTGCCGTCCCCCCACATCACGACTACTAAAAAAAAACTTTTTAACCCCTAAACCACCATCCCACCACATTGCCAACACTAAATTAACTGATTAACCCCTAAACTGCCTTTGCCCCACATCGCAACTACTAAAATAAACCTTTTAGCCCCTAAACCGCCAACCCCAACAGCGCAACTACTAAATTAAACTATTAACCCCTAAACCTAACACCCCCTAACTTTAAGTTAAAGTTACAATATACTAAATACCTTAAAATAAATAAAAATTTACCTGTGAAAAAAATAAAACCTAAGCTTAAACTACAGAAAAAAATAACATTACAGAAAATATTAAAAACCTAAAATTACACAAAATAACAAAAACATTACAGAAAAAAAACTAACATTACATTAAAAAAAATAACATTACAAAAATAAAAAAAGCTGTTTACAAAAAAATTAAAAAAGCTAACATTGCAGAAAATAACAAACTAAATTATCCAAATTAAAAAAAATCCTAATCTAATACCCCCTTAAAAACAAAAAAGCCACCCCAAAATAAAAAAAACAAACAAATCTAACAGTAAACTACCAATACCTTTGGTACCTTGTAGGCATTGCCCTAAAGAAATCAGCTCTTTAAAAAAAAAGACTTAACTAAAAAAACTAATCTACCCATTGCCCCTAAAGGGGTATTTTTTTGGGCATTAGCTCTTTTAGTGCCCATAAAAATAAAAAAAGCCCTAATTTAAAAAAAAAAAAACACCCCGAAAAAACAACATTAACCCCAAAACAGGTACTCACCATTACTGAAGCCCGGTCATGCATCTTCCAGGGGGAGAAAAGTCTTCATCCTTGTGGATCCATCTTTTTCCCGGAAGTGCAGAGTCTTCTGAGACGCAGATCCGGATCGGTGGTCCTCGGCGGCGGTCATCAGCGACATGGAGATCCTCTTCATGCGATCGTCCACTGCACACTGAAGATTGAATGCAAGGGTACCTTGCATTCCTATTGGCTAAAAAAATTCAAATCAGCCAATAGGATGAGAGCTGCTTACATCCTATTGGCTGATTAGCATTTGATCTTATCAGCCAATAGGATGTAAGCAGCTTTTATCCTATTGGCTGATTTGGATTTTTTAGCCAATAGGAATTCAAGGGTACCCAAATATAAAAGGGGTAGCATGCATTCAATCTTCAGTGTGCGGCGGATGATTGCATGAAGAGAACCCTCCACGTCGCCAATGACCACCGACGAAGACCACCGACGAAGACCACCGCTCCGGATCCACACCTCAGAAGAGCGCTCTGCACCTCCAGCAAGATGATAGAAGATGGTTCAGCGATGGAAGAAGATGGATCTGCCCAGATGAAGACTTTTCACCGCCTGTAAAAAGATGCATCACCAGACCAGTAATGGTGAGTACCTATTTCGGGGTTAGTGTTAGGTTGTTTTTTTTTTGGAGTGTTTTTTTTTCGTTAGATTAGGTTTTTTTATGGGCAGTAAAATGGGACTTTGTATTTTTTTTTTTTTTTTAAAGAGCTGATTTCTTCCTTTTAAGGGCTATTGGTAGTTTATTCTTAGATTAGGGGGGTTTAGAGTGGCCTTTTGTTTGTAAGGGGGATTAGATTAGGAATAACTTTTTTATTTTGCATAATTTTGTTTCTTATTTTATGTAATGTTATTTTTTTTTATTTTTTGTAATCTTAGCTATTTTTTTCCGGTAATGTTAGGATTTTTTTTAATGTAATGTTAGTTTTTTTAATTTTATGTAATGTTAGTTTTTTTTTATTTTGTGTAATATTGGATTTTTATTATTTTCTGTAATGTTAGTTTTTTTGTAGTTTAAGCTTAGGTTTTATTTTTTCCACAGGTCTGTTTTTATTTATTTTAAGGTAGTTAGTAAATTGTTAAGTTAGGGGGTGTTAGGTTTAGGGGTTAATAGTTTAATTTAGGTAGTCACAATGTGGGGGGCGATGGTTTAGGGGTTAATTGGTTTATTTTAGTAGTAGTGATGTGGGGGGTGGCAGATTAGTGGTTAATAGGTTTATTTTAGTAGTAGTGATGTGGGGAGCGACAGTTTAGAGGTTAATAGCTTTATTTAGTGTTGGCAATGTAGGGGTACGGTGGTTTAGAGGTTAATAGCTTTATTTAGTGTTGGTGATGTGGGGGGACGGAGGTTTAGAGGTTATTAGACTAGGGGTGTTTGTTAGGGTGTTTTTGTCAAACTTTCTTTTCTCCATAGCCTTCAATGAGGAATGAGAAATGTGGTATGGTGACTTGTAATGCTGGAGGCGTGTACGCAATGGGTTTACCGCACAACTTGTAATCTTGGTCATTTACAGCAATAGCTATACTATTAATGCAAGCATATTACTTGAGCCACTCAACTCATGAGTTGGTTGAATATGATAGCTCATGACCTGCAACTGTCTTAGACCATTCTGCATCATTGCTGCACAATGTAGTTATCTTTTCCATGGAATCTATGAACAAAATGAAATTATGCCTCATAGACTTATTTAAGTCTAATGTTGTTGGCCAGACAAAAACTCTATTCAGCTTATTCAGAAGCCACTCAAATACCATGTGCAATATAACAAGAGTAGATAAACATATTAGATACTGCAAGAAACAGTCTTTTCTCAGACTTTGTCACAGTTGCTTTCATACTGTTACTTGAAAGCAAAATATATAAAGCCAAATGGGAAATTCAATATTTACTATGACTGTTGTGCCTGTGTTTGGATGCAGACTTTGTCATTAACCACTCATTAATATAAATTCAGGACATATCCTATATAATAAATGGCCAAGTATGTTTGTCAGATGCAGTCATGCGCAGTAGAGACTGCACATGAAAAACATACCTGGCCGTTCGGATCCTGACACTCAGCACAGAGCAAGGCTGAAGCGGAGTGTCAGGGGGCGTGGCCCACAGGGCTGACCGGACATGTTGAGGGGCGTGGTCAGGCCCAACGAATGGTGTGACCGGGCGCGGCAAAGGGGCATGGCCGGGCAGGTGCCGCCATAATGGGCCTTGGCCGGAAGGGTGCCGCGATGGGGGCATGGCCAGAGTCAAAGGGTTTGAAAGACAGAGCCAGAGAGGGAGCAAGAGATGGGGGGGAGAACAAAAGATAGGGGGGAGAAGGGGGGGAGAAGGGCCAAAGAGGGGGGAGGGAGAGCCAAAGAGGGGGGGAGAGAGCCAAAGAGGGGGGAGAGAGCCAAATAGAGGGGGGAGAGAGCCAAATAGAGGGGGAGAGAGCCAAAGAGGGGGGGAGAAGGGCCAAAGAGGGGGGAGAGGGCCAAAGAGGGGGTGAGAGAGACAAAAAGAGCGATGAGAGAGAGCCAAAGAGGGGGCAAAGAGCCAAATAGAGGGGGGAGAAAGCCAAAGAGGGGAGAGAGAGAGCCAAAGAGGGGGGAGAGAGAGAGAGAGCAAAAGAGGAAAGAGAGCCAAAGAGGAGAGAGAGCCAAAGAGGGGGGAAAGAGAGCAAAAGAGGGGGGAAAGAGAGCAAAAGAGGGGGGAGAGAGAGCAAAAGAAAGGGGAGAGAGCCAAAGAGGGGGGAGAGAGAACAAAAGAGGGGGCAGAGAGAGCAAAAGAAAGGGGGAGAGAGAGAGCAAAATAGGGGGGAGAGAGCCAAAGAGGGGGGAGAGAGCGCAAAGGAGAGGGTCGAGAGAAAGCAAAAGAGAGGGGGGAGAGAGAGCAAAATAGAGGGGGGAGAGAACAAGGGGTGGGACCGCTGTACTGCAAAAAATGGCCCGTGTCCACAGGCTTTAGTGATAGTGTATAATAAACAATTTCAGATACTTTTAGATTGTTTTACACTTCCAAACATGTATGTATGTTTGTATGCATATAAGTTTTATAGCTTAACATTTTAATTTTTGCTATTTTTTAATATTTTTCTTAAACCAGGAAACCATCATTTTTGTTTTATGAACTGAACATGCACAAAAAATTATCTTTGGAAAAATCCGAAAGAGCAGCTGACACAAACATCAAAATAAGCCACAATAAAGAGCTGCAAAAGTCATAAAAATGCTGTTTGAAAACTGTTTTCTGTCGGAGTAGAATTCGGACATCAAAAACATTGTGCCAGCACTTCAAATGGATTGGAATAGTCCCCAGTAATTTTTAAGGGACATGGAATCTAATTTTATTATTGAATATTCCGATAGAGTGTTCAGTTTAAAAATAAAACATTCTTATTTACTTGTATTATCAAATGTACTTTGTTCTTCTTGCATCCTTTGTTGCAAAGCAGGTAGCTAGGCTGAGGAGTATGCACATGTCTGAAGCACTATATGGCAGGAGTGCTTTTTAACAATGATATACATTGTACAAACACTGCTGCCATCTTATACTCTAAAGCATTCTTGCAAAAATGCTGCCATATAGTTCTCCACACATGTGCACAACACCTACCTAGGTATTCACTTCAACAAAGAACAGCATGAAAACAATGTAAATTTGATAATACAAGTAGATTGGAATTTTTTTTAAATTACATGCTCTGTCAATCATAAAAGAAACATATTGGGTTCCTGTACCTTTAAGTGATGTATCCAGAACACAATATTAGCCCCGCCACTTAATGTGATGTAGTGAGTGCTATAATGTAAACTTTTATTTCTCGATGACAAGGAGATGGATTTGTTTTTGTTTTCATTGTGATCCACTTAATCAGGATCCGCTGACCTAGTTTTGGTAATGACATAACAGTTGAAAACAACAAAATGTTTCATCCACACCTACTTCCTTTTACTTTATAATGCAATAGCCCACACTGTATCTTTAAATGTGGTTTAATATTTAAATGAATTCATTTATTAATTTATAAGCAAATGCTCCTTTTCACTCTCATTCAATTTTGATGTTATTTGCATTTCTCTAAAAATAAATACAAATGTCTAATAAACACAGAGCAATGATTTAACTCTCTTGCGCCAGCACCTTACAGTAGTGATTTTACAACCTTCATCTACCAGTGACGATTGAAATAGTGATTATTACCAACATCTATAGATGGAAGAATGAATCTAATTAGCTGCTAGTAGATAGGTAGTGGTATTTACCTTTTACTTACTACATCCCTTACAGGCTTAAATCTGTGTGTTGTTTCTTGTGTATGTTCAGCTAAAGCTTTAGGAATTACAAACAATGTTTGTCCATTTTGGAATGGCCACAATCATATATTTATTGCAATGGCTTTAATGGCTTTCCCCCCTTCCTTGCAGTGGCATCGCCAGGGGGGTACTAGCCCCCTAAGCAAAACAGCTGACCCCCATTTGCCTTCTCCCAACAGTGGTTGTCCCTTGGTTTCCCACCTTAGCTCCACCTGACCATGCCCACAGAACATTCAACCACATCCATGGAAATTCCCTGACCATAGCAAGTTAGGCCCATCCTGCTGTTGCCCCACCTACAAATTACTAGTGGGCCTTTTGGAAGTGGTCCCCCCACACACATTTATTTTCCAGAGATATCACTTCTTCCATGTAATATTGATGTCATGTAGGTCTCTGAATATGTAAGGCCCTTCAAAGCCAACTTGACGTAATGCTAGGGATGGTCTGCATTTTTGATGTTGATGCGATCACAATCACCCATTTTCATTGTTTTTGCTGCAGCAATTTTTTTCTTTATCGTATTATGGTTTTGTTTTTCTGATCAGAATCCAAATTCTTGATACTTAACAACACATGTATGGTATGGGGCTATTTTTCACATTTTTTTAACATACAGACCCTTTAACCTGTCATTGTAATCTCTAAACCTGAAAAATCGCCATCTTGTTTGTTGTTAATAATGTTTGTTTAGGTTTTAGATTATGAATTGAGGAGATTAATGATGCAGAAAATGATTTTGTATTGTTTTGAGAGGTATTAATTTGGAGATGAATTAACAGCAAAAGCATTTTGGGATTGTGAACACAGGAAAAGCAACATAGTGATCAACAGCATTATATGATTATATGGTGGTGGGATCAATGTAATTTATATTAACTATCTATTAATATCACTGTACAGATACAAATGGCCTAAAGCCTGATTAAAGCATAACTTTATACATATCCGTATAAAAAAGTCTACCTAACTGTCTCCATCTATAAATGCAACAGCTAGTTGACCTTGTCACCTTATTATGCTTTAAAAACTAACAACAAAATTGGAGAAGGTAACATAACAAATATACTTACAGTATACAACAGAAGTGAGTACACCCCTGGGCAATATCACTTTAATATCAAATTATTTAAAATTATATCACCTCCCAATAATAGTAGTATTTCTAAGTTGACAAGTAAAGTATTTGCTATTATAAACAATCAAAAACAAAAACGTTTGAAAGATTATATTGAAAATACAGGCCCCAAAGTAGAAATTGAATGCAACAAAATTGAATGCAACAAAATTGAATACACCTGTGGTCACTTACACACAAGTTAGATCACTGAAACAAAATTGAGAACACCTGCAATTTCCAATTAGCCTAATTGTATCATGTACATAGTTACCAGAACATTCTCATTTTTGGACCAATGGGCTGTGTCTATCTGCAAGTTTGCATTATGGCTCCATATGGAAATGAATTGCCAGAGGAATTGAAAAATCTGATTGTGAGACGTCACAAAGATGGAAAAGGATACAGGAAGATAGGTGACCAACTAAAAATTAGTCAAAGCGGTATTGCAGCAGTAATCAGGTGGTATAGATCGATACACAGTGCCAAAAATCAGAGCCGCAGTGGCTGTCCTACTAAAATGATGCCATGGACAGTGCGCTACTTGCACAATCTAGCTCTGAAAAACAGGCAAGTGCTTTAGATTTGGATCAAGGCAAGTGCTTCAATAGGGATTATCAATAGAAATTGGAGTTTCTGTGACAGCTCAGACAGTGCTAAGGGCATTGCATAATGTCAACTTCTTTGGACAGTATCCAAGGAAAAAACCCTTTCTTGGTCTTCGGCACAAAACTGCAAGATTAAACATTGCTAAACAACATGAAAAGCCTGATGAATACTGGGAGCACATTCTTTGGTAAGATGACCAAGACCAAGATTCATTTTTTTTTTTGGCTCAGGTGGGGTGCAGCATGTTTGGTGTAAACCTGGTCAGAATTATTACAGTGAATGCATAGTCCAAATAGTGAAGCATGGAGGTGACAATAAGGGGGTTGCATGACTGCAAAAGGTGTTGGGAAGATTACATTTATAGATGACATCATGAATACCTGGTATATACCAAAATACTGGCTGACAAGATGACTCCCAGTCTCCAGAAGTTTGGCAGAGGATGAATATTCCAGCATGATAACGATCCAAAGCACACTGCCAAAATTCCAAAGCATTTTCTAAAGGAGAAAAAAATGAAAATTATGACCTGGCCAAGTATGTCACCTGACTTGAATCCAATAGAAAACCTTTAGAGTATTTTAAAGAGAAAGGTAAAGGAACACAACCCCTCCAGCAAAGAGGGTCTGAAAAAAATGTATCTGAAGAATGGCAGAACATCTCTCCAGAAATGTGTGCGACACTCGTTTCCTCCATGCGAGGAGGATTGAGTCAGTCATCAAAAATAAAGGTGGACATACAAAGTATTAAAAAAATAAAATATTTGAATCTCAGTAATGAAAGGTGCACTGACTTTTGTTGCATTGAGTTCCTACTGTGGGGCTGGTATTTTTAATATAGTAAATCTAAACTGTTAGTTTTTAATTTTATATAAGAGCAAATACCCTAGTGTAAACCTTTGAAGTAATGCAGTTACTGTTAGGTGATACAATTTTGAATCATTTGACATTTAAGTTATATTGCACTGGGGTCTTCTCCCTTCTGTTGTATAGTGTATATGCATCTAGTGTTTTTAATTATAAGCCCTCTCTAAAACCTTCAAAGGTTGGGTGAACCTTTACAGCCATTGTGCTTGAGTGCATTGTCAGTTGTCAGTGCAGCATTTCATATCTTAATTTTTGGATCCAATTAATATTTTTATAAATATAAGGCAGCATGAGTATGTCATGTTATGCCAATAAATAGCTAATCTGAAGCAGTGACTGGTCACATTTATCTCTCCTGATCCATAATAAAAATAACAAAATATGACCTGTTTTAAGAACCTACAGGTAGAAACCATCCTAATTTCAATTGGTATTTTACATTTTTATTATAATACAAATCAATAATTACAACAGCAACACTTAGGAAATGCGCTTGTAAAATGGGTTATGGGTTATGTTAATGTAATTGTACAATATTTGCATCTCTGTTTTGTTATGGTAAAGTATTCTAAGCCTACAGAACAAAAAGTGTCTCCAAGGGCTGGCTGTGTGCATTCTAGGATGTTCTAGGGGCATAGTCAAGAATTCAATCTACCGCCTAGCCCAGTATAAGTCATGTGCATGGACAAACAATTTGTTTGGTCCAAAAGATTTATTTTGGATTTTTCAAAACATCCAGTTCGGCCTAATTTCATCTATGTGGGCATTCTTTCTGACAAATATTGGATTTGTTATCATTATTTCTAATGAAAACAGCAAATATAGACAGTTAATATTAACAAACATTTTACACTATAGAATTCGAACAATTAAAAGAACCATTTAATGTTAACAGAACATGCAAATCTCTGAGTAAATTTGATGTAATGACTAGCTCACAGAGACATAGAAATTACATAATGTTCTAATAGCTCTAGTCAAAGGGATTTAAAATGTATGAGCCTCCTCTAGTCTCCCACCTACCTATGCAAAGTTAAAGGGACACTCAAGTCAAATTTCTAATTTACTTCCATTAACAAAATGTGCACAGTCTTTTTATATTTACATTTTTTGAGTCACCAGCTCCTACTGAGCATGTCTAAACATTCACAGAATATACGTATATGCATTTGTGATTGGCTGATGGCTGTCACATGATACAGGAGTATTGGAAATAGAGAAAACAATCTACTACTCATTTTGAAGTTTAGACTGTGCTATTGCATTGTCTTTTTGTAATGCATTTGTTGATTATGCAAATCTACTGTATTTGCTGGTCCTTTAAGGCTTGATTGGATATGCCTATATTACTCAAGTCCAACATTTAGTGTCTGGATGTCCCCAACATCATACATTTGAAATACTATGGCAGGATCGAACAGGGGACGATGGACACATGAATGGCCAGACCACCTGTACATCATTACAAAGGAGCTTTTTAACCAAACAATATAACTTGTTCCCCCTTCCTGTATCTCATTTGTGGTGCCAAATGGTATGGACAAATGAATTAATCAATTTCTTCAAGCAATCATTAGTTCTTTGTCTGTTATGTCCAATAATGTATTCAGCTGCTGGCATATCGGACAACGCAACATAAATTTCAAAATTAGTATCTGCTCCCATAAATAAAATGTTGTTGAAAAACAACCTGATACAAACACAAAAGCCAGAAAATGCAAGAATAATTTATAAAGGTTAGTATAAAGGTGTGTGTGAAATATTTAACACTCGTTAAGTGTATTTTTAGTGTCATCAATAGAATTGTTTTAGTTTACGTACCAGATTATTGTTTGCTTCATGACATAATTGTGATACACCTAACAACGTGTCTTATTTATGTGTATATGCATTGAATGCTTTACTCTAAATATACACTGGAGGCTATGTTTTAAGAGGATTAATAAACTATTTGTGCAAAAAAAAATTTACAATGAATCACAAGTAGGTATTTCAATAAAACAAGTATGCAATGTATTATAAGCAAGTGGTTTTTGCATCAGACGAATCTGTATTTTGGCTGATTCGGGCATTCATCAGAATCCTGACTATCTAAATGCACAATGGATGAGGAACAAACTTTAGCATGTTTGTTAGTTACATTTGTTTTGTTTGTTTTGGCACCAAAAAATGTCAGGAAGCAGAGGAAAGGGGATGGGGATGAGATAGTTTGGTTAATCTGAATGTTCATTTGCTGTGATGTACAGGGGTCTGACCATTCATGAGTTTATCTACCCCTGTCCAATCTTGACAGAGTATTACTAAATGATTGATGTTAGGGACAGCAAGTCAGGCATTAAATGCCATATAGGCTTGTTCAGGCCACTTTTAACCTAGCATAGGGAGGTGGGAGACAAGGGGAAGCTCTACCATCTTTTATCACTTTGACACTCTGGGCCAGATTACAAAGGGAGCGCTAACAGTTACGTGTAAACTATAAGGGATTTATCATGGGTGTATGCGCGCATCAGGTTTTCTGCTCGTATTACAAGTTGAAAGTAAATGCGATCTCTTGAGCGCAATTGAAGTTAACGTGTGTTGGGCTACCACATTCTCAGAGCTCTGGTTAACTTTTTTGTGAAACAAAAAAGTGTCAAAAAACACATCAAAAATACTTTACAAAGTACAGTTACACTCATAATAACACCATCTAATAAAAATTATTTTTTTTAAAAATTGCACAAAAAAGTTATAAGGGCTCAAAGATATGAGGTCTCAGGTGTTAGAAAAAAAAAGGCAGGCAAAGAGCTTTAACACAGATATACATGTCTAATGATGTATATATGTATGTATAAACATATACAGGCATACCTCGTTTTATTGCGCTTCACAGATATTTACAAATTAGAGGTTTGTGGCAACCCTGTGTTGAGCAAGTCTATCGGCGTCATTTTTCTAACATTTATAAACATATAAACACATAAATGCACATGAATAAACATATATACACACCTATATATACTGTACATACCACCTGCAAAATGATTATGACAGATGAAGGTTAGCATTTGTTTAGTAATAAAGTATTTTTTAATTAAGGTATGTAAATTAAATCTTTTTTAGACATAATGCTATTGCACACTTAGTAGACTACATTATAGTGTAAATATAAGTTTCATATGCACAAGGAAACAAAAAAAAAATAGTAGGACTCACTTTATTGCTATATATGTACTGTATATATATATATATATACATACATATACATAATCATGTTTAAAGCCATTATATATATATATATATCTTCTATGTGAGAACATTGGAATGTGAAATATTAATATTTTCATGTCAGGTTAGAACACCTGAGAATATACGATCATGTTTGAGCGCGAGTAGGGTGTTTTTTCCCATCATGTTTTTGCTCAATTGACTTCTATGGGGGAATAGGTTATTGTAAGTTAGGCTTTTTACTCGCGTCAGTGCGCAAATTATATATTTTTCATTTCAACTTAATGAGCGGAACCCGACGCACACAAAAAGCTTACTTCTAGTGTAGTTAACGCTCAAGCGGGAGTGTTAAATAGCGATCCACTTTTAATCTGGCCCTCTGTCAGCTATTTGTGATTATCTTAAATACAATCATCAACAGCTATTGTATTTATTTTAGTGCAATTGCACAGTACTGTGGAGTGGGAATTTTTCTATAATTTTTTTTAGTGTTAATTCTGAGCATCAGTTTTAACATTTAATTTATTATTTTTATTTCAGTGGTCGCATTACTAGGCCTCTTTTTTAGAATTATACATTTTTTAGTGGCTGGTTATTGCACACAGTGCATGTATATAGCTAAGATATAGTACTAATGCTATAATTAATTTTAAAAAAATGTAGGAAACTCCTATCTTGTCTTTCTCTTTGGTAGGTGTTTATTCCAATGTATCAAAGTTCCCACCAAAACACACAGAACACAAAGCCCATAACTCTCCTTTACCACCCTTGAAGGGAAAGCTCTGAAGCTATTGGAGGCTGATGAACCCCAATACCACCTTCCTTTGTGCAGCACTTTTAGTAAGAATGTAGTTCTCTCACTCTACTGTTCCTTTATTGCAGTGTTGAAGGAGGAGTTTGCAAAGGCTGCTGGACAGTCAGTGCACTTTACATAGAAACATAGCGGTAGATTTATGAAATCTCAGACGGACATAATTAGCTGTAACGTATCATGTCCGCCCGACATCGCTAAATGCCGACAGCATACGCTGTTAGCATTTATCATTGCACAAGCATTTCTGGTGAAATGCTTGTGCAATGCCACCCCCTGCACATTGGCGGCCAATTGGCCGCTAGCAAGGGGTGTCAAAAATCCCGATCATATCCGATCGGGATGATTGCTGTCCGCCACCTCAGAGGTGGTGGATGAATTAAGGAGCAGTGGTCTTTTGACTGCTGCTTCTTAACTTTTGTTTCCGGCAAGCCTGAAGACTCACGTGGAAATAGCTACATCCACAGCATAATAAATCTACCCATAGACTTTGACGGTAGATAAGAACCAGAGAGCCTATCAAGTCTACCCATATTGCATGTTACTGTTTTCTTTGGACAGCCTTATGCATGTCCCAGGCATTTTTTAAATTATTTTACAGTGTTAACCACCTCTATTGGAAGTTTATTCCATTAATCCACCACCCTTTCTGTAAAAAAAATGCTTCCTCACATTTCTCCTGTATCTGCTACCCTCTAACTTAAGATTGTGACCCCTTGTTTTGTCTACCACTAACTTATGGAGTGCACCTAGTTGGCATCATGCCTTCCTCTCCCTGACAGCAAACTGTTGACATCCCAGGGTATCTGATGAGGATGTGGCTAGTGCTACTGGTCGTGAAACATGGGCAGGAAACTCCACAAAAGAAGGGGAGGCGGCAGGCACTACTTAACAGACCCACAAGCGTAAGTAGTAAAAAACAAAGTCTTTATTGAAGGCACTTGGCCATATTAAAAAGGCAGACTGACAGGCAGGGGAAACAGAACAACAAGGTCTTACGCGTTTCGCCTGTCCTGTCTAAAGTATCTCAGGAGATCCTCTCTTGTCCCCGAACCGTCCTGTAAAGTGAGCAAGTGTTTTCATTAACTGGCAATATACTGAACCTTTAGAGCTCACAAGTTTCACTACAGCTCGTGGAGTAAATGGGATTTCTGAAAAGCAGCCTTCCAAGGCCTGAGCTTTGACATCAATTGATTTTAAAATCTGCTCCTCCTAGATTCCCTGCTTCTGCTGCCTGCTGCTGCACTCATTAACTCAGCAGTTGCTGCTGCTGTAAAAGTCTTCATCACTACAGTTGTTGCTGCCACTCCTGCTCATGTCCTTCCTTTTCTGTAGTGTTCATCAGTCAATGCTAGATCCTCATGGAACAACTAGCTGCTTTGTCCAAGGGAGTTTTAGCATATGTTACTCCTTGGTTGGTGTGAGCGTTTTTCCGCATCTAAACAAGAATAATCATGTGACTCATGCATCATGGTGCCATGTGTGTAAAGCTAGATTAGCGTGACTACACCATATAAAAGTGATATATGTGTATAAAAGGAGTGCAATCTAAACTAAAATACCAAAATGAAATACTACAAAATACATGATGATGACAATGTGAATGAAAGAAATGTGTGATTGACTTCTCTGTACACACATGGCACCTTGATGCATGAGTCACATGGTTTTCCCTATTTAGATGTAGAAACACTCACATCTTTTACAGAGTAGCAATTGTGGGGTATGTTATTGGATATGTTTCTTTAATAAAGGTGGTGAGAGTTCACGATCCATTGCTCCTGGGCATTATACTCTTGATATATTCACAGTATAAAGTTAGATAGAATAACAACCATAATTAGGTTGTTATTAGGAAAGACAGGGATTTCAGCACAACCCTCAATTATACTCTTGACCTCTAGGAGGAAGCAAAGAACCCAAAACGTCCACCTTACTGGAAAGTAGTCTTGTCTTTGCCTTGGCAGAAGAGCTACTGTTTGGATAGTGGCACAAGAAAACCCTATGGGAGTTAGTTGCGGACCTGCCACAGGTGTTGCGATGACTGGTCCCTAACCTCCTCCTGTTGGTTCAACGTTATACTCCATAAATTTCGATCCTCTGCTGTCACGTGTACAGCACTGGATTGTCTATCTACTGGAAGCAGTTATTTCTGCTTATGGTAAGTCCAGTAGAATAGGTGCCTAGTAGGTGGGTATAATGATAGACATAAGGGGAGTCAGGCTTTGTAAATTAGTAAATCTAAGTATTAAATTTAAACTTAGAAAAACCTATGTATAAGATGAAAGTGCAGACCCTTAAACTATCATGAACAGCTAAAAAAGAGAGAGATTTTGTAGAAACATCATAAGTAACTACACGTAAGACAGGGATTTCAGCACTTTCTTTTTATTAGGTTCCAATAACCTTGCCAAACTTCACAGAGGCTGTGTACTATCTGGATGTGGTTCTTATGCATAGCCTAGTATCAGTAATCCTATACCTGTTGTATGCTTGCAAGAACAATATTGCACTGTGTTTATTTCCAAATATTGAAGTTTGGCAAGGTTATTGGAACCTAATAAAAAGAAAGTGCTGAAATCCCTGTCTTACGTGTAGTTACTTATGATGTTTCTACAAAATCTCTCTCTTTTCTAGTAGGTGGGTACCTGCTTAGCCTTTAGGCTTTTAGTAGGTGCTCTTTTATGGGTATATCATAGCCTGGGGACCCTTATGTCAGACATGTTAGGCTAGATATATAAGTACCTTATTTTACCCTATATAGTATTTTTTTTGATCACTTTGATTGTGCCCATAATTTTTTCACGCGTTGATGTTTTTCATGTGCCATGTTTTTCATGTGCCAGCTTGATAGTTCACGTCAGTTTTTTCCACGTCACCTTGATTGCATGTATCAGATTTTTCATGGAATTACGTCTTGGCGCGTGTTTTTTTTTAGTGTGGATTGTTTTTTGCGCCCTTTGTCTCTTGTGCACATCTTTATGTTTGGCCTGTTTGCATGTTAGTGCTCATCGAATGCTATATACACTTTCCTACTAATGTTAAGTATATTTTTGTAAGGTGGTTTATATAATCCTCCTACTCAGTTTTGCAAATCATTTACGTCTCATCTTGTGCATTCTAATCAGTCTAACGATGCTCTTGCTTCTAAGGGTATCTGTCCTCCTTCTGTTTGTTCAACACAGGAGAGTTCTTGCCAATATTTAAATGTACCATCCAAAGCTGATTGGAGGACTTTCCCAAAGATCAATCAGCTAGATTACGAGTTTTGAGCACTATAGGGAAAGTAAAGAGAGCAACAAAAGTTGCATTATTTAACCCCTATAGCGCAGCCATTACAGGTTTTAAAAAACCCGGCTTGTGCGTGCGATATGGCTGCGTTGAGCTCCATACCGCGAACAAAACAAGCAATGTGATTAACGTGCTCGTGCATGCTTTCCCCATAGACATCAATGGGGAAAGCGGGTCAGAAAAAAACCTAACACCTGCGATCGCGGAATGAAAAGCTTCGTAACGCAGCCTAATTGATGTCTATGGAGAAAGAAAACTAACGTTTAAACCTAAGAACTTAACATAAAAACCACGTCTAAACACCCCTAATCTGCCGCCCCCGACATCACCGCCACCTACATAATGTTATTAACCCTAATCTGCTGCTCCCAATATCGCCGTTACCTAAATAAATCTATTAACCCTAATCTGCCGCTCCCAATATTGCCGCAACTATACTAAAGTTATTAACCCCTATTCCGCCGCTCCCAGACATCGCCGCAACTAATTAAAGTTATTAACCCCTAAACCTCTGGCCTCCCACATTGCTACCACTAAATAAATCTATAAACCCCTAAACAGCCAGCCCCCCACATCGCAAAAATCTAAATTAAACTATATTAACCCCTAAACCTAACCCTAACGTAACCCTAACACCCCATAACTTTAACATAATTAAACTAGAGCTAAAGTTACAATTATTAATTAAATAATTCCTATTTAAAAAATAAATACAAACTTACCTGTCAAATAAAACTGTACCTGCCTTACACTAAAACCTAAAATTACAAAAAACAAAACACTAAATTACAAAAAATAATAAACTAAATTATCCAAAATAAAAAAGAATTACACCTAATCTAATAGCTCTATCAAAATAAAAAAGCCCACCCAAAATAAAAAAAACCCTAGCCTACAATAAACTACCAATGGCCCTTAAAAGGGCCTTTTGTGGGGCATTTTCCCAAAGATATCAGCTCTTTTACCAGTAAAAAAAACACAAATATCCCCCCAACAGTAAAACCCATCACCCAACCAACCCCCCAAAATAAAAAACCTAAATCTAAAAAAACCTAAGCTACCCATTGCCCTGAAAAGGGCATTTGTATAGTCATTGCCCTTAAAAGGGCATTTAGCTCTTTTACTGCCCAAACTCTAAAAAACTAAAAAATAAACCCACCCAAAAAAACCTTTAAAAAAGCCTAACACTAACCCCCGGCGATCCACTTACAGTTTTTGAAGTCCCGCTTGAACGATCTTCATCCCAGAGTTGAAGTCTTCTTCCAGGCAGCGATAAGTCTTCATCCACACAGCCTCTTCAATCTTCATCCCGGCGTTGAAGTCCTCATCCATGCGGCGAGAAGTCTTCATCCAGGCTGCCTCTTCAATCTTCATCCAGGCGGCATCTTCTATCTTGATCCCGGCAGTGCGGAGCGGGTCCATCCTGAAGACATCCGGCACAGAGCATTCTCTTCATACGGTTGCTTCAATGCAAGGGACGCAATTCAAGATGGCGACCCTTGCATTCCTATTGGCTGAAAAATTTGAATCAGCCAATAGGAATTAGGGCTGCTAAAATCCTCTTAGCTATTCAAATCAGCCAATAGGATTTAAGCAGCTCTCATTCTATTGGCTAATTCGAATTAGCCAATAGAATGAGAGCTGCCTAAATCCTATTGGCTGATTTGAATAGCCACTAGGATTTTAGCAGCCTTAATTCATATTGACTGATTCAAAATTTTCAGCCAATAGGAATGCAAGCAACGCAATCTTGAATCCCGTCCCTTGCATTGAAGATTTAGTGTACGGTGGCGACCGTATGAAGAGGATGCTCCACGCTGGATGTCTTCAGGATGGACCTGCTCCGCGCCGCTGGGACCAAGATAGAAGATGCCACCTGGATGAAGTTCGAAGAGGCCATCTGGATGAAGAATTCTCTCCGCCTGGATAAGGACTTCAACTCCGGGATGAAGATCATTCAAGCGGGACTTCAAAAACTATAAGTGGATTGTCGGGGGTTAGTGTTAGGCTTTTTTTAAGGTTTTTTTGGGTGGGTTTATTTTTTGTTTAGGGTTGGAGCAGTAAAAGAGCTAAATGACCTTTTCAGGGCAATGGGTAGCTTAGGTTTTTTTAGAATTAGGTTTTTTATTTTAGGGGGTTGGTTGGGTAATGGGTTTTACTGTTGGGGGTCTTTGTGTTTTTTTTACAGGTAAAAGAGCTGATATCTTTGGGGCTATGCCCCACAAAAGGCCCTTTTAAGGGTCATTGGCAGTTTATTGTAGGCTAGGGGTTTTTTTTATTTTGGGTGGGCTTTTTTATTTTAATAGGGCTATTAGATTAGGTGTAATTCTTTTTTTATTTTGGATAATTTCGTTTGTTATTTTCCGTAATTTAGTGTTTGTTATTTTTTGTAACTTAGTATTTTATTGTTTTTTTAATTAGATACTTTTTCAGTATTGTTAGGATTTTTTTAATGTGTAGTTTAGTTTATTTAATTGGTAGTTAGTTTAATTTTAGTTTAATAATTATATTAGTTTAATTGTTAGTTTAAACACAGTTTTTTTTAAGTTTTAATTTAATTTAATAGACAAAACGAAATGGATGGCGCTGGTCTTGCGGAATAATAAGTTTCTGATAATAGATAGAAATGGACTTGATGTGCAAGTTAAAATCTGTTGCAATAATGTGCAATATACTCACTCCTTAAGTAACGTGAGTCCTGCTTCTATGGTATATCCCTCTGTGATATGTCCCTCTCCAAAGGCAACAACAAGGAGGTTTTCAACAAGGGGCTGGAAAAGGATTGGAACCTCATCAGCAGTAAAGTGAAACTTTAAATTGAAGAAACAAGTAGTAACTTACTTATCCAAAATAGCAAGTCCGGCTCGTCACAGCGAAATAATTGCAAAATATGCAAGATAAAAAATGGTTTATTGTAGCTCTACGCGTTTCAACGCTTAAGCGTCTTTTTCAAGAGCAATAAAAGACAATAAAAACAAGTAACAGTTTGTATGATGCTGTGACAATATAGCCGGCTTTTATACAAATGTATCGATGTTCCAATTTCCTGTCTGTGGCAGGAAATTGGACTCACATGATAGAAACAGAAATAAAAGTACAAATTCCTACTAGATGTTTAGGCGCAACCTTATTTTTAAAAATTATTAAATCTTTTTATGTCTCTCATTTAACTTTGAAATGTTAACTTTATATTTGGTTCGGCATAAACATGAACAATAAAAGTGACCAATCAGTGAATTACTTTGCATTTTTGTCCAATGAGAAGACAGAGTTAGATTAAGTCCCCATTCGAGTATTCCTTGAGTTTCAGTTCCCTTTAAGGTCCGCTTTAAATTCACGTGATACTTTTAGCCAATCCCATGATGTTAGAAGATTTTCCGTTGATCTATGACGTCGTGTGGGCTCGCTAGTCACGTGTTATTTCTGACCAATCTGTGAGGATGTTTTTCCTTGTGGCTTTAACCAAATGTTCCGTTATAGGGATTTACGATCTTACATTCTATGAATAGAAAAAATAGAATAGCGGCAGTATCCATTCTAATCACCAATACAATTGAATGTTATCTAGTTGGTTTATGGCAATTTTATATATAATTTGATAACATAAGAAATATGTGCAAAGATGTTTTGCACTGTGCGGACTTTAATACATGTAAATGGAGATTTAATTCTAGTCACTAAATGGTACTGTCCAAAGTTTCTATTAAAAAGACTTTTGCGGCAGCCTTAAATTACATATAACTCAGTAACGTAGACATTTATGCAATGGTATATACAATATAAATACTTTGCAAACACATTAAAGACCGCATTATCAATTTGAATCATATGAAAAAGGAATTTAAAAAGTTTCTCTTTATATTATAAAACCCATCGAGAAAATTTAGAGAGGGCAGCATTTGTCCGTTCAACTCATATATGGATAAGAATAGTGACCTTATATTTAACAGTTTACCATAACCTTATAGCATAGCTACGTTAAAGGATAAATAAAACAGTGAAGTTATGTGTGCAGTTTAAAGGTATTTCATATTTTGTGTTATCTAATTTAAATATGAATAAATTTGTAAAATATATTTGCAATTTTTTGGTTTACCTTAATTTTTGTGTTATCTAATTTAAATATGATGTGAAAAAATGTGCAAAATATAATTTAATACAATACTAATTGCGAAAATAATTATCTTCCTAACTTGTGTGAATTAAAAATGAAAAGAAAGAAAAGAAAATAAATAGTGAACTCAATAAAGTAATATTATATGTAACTAAATAAATAACTAATAAACTTAACAGTAGTAAATAATTACTTCATATATTAGAACCTTGTGTTTAAAGAATTCTCTATCCCTAATGGAATTAGTTTAGATAAAAGCTGCTATTCGAATATCTTTATTGAGCCCCCAATGATTGTAAGTTCTTAGTGTGTGAATCCACCATAGTTCTCTCCTGTTTAACTCATCTTCCAAATTCCCTCCTCTCCAGTGAGTGGTTACCTTTTCTATCCCTATCCATGAAAAATTCTTAAAATCAAATTTGGTGCAAGTGTTGCAATGTAAAGGGACACCATGATCTTCATGTCTCTTCTCTATTTTGTTAAGGTGTTCTAAGATACGGGTCTTGAGAAATCTGGTTGTTTGTCCTAAATATTGGATCTGACAGTTGCATTGTAATAAATAGATCACGTTCTGAGTCTTGCATGTAATAAAATGTTTAATTATATAGGTCTTTCCCGTTACAAAGGAAGTAAAAGATTTGTGAGTTCTTTTTGTGTAATTGCATCCTTTACATTTTCCACATGTATAGAAACCTTGTAAGTTAGATATACTTAAAGGTGGTTTGGGGGCCATGCCTTTAATTAAAGAAGGGGCCAACTTTTGTTTAAAATTACTACCTCTTCTATATGTGATCTGGGGTTTGTTGGGTATAATATTACTTAAGAATTCGTCATTCTGTAAAATGTGCCAGTGTTTTTTGATTATTTTATTGATTTGATGGTGCCCTTAATTAAATGTTGTGACAAATCTGGGGAAAGAAGATTGTTGATTTGTTGTAGTTTTATTTTTTGCCAAAATTAAATTGCGATCCTGATTTTTAATTAGTTGTCTATCTACCTCAAGACTACTTGAAGAGTAGCCTTTTTGCAAAAATCTCTTTTTAAGTAATAATGATTGTTCCTCGTAATCTTCTATTTTATCACAATTTCTCCTGATGCGTTGGAATTGTCCTCTGGGAATAGCCTTTAACCATGATGGGTGGTGTTGACTGTCATGCTGAATGTATGTGTTTGCATCACATTCCTTAAAGTGTGTTTTCGTGTGTATATGTCCATCAACCGTTGTGATGGACAAATCTAAAAAGATTGCTTTGGTGTTATTTATTTCTGGGGTCAAAATGATGTTCATGTTGTTTTTGTTTAAATGATTAACAAATTGTTGGCAATTTTCTATATTTCCCTTCCAAATGCAGAGGACATGGTCGATGTACCTCCGCCATGTCACCAGGTTCGCCCCAGCCACGTCATTGGACCATACATAAAGGTGTTCAAAATGGTCCATATAAATGTTGGCGTAGCTGGGGGCGAACCTGGTGCCCATGGCGGTACCACAAATTTGTAAATATTGTGAATCATTGAACCAGAAAAAATTATGGGTTAACATGAAATCTATAGCTACCAAAATAAAATCTAACATTTTTTCAGATAAATTAGGATCTTGGGTTAGTTTCCATTTGATGGCTGTTAGACCTTTTTGATGGTCTATTATGGAATATAATGATGTAACGTCCATGGTAGCCCATAGAAAATCAGGTTTCCATTCTAATTGTTTAATAATGTTGAGTACACTGGTGGTGTCTTTTAAATATGATTTTGAATTTTGTGCTTAAGGCTGTAAAAAATAATCTATAAATGCAGATAAATTAGAAGTTAATGAATCTATGCCACTGATGATTGGGCGACCTGGGGGTTGTAGAGGATTTTTGTGTAACTTTGGCAAAAAATAAAAAATTGGAGTTTTTGAGTTGGTTTTAAACAGAAAATCATATTCTTTTTCATTGATAACTTCTCTGTCTAAAGCTGTTGTCAATAATTCTTGTAATTCCTGACTGAATTCTTTTTTGGGGGAGTGGTTTAGAATATGGTAAGTGTTAGTGTCTGATAGAATTCTGTTGGCTTCTTGTAAGTAAAAGGCTCTATCCATAATGACTACCCCTCCCCCTTATCAGCTTCCTTTATAACGATGTCCTCTCTCTTGTTAAGTACTTTTAAAATTTCAGATTCTGTTTTAGATAGATTATAGTGTTTGGGTTGGTGTCTCAAATTTTCTATGTCTTTCATAATTAGTTTCCCAAAGACATCTATACAAGGCCCTTTGAAATGACTGGGATAAAATTTTGATGGATTTTTAAATTTAGTCCTCGGGTCACTCTCAGGAGGTGTATAGCTTAAAGTTTCTTTTTTAATAAAGAAACGTTTAATAGTTAAATTCCTGATGAATTTCTGAGCGTCTATGAATAATTGAAAAGTATTTACTCCTTGGGTTGGGACAAATTTAAGTCCTTTGGCTAATACCCGTGTTTCTTGTTCACTGATTGGCTGTGATGACAAATTATATATCTTACTTAAAAATGTCTTTTTCTCATGTGTCTTGCCTCCACCTCCCCTTCTCCCTCTAACTGAATTGGTGTCCTTTCTCGTTTTCTTGGGTTGGACCTGTTGTCCTGATTCCTGAAATGTGGGGTGTATCTTTCTGTTGATGCGATGGGGCTGTCTTGATTCCTGAACTGTGGAGTGTGTCTGTCTACTGGTGTATTGGGGCTGTCCTTCTGTAGAGGGGCAAATCTGTTGTTTTGAGGCCAATGTTGATTGGTGTGGGGTGTTGATTTGTGTTTGTCCCAATTTTGATTGGATGGAAAAGGGTAAGAATCTTTATGATGTGCTCTATTGTCATAATTGTATGTATTTCTATTTTCCTGTTTGGCATCATAATTCCTGTATGAATTACTATTTGTATGTCTATTATAGGTTTCCCTATCTCCATTATGTTGATCATAATTTTGGTCATAATGATTTGACTGTCTGTTTGATCCCTGTTGGGTCCTGTAATTAACTCTGTTTTTTTCCCATGGTTTATTACCAATGTGCTGTTTATCTCCACTAAAGGAGTGTTTATTGTGGGGACCTTTAGCAAAATTATTTTGTATATTAGAATTTTCTTCTTGCATTTGGACATATTGTATGCCCTTATCAAAATCATCTTTGTCCCTGAGATATTTTTTGTATTTGGAGTTCCCAATTTGGTCATCTAATTGTTTAGCATTACTTTTTATTTCTTCAAATTTATCTAAACAACGTTTATCTGATAAAAAAGTGTCCAATTCATTTTCAAGAGCTATTATTTCTTTCTCTATATTTTTTAAGCTAATGTCTTGTGATTCGTATAGTAAACTAACCAACTCTGTTGAGCATTTGTGTAATGCAGCATTCCATTTATCTAGGAAAATTTTGTCATTCATACCAAAAGCTGGAATTTTGTAAACTCTTAATCCTCTAGGAACTAGATTTTCATTTAAATAGCGGCTAAGGAAGGTGGTTTCCCACCATCTTTTTGTTTCTTTGACATATAATTTCTCTAGTTTAGATATAATGGTTTCCCAGTTGGAACTAGGGTGTGAATTTTCTTTAAAAGCATTATTGTATTTATTTTGTCTTGCCGCTCTCCAGTCATTGAGAGTGTTTTTAGCCATGTAGGAGAAAAATAAATGAACAACTGTGCAAAGATGTGTGTAGCAAACAAATAGATGTTAACAGAAAATATGCTCAACACAATGTACTAAAAACAATACTCTCCTTGTTAAATAAAGTGACCGCTGCCCTTCCTCAGTCTCTCCCCAAGGACTGTATAAGCAATAGACAAAACGAAATGGATGGCGCTGGTCTTGCGGAATAATAAGTTTCTGATAATAGATAGAAATGGACTTGATGTGCAAGTTAAAATCTGTTGCAATAATGTGCAATATACTCACTCCTTAAGTAACGTGAGTCCTGCTTCTATGGTATATCCCTCTGTGATATGTCCCTCTCCAAAGGCAACAACAAGGAGGTTTTCAACAAGGGGCTGGAAAAGGATTGGAACCTCATCAGCAGTAAAGTGAAACTTTAAATTGAAGAAACAAGTAGTAACTTACTTATCCAAAATAGCAAGTCCGGCTCGTCACAGCGAAATAATTGCAAAATATGCAAGATAAAAAATGGTTTATTGTAGCTCTACGCGTTTCAACGCTTAAGCGTCTTTTTCAAGAGCAATAAAAGACAATAAAAACAAGTAACAGTTTGTATGATGCTGTGACAATATAGCCGGCTTTTATACAAATGTATCGATGTTCCAATTTCCTGTCTGTGGCAGGAAATTGGACTCACATGATAGAAACAGAAATAAAAGTACAAATTCCTACTAGATGTTTAGGCCCAACCTTATTTTTAAAAATTATTAAATCTTTTTATGTCGCTCATTTAACTTTGAAATGTTAACTTTATATTTGGTTCGGCATAAACATGAACAATAAAAGTGACCAATCAGTGAATTACTTTGCATTTTTGTCCAATGAGAAGACAGAGTTAGATTAAGTCCCCATTCGAGTATTCCTTGAGTTTCAGTTCCCTTTAAGGTCCGCTTTAAATTCACGTGATACTTTTAGCCAATCCCATGATGTTAGAAGATTTTCCGTTGATCTATGACGTCGTGTGGGCTCGCTAGTCACGTGTTATTTCTGACCAATCTGTGAGGACGTTTTTCCTTGTGGCTTTAACCAAATGTTCCGTTATAGGGATTTACGATCTTACATTCTATGAATAGAAAAAATAGAATAGCGGCAGTATCCATTCTAATCACCAATACAATTGAATGTTATCTAGTTGGTTTATGGCAATTTTATATATAATTTGATAACATAAGAAATATGTGCAAAGATGTTTTGCACTGTGCGGACTTTAATACATGTAAATGGAGATTTAATTCTAGTCACTAAATGGTACTGTCCAAAGTTTCTATTAAAAAGACTTTTGCGGCAGCCTTAAATTACATATAACTCAGTAACGTAGACATTTATGCAATGGTATATACAATATAAATACTTTGCAAACACATTAAAGACCGCATTATCAATTTGAATCATATGAAAAAGGAATTTAAAAAGTTTCTCTTTATATTATAAAACCCATCGAGAAAATTTAGAGAGGGCAGCATTTGTCCGTTCAACTCATATATGGATAAGAATAGTGACCTTATATTTAACGGTTTACCATAACCTTATAGCATAGCTACGTTAAAGGATAAATAAAACAGTGAAGTTATGTGTGCAGTTTAAAGGTATTTCATATTTTGTGTTATCTAATTTAAATATGAATAAATTTGTAAAATATATTTGCAATTTTTTGGTTTACCTTAATTTTTGTGTTATCTAATTTAAATATGATGTGAAAAAATGTGCAAAATATAATTTAATACAATACTAATTGCGAAAATAATTATCTTCCTAACTTGTGTGAATTAAAAATGAAAAGAAAGAAAAGAAAATAAATAGTGAACTCAATAAAGTAATATTATATGTAACTAAATAAATAACTAATAAACTTAACAGTAGTAAATAATTACTTCATATATTAGAACCTTGTGTTTAAAGAATTCTCTATCCCTAATGGAATTAGTTTAGATAAAAGCTGCTATTCGAATATCTTTATTGAGCCCCCAATGATTGTAAGTTCTTAGTGTGTGAATCCACCATAGTTCTCTCCTGTTTAACTCATCTTCCAAATTCCCTCCTCTCCAGTGAGTGGTTACCTTTTCTATCCCTATCCATGAAAAATTCTTAAAATCAAATTTGGTGCAAGTGTTGCAATGTAAAGGGACACCATGATCTTCATGTCTCTTCTCTATTTTGTTAAGGTGTTCTAAGATACGGGTCTTGAGAAATCTGGTTGTTTGTCCTAAATATTGGATCTGACAGTTGCATTGTAATAAATAGATCACGTTCTGAGTCTTGCATGTAATAAAATGTTTAATTATATAGGTCTTTCCCGTTACAAAGGAAGTAAAAGATTTGTGAGTTCTTTTTGTGTAATTGCATCCTTTACATTTTCCACATGTATAGAAACCTTGTAAGTTAGATATACTTAAAGGTGGTTTGGGGGCCATGCCTTTAATTAAAGAAGGGGCCAACTTTTGTTTAAAATTACTACCTCTTCTATATGTGATCTGGGGTTTGTTGGGTATAATATTACTTAAGAATTCGTCATTCTGTAAAATGTGCCAGTGTTTTTTGATTATTTTATTGATTTGATGGTGCCCTGAATTAAATGTTGTGACAAATCTGGGGAAAGAAGATTGTTGATTTGTTGTAGTTTTATTTTTTGCCAAAATTAAATTGCGATCCTGATTTTTAATTAGTTGTCTATCTACCTCAAGACTACTTGAAGAGTAGCCTTTTTGCAAAAATCTCTTTTTAAGTAATAATGATTGTTCCTCGTAATCTTCTATTTTATCACAATTTCTCCTGATGCGTTGGAATTGTCCTCTGGGAATAGCCTTTAACCATGATGGGTGGTGTTGACTGTCATGCTGAATGTATGTGTTTGCATCACATTCCTTAAAGTGTGTTTTCGTGTGTATATGTCCATCAACCGTTGTGATGGACAAATCTAAAAAGATTGCTTTGGTGTTATTTATTTCTGGGGTCAAAATGATGTTCATGTTGTTTTTGTTTAAATGATTAACAAATTGTTGGCAATTTTCTATATTTCCCTTCCAAATGCAGAGGACATGGTCGATGTACCTCCGCCATGTCACCAGGTTCGCCCCAGCCACGTCATTGGACCATACATAAAGGTGTTCAAAATGGTCCATATAAATGTTGGCGTAGCTGGGGGCGAACCTGGTGCCCATGGCGGTACCACAAATTTGTAAATATTGTGAATCATTGAACCAGAAAAAATTATGGGTTAACATGAAATCTATAGCTACCAAAATAAAATCTAACATTTTTTCAGATAAATTAGGATCTTGGGTTAGTTTCCATTTGATGGCTGTTAGACCTTTTTGATGGTCTATTATGGAATATAATGATGTAACGTCCATGGTAGCCCATAGAAAATCAGGTTTCCATTCTAATTGTTTAATAATGTTGAGTACACTGGTGGTGTCTTTTAAATATGATTTTGAATTTTGTGCATAAGGCTGTAAAAAATAATCTATAAATGCAGATAAATTAGAAGTTAATGAATCTATGCCACTGATGATTGGGCGACCTGGGGGTTGTAGAGGATTTTTGTGTAACTTTGGCAAAAAATAAAAAATTGGAGTTTTTGAGTTGGTTTTAAACAGAAAATCATATTCTTTTTCATTGATAACTTCTCTGTCTAAAGCTGTTGTCAATAATTCTTGTAATTTAATTTAAGCTAGGGAAATTGTAAATTTAATATAAAGTTTTGGGTTGTTAGGTTTAGGGGTGATTAGTTTAATTTAGTTTATTTCGATGTGGGGGGCATTCGGTTTAAGGGTTAATAGTTTAATTTAGTATATTTCGTTGTGCGGGGGCTTGCAGTTTAGGGGTTAATAGGTTTATTATAGTGGCGGCGGTGTAGGGCTTAATAACTTTAGTATAGTGGGGGCGATGTGGGCGGACGGCAGATTAGGGGTTAATAATATTTAAATAGTGTTTTTGATGCGGGAGGGCAGAGGTTTAGGGGTTAATAACTTTAGCATAGTGGTCACGATGTCGGGGAGCGGCGGAATAGGGGTTAATACATTTTATTAGTGGATGTGATGTCGGGAGCGGCAGATTAGGGGTTAATACATTTATTATAGTGTTTTTGATGCGGGAGGGCCTCGGTTTAGGGGTTAATTGGTAGTTTATGGGTGTTAGTGTACTTTTTAACACTTTAGTTATGAGTTTTATGTTAACTTGTAATTAAACTTTCATGAGTACGATAGGGCGTGTAATTTTAAACAACTTTCTAATTTACTTTTATCATCAAAATTGCTTTGTTCTCTTAATATTCTTAGTTGAAAGTTGTAGACTTATATGCTAATTTCTAAGACCTTGAAGGCCGCCTCTTATCTGAATGCATTAACAGTTTTTCACAGCTAAAGGGTGTTAGTTCATGTTTTTCATATAGCTAACATTGTGCTAATGCACATGGAGTTATTTAAGAGTCAGCACTAATTGCTTGAAATGCAACTTTGTCAAAAGATCTGAGATAAGGAGGCAGTCTGCAGAAGCTTAGATACAAGGTAATCACAGAGGGAAAAATATTACTATAACAGTGTTGGTTATGCAAAACTGGGGGATGGTAAATAAAGGGATTATCTATCTTTTTAAGCAATAACATTTTTGGTGTTTACTATCCCTTTAAGGAAGGATTAAAAGAACTGCCTGGCCTAAATCGCCCCTCAGAGACTAGCTCAGAGATAGCACAAGGAACAGGAGAAACATTTTGGGATTTAGCAGCACTGCAGGTTTAAAAATCAAATCCAATTGATTAACAGACTTGTCCTCAGATACCTTAGGATCCTAAACCCCTAAAGTACATAACACTTCTCTGAGAAGAGAGCAAAGATGTTTAAATACAAAAGAAAAAAAAAATCTGTATCCTGATCAGATACTGACTCCTGATCATCAGACAATAACTCACCTTCAGAGGACAAATCAACCGAACCAGTATCTGTAACATCTAGTTTAACAAACTTATAGCTAGTGGAAGGATAATCGGAGGCTGACCTTTTACGCTTCCTTGTAATAGGCAAAGCTGCTGACATTTCGGACACAGCAGAGCTTAGAAAATCTTTCAATCCTGGAGCAAAATCATAAGAACTCCCCTGTGTGAAACAAAGAGAAGGAGGACAGAAGAAAATAAAGCAGTAAATTACAGCATAGAACCTTAAAGGGACAGTCAAGTCCAAAAAAACCTTTCATGTTTCAAATAGAGCATGCCATTTTAAACAACTTTCCATTTTACTTTTATCACCAATTTTGCTTTGTTCTCTTGGTATTCTTAGTTGAAAGCTAAAAATAGTACAGCTCAAATGATAATTTCTAAGCCCTTGAAGGCCACCTCTTATCACATGCTTTTTTATTTGATTTTCAAGACAGGAGAGAGATAGTTCATGTGAGCCATATAGATAACATTGTGATCACGCCCGTGGCTTGTGGCAGACACTAACTAATTGGCTAAAATGCAAGTCAATAAATAATAAATAAAATGTCATGTGATCAGGGGGCTGTACGAAGATGCTTAGATACAAGTTAATCACAGAGCTAAAAAGTATATTAATATAACAGTGTTGGTTATGCAAAACTGGGTAATGGGTAATAAAGGGATTATCTATCTTTTTAAACAACAAAAATTCTGGTGTTGACTGTCCCTTTAACCACCTATAAATAACTTAGAAGAGGTGGTAATCTAGTCTAAAAAGGTAGTGGTCAGGGCCGCTATCAGGGGGTGACAGGGGTGACTCCTGTCAGGGGCCCAATGGGCCAGGGGGGCCCCATGAGGCAAGAGTACATTTTCAAAATCCATAAGTACAGCTCACAGATGGGAACATTTGTACACTATATTTGAAGTGGTGCTCTTGGTTGGGGAAAAAAACAAACAAACATATGTCAACCTTTTAAAAGTACTTTTCTTCATCTAGCCATCTACCCAGATCATTAATGTTCAATTTTGAATTCACAGAATTATTTTTGTTTGCACATTTACAAATATGATTCTTCAAAAAGTGATCTCTTAATTTCTGCATTTTTTTATCATGCATGTCACACAACATTGATTTAGGGGATGCAATGTGCATAAATGTTTCCTCCTGTGCGTGTTTCTGTGTTTATGTCTTTGTGCTTTGGTTTGTGTCTCTATGAGTGTGTATGTATTTTTTTTCTGTGGGTCTCTCTGTGAGGGTGTGTGTATGTTTGTCTTTGTGTATTTTCTCTGGATGCCTCTGTGAGGGTGGGTGTGTATGTCTGTTTTCTGTGGATGTCTCTGTGATGGTGTGTGTGTGTATGTATGTATGTCTGTGTTTTTTGTGGATGTCTCTGTGAGGGTGTGTGTTTTCTGTGGGTGTCTCTGTGAGGGTGTGTGTATGTCTTTGTGTGTTCTGTGGATGTCTCAGTGAGGGTGTGTGTATGTATGTCTGTGTTTTATGTGGTTGTCTCTCTGTGTGTGTACAGGGAGTGCAGAATTATTAGGCAAATGAGTATTTTGACCACATCATCCTCTTTATGCATGTTGTCTTACTCCAAGCTGTATAGGCTCGAAAGCCTACTACCAATTAAGCATATTAGGTGATGTGCATCTCTGTAATGATAAGGGGTGTGGTCTAATGACATCAACACCCTATATCAGGTGTGCGTAATTATTAGGCAACTTCCTTTCCTTTGGCAAAATGGGTCAAAAGAAGGACTTGACAGGCTCAGAAAAGTCAAAAATAGTGAGATATCTTGCAGAGGGATGCAGCACTCTTAAAATTGCAAAGCTTCTGAAGCGTGATCATCGAACAATCAAGCGTTTCATTCAAAATAGTCAACAGGGTCGCAAGAAGCGTGTGGAAAAACCAAGGCACAAAATAACTGCCCATGAACTGAGAAAAGTCAAGCGTGCAGCTGCCAAGATGCCACTTGCCACCAGTTTGGCCATATTTCCGAGCTGCAACATCACTGCAGTGCCCAAAAGCACAAGGTGTGCAATACTCAGAGACATGGCCAAGGTAAGAAAGGCTGAAAGACGACCACCACTGAACAAGACACACAAGCTGAAACGTCAAGACTGGGCCAAGAAATATCTCAAGACTGATTTTTCTAAGGTTTTATGGACTGATGAAATGAGAGTGAGTCTTGATGGGCCAGATGGATGGGCCCGTGGCTGGATTGGTAAAGGGCAGAGAGCTCCAGTCCGACTCAGACTCCAGCAAGGTGGAGGTGGAGTACTGGTTTGGGCTGGTATCATCAAAGATGAGCTTGTGGGGCCTTTTCGGGTTGAGGATGGAGTCAAGCTCAACTCCCAGTCCTACTGCCAGTTTCTGGAAGACACCTTCTTCAAGCAGTGGTACAGGAAGAAGTCTGCATCCTTCAAGAAAAACATGATTTTCATGCAGGACAATGCTCCATCACACGCGTCCAAGTACTCCACAGCGTTGCTGGCAAGAAAGGGTATAAAAGAAGAAAATCTAATGACATGGCCTCCTTGTTCACCTGATCTGAACCCAATTGAGAACCTGTGGTCCATCATCAAATGTGAGATTTACAAGGAGGGAAAACAGTACACCTCTCTGAACAGTGTCTGGGAGGCTGTGGTTACTGCTGCCGCAATGTTGATGGTGAACAGATCAAAACACTGACAGAATCCATGGATGGCAGGCTTTTGAGTGTCCTTGCAAAGAAAGGTGGCTATATTGGTCACTGATTTGTTTTTGTTTTGCTTTTGATAGTCAGAAATGTATATTTGTGAATGTTGAGATGTTATATTGGTTTCACTAGTAAAAATAAATAATTGAAATGGGTATATATTTGTTTTTTGTTAAGTTGCCTAATAATTATGCACAGTAATAGTCACCTGCACACACAGATATCACCCTTAGCTATAACTAAAAACAAACTAAAAACTACTTCCAAAACTATTCAGCTTTGATATTAATGAGTTTTTTGGGTTCATTGAGAACATGGTTGTTGTTCAATAATAAAATTAATCCTCAAAAATACAACTTGCTTTATAATTCTGCACTCCCTGTATGTCTTTCTGTGTTTTCTGTGGATGTCTGTGTGTGTGTGTGTGTGTGTGTGTGTGTATGTCTTTGTGTGTTTTCTAAGTCTGTCTCTGTCTGTGTTTCCTTGGGTGTATGTGCAAGTTTGAGTTTGTGTGTGTGTCCATTGTTTGTTCCTTTTTAGGACATTTTGACCTTACTGCTGATTATTCACATCTTTCTACAGACTTTAAAACTAATGAGACCTCTCCGGAAGTCACCTAATCCACCATTTAAAGGGAGAGTCTAGTCCAAAATAAACTTTCATGATTCAGATAGGGCATGTAATTTTAAACAATTTTCCAATTTACTTTTATCACCGATTTTGCTTTGTTCTCTTGGTATTCTTATTTGAAAGTTTAACCTAGGAGGTTCATATGCAAATTTCTTAGATCTTGAAGGCCACCTCTTTTCAGAATGCATTTTTTCACCACTAGAGGGTGTTAGTTCACATATTTCATATAGATAACACTGTGCTCATGCACGTGAAGTTATCTGGGAGCAGGCACTGATTGGCTAAACTGAAAGTCTGACAAAAGAACTGAAATAAAGGGGCAATTTGCAGAGGCTTAGATACAAGATAATCACAGAGGTTAAAAGTATATTAATATAACTGTGTTGGTTATGCAAAACTGGGGGACGGTTAATAAAGGGATTATCTATCTTTTAAAACAATAAAAATTCTGGTGTAGACTGTCCCTTTAGCCTTTAAATTATTGTTTAGGCAGTTCAGGGCCCTTCCTTTCAGCCACTGCATGCTGTTGTCATCATCTAGTTGGCATCTTCCTTTACAAAAAGATAATCAGAACTCCATATTTTGTTTTCTAAATTTCCTTTTTTTACAGAACTGTAGTCTACCTCATTACTTGTCAGGTCAATGTAAACAAGTGCTGAGTGTCTGTTTGGGTGTCTGTGTCTGAGTGTGTTTCTTTGCTTGTCTGCTAGAGTGTCTGTATGTGAATCCTTATGTGTGAGTGTGTGTGTGTGTTTCAGTGTATCTGTGTGTTTGTATGTTACTACCTTTAAAACATTTCCAAGTTTAAATAGAATTTATTCCTTCTAAATTCGTTCCACTGCTCCCAATACTTCTTGTATATCACCTATGTTTTTGGCGCCACAGACTTCTCAACCATTTCTCTGATTCCGTCTATTCGCTGCCAATCTGCCAAAGAAAAACAGGGCAGGAATCACCTTCCTTTCTCACTCCTGGAGCAACCTTCCTAAATACGTCCCACTTAAAACGTGATAATGCATCGGCCACCACGTTCTTATACCCTGGTATATGCTTTGAAACAGATATTGTGCTTATGACACTTCAAAACTAGATATCTCAAATATTGAATTACTGGACCAGAGCATGATGATAGATTATTCATTACATCAACTACCGCTTTATTATCGGACCAACATATTATTCTTTTGTTTTTCAATATATCGACCCATATTTCTATTGCCACTATAATGGGAAATAATTTGAGCAATGTCAAGTTCCTTACCCAACCTTTCTCTTTCCAATCCATTGGCCATTCACCCACACTCCATCTACCCTGCAAATATGCCCCGAAACCAATACTGCCTGCTGCGTCCCTGTATAACTCTATTTCCTCCATTTACTTCACCTCCTCCCATATCCTGATTCCATTAAAGTCACTCAAAAATGAATCCCACACTTTGAGATCTTCCTTAATTTCTGCATTTATCCAAACCATGTACTCCGGCCACTTAGCCCCCTTTGTTCCCATTTCCAACCTTCTTTTAAATATCTTGCCTACTGGTATTACTCTGCATGCAAAGATTAAAACCCCCAGCAGCTTTTACATCTCACTTTATTTTTCTTTAGCATCCTTTTAATGATCTGTCTTGCCTTATCAATCTTATCGGCTGGGCTCATAATTCCCAGAAAAACCAACCTTGTTCCTGGCCCCTCTGACTTTTCCTTTGCCCCTGGCACCCCCAATTCCTATAACATTAACTCCAACTCCTCCTTCCAAGTTCTACATTCTCCAGCATCAGCCCTTCCCACTACCAGAAAATCATCCAAGTAGTGTGCCATGGTCACACACCCTGTCTTTTTTGTAAACAACCAATGTAAAAAAAGAACTAAACTTTTCAAAAATTGAACAGGAAACTGAGCACCCCATAGGTAAACACTTATCTATATAATAAAAACCATTAAACTTACACCCCATCAAATTAAAACTACTCAGGTTCAAGGGTAACAATCTAAAAGCAGATTCCACATCTATCTTTGCCATCAAAGCTCCTTTTCCTACTTGCTTTACTATATTAATGGCACTGTTGAATGATTGATACTGCACTGAGGCATCCAACTTATCAATTGCATCACTGACTGAATTTCCCCTGGGATATGACAGGTGCTGTATCATCCTGTATTTGCCTTTTTAATTTTTAGGTACCACCCCAAGGGGAGACACAACCAAATCTACACAAGGCTTTTCTCTAAATGGCCCCACCATTCTACCCAATTTCACTTCTTTCTCTAACTTTTCGGCTAACACCTCTGGAAATTCTGATGCTGATTTCAGGTTTCTAGCCTGCATTGAACCCTTAACCTCTGTTCTAACCGGAACAATAAAACCTTGACGCAAACCATTTGTCAATAAAACTTTTTCTTCCCTTAACAGATATGCTGCCAACTCTTCTACAATTCTATCTATTTTCAGTGGTGTTCTGGCCATTCCCCACTCCTGCCCCGCTGCCATTAATACCGTGTCCTCAAAAGGAAAATTTACTAACATTCCCACTATTATTCCTTCTACAATCCACGCCTGGATAAGCTCCACCGTAGTATCTACATGCGTGTTTGTACTTACATGCATTCTCCCATCACATCTTTTATCATTGTACGCCCAACACTCTGTTACCTCTGACCTAATTGATTTTGCCTGATCCATTGGTTTACCGCTTTGTACATCAGATACCTTCATCAACCTTGTCCACATATCCAGTATTTTTACCCCAAAATCCCTTCTTCCTTTGCCCCATAATTGTAAGTTTCCCCTTCTGAATTCCCTATCATAGTCCTTCCATGCAAAACCCCCATATGTCGTATAGCACTCAGCTATCAAATGCATGTAATGCAATACCCATTTTGCTTTATCAGGGTTAACTGATATAAAGTATTCCACATAAATTAATATTCCCTTCAGCCATTCTGGGAATGTTTGTTTTGTCCTCTTCCCCTTAACCTCCTCTCCCCTGGATTTAAAAGCCAATCCATTCCTAGTTATTTCAAACACGTCCACATATCTGCCTCTCTGTGCTTTCTTTATTACCTTTGCTTTCAAATAAGTGGCTAATAGATATGTGCATGATCGAAAAATTCATTTCGGATCGATTCAGTTTTTCGAATTTTGTTTCGGATCGATTCAAATTCGGAAAACTTCGAATGAATTTGTTTCGGATTCGTTTTGGATTCATTCAGATTCAAGAAAATTCAGCTGGATTCGGTTTGATTCGGTTCGGAAATTCGGAATTTCGGTATGTGTGCTGTGTATTAGACTAGTATTATGTACTGTATATTAGGTGTAACCCTTAGCAGAGTGATATAACCTAATATACTGTACAATACTAGTGTAATCCATGGCCATCCGAATTTACCGAATATATCCAAACTAATTCGGATTTATTCAGTAAATTCAGCAGTATTTTATTTCGGAAATTCGGATCGATCCGAATCTCCGAATTTGCCGAATTTTCTGAATTTCCGAATCGATCCAAAACGAATTGCACATGTCTAGTGGCTAATGGGAGAAGCTTAGTGCCTGCCACCTCATCATCCAAATTTACTTAATTATTGCTGCTATCTACCTCATCAGACACCGCCTTCTCAATCCTTCCTTTTCCTTGCTTTGCATATATCCTTCTAACAATTTTTAATATTTTCTTATGCCAGTTACCATTACGCTTTTTCTCCTCAGAATCAATTTCAGTAGAACTGTCAGACGAATCAGACTCACTACTCATCCCACAATATATTTTCTTACCTTGTCTCTGCTGTTGCTTGGCTACCTCCTTCTGTCCCTCCTTGCCAGCTGCTGCCATTCTTTGCATTGTTAGACTCAAGTTGTCCTTACGTGCTGCTCCTTTGTCCCCTGCTCCAGCATTGTCCCTTGATCCTTTTTTCAACAAATGCCCTACATCCCGTCTCTGTAAAATATTCACAGTTGGATTAGAATCATCTCCCCCCATGTCATTGCAAGTAAAACCAGGCTGCTGACCAGCTCTTCCATTGCTATATCCTATTTCACCATCCTTTTAATTATCCCTTCCATCCCCTACATCCCTAATAATCCTGGGGCGTTCAGACCTAACACCCTCCTGCCTTACTTTCTTCTTGGGTCACGCCTCAACTGCCTCAATATCGAATACTTCTAAATATCTTTGGGGCCCCTATAGTCCCTGCTTGTACCCTGGAAGAACGGTTTGGACAACCGAATCCTTCTTCCCAGCCCCGGACCTTGCCTAGTCCTGTGCGCTCCCCCCTCCTAATCGCTATGTCCCTATCCACTGACTCGTGGGCCAGGCTGCATTCCCTATCGCTACTCCTCACACAAGCCTGAAATCCACCAGCCGTGCCCACCCACTTGTTCGAGGACATGATGTCATCAATGTGCCGATGGCCAGAGTGCGTGCACAAATTAACTGCAGGTGAAGGAGGAGGGGCAACACTACCCCCACGCCCAAAAACATGGAGGGCGCCTTCCTCAACATCTGGTAAGGACCTGCTGGAGCTGACCAGACCCTTAGCCTTGTAGCAAGCGTGATCCCTGCCCCCCTTACTGTGACTAGCTGCCCGCCTATCCGGCAAACTAGCCTGCCCCATACTAAGCTGAGGTGCTGCCATGTTTGACACTAACTGCCTGTACTTGCCCCCTTGGCCTAAGGGAATATCCGGGCTAGATGAGCAATCTGTATCACTAAATAAGACCAGCTCACCCATACTCACACATGATGGATCCGATAGGGCCCCATCATCTGCTGCCGCCGTCCTATTAATACTCACTGCTCCGTCAGCCGCATTAACCTTTTCAGGGGGTGTTATCGTCTCCTCTCTACTAGGCAATCCTTCCTGCTGAATCTGACCCTCCTTCTGTTTCATCTCCATTTTCTTTAGCCTCTTCAGTGCCCTTATCACTCTCGTCCTCCAAATGGTCTCATCATCAGTAAGGAAACGCTTAGGAATCTTCCTGCTCCTAGTCGACATTTTCCAAAACAATCTTTGCAACACAGCTACAGCAGCACCTGGAAACAAAAAGGTTAGTATGATGCACTTCCTGTTTTCCTGTGTTTATATACCTCTTCCCTACCCCCAACCATCTATCTTTGTAATCCCATACCACATTCCTTATCAGCATACCCCTCCTCCACCTCCTTTTTCCCCAGCTATTCCAGCTAGGAGCCCATCCCTTATGACACTTTGGTCATATGCATTCCCTCTGCTTGTTTTAGTGCAACAATTGCAGGTAAAACAGGAACAAAGCAGTGAACGAAAGGGAAACAGGCAGCAGCTAATATATTTTTTGGATCATGTATCCGTATACTCTTATACAAGTATAAGGAATTGCCATTATCATCACTGACTGTTCACCATTTGATTGGCCTGGTATTGTGCTGCCTTCCGACCACTAGGTACTTACCCCTCTATAACGGTACTCCTACCTCCTGTTTGTTGTTTCTTTACCAACATGTGCTACCTAAAATCACTTGTCCCAGGGAAATAAGGTACTAGCATAGGCCACAAAAATATAAATGTATGTATAAAAAAGGAGCGTTTTAACAATAATAAATATAAAGAACTAAATGTACAAACTAATAGCTAATAAGATAAATAAGTGCCCCAATTACATAAACTTACTTACCAAACAGGTACCCCTAATACTGAACATACCAAATAAAGAAGAATACTGCATAAAATAGATAGCCAATCCAGTGTTGTAAACATAACAGCAGAGGAACGTTAATAGGGAGTATACTGAAGACCCAATGGGAGGATCTGAGGGCCCCTCTCATGGAATAAAATCTGGAGCACCTCCATTCTTCAATTTCCTCCTGAGGAGGCAAAGACAAGACTAGTTTCCAGTAAGGTGGGAGGAGTTTTAAGGGCTCTTGCAGTTTCGGAAACCTTTGCCTTCTCTTAGTGGCCAGGAGTGTAATTCCCAGGAGTAATGAGTCATTGACTATCACCACCTGTATTAAAGAAATATAATTTAAGCTTACCTGATACATTTCTTTCATGGTAGTGAGTGTCTATGAGCCCCCGCCCATTATTTTCTTTTTTGATTTTTTTTTTCTGGTGGCAGTTCAAGTTTACGCCTCTTTTCCCTGCTCCTTTTTTGTATTGCTCTTATTTTCTTTCTCTGCCTTCTTCTTTTCTGGCTTGGCTATACATCAGACTAGTTTCTAGTAAGGTGGGAGGAATTTATGTGCTCTTGGAGTTTTGGGATATATGCTTCCTCCAAGTGGTCGGGAGTATAATTCCCAGGAGTAATGGATTATGGACTCTCACCACCATAAAATAAATTTAATCAGGTAAGCATACATTATATTTTTCTGTTCTCCTGGAACATGTTCAGTTTGTTATTCTTTGATAATATTAACTTATTTGTATTAGATTATTCGTTTTTTTAATATTGTTTTTATTAGAAAGTTACATATGTTTAGTCTGGTTACCATGGTAACCCATACAGGACTTTTCATATCCGACCCATTATTGAGACCTTTAAAGAGTGCTTTAATTTGTTTTGGCTAGATTACGAGTTATTGTTACCGCTCACTTACCTACAGCGCTGGCATTACAGGTTTTCCTAAACCCGGCGTTATTAGGCAAGAAGTGAGCATAGAGAAAAATTGTGCTCCATACCGCACTCCAATACCAGAGCTGCTTAAGTCAGCGGTGAGCTGGTTATACGTGCTCGTGCTCGATTTCCCCATAGACATCAATGGGGAGAGCCGGCTGAAAAAAAAGCCTAACACCTGCAATAAAGCAGCGTAAAGCTCCGTAATGCAGCCCCATTGATTCCTATGGGGAAACTAAATTTATGTTTACACCTAACACCCTAACATGAACCCCGAGTCTAAACACCCCTAATCTTACACTTATTAACCCCTAATCTGCCGCCCCTGACTTTGCCGACACCTACATTATATTTATTAACCCCTAATCTGCTGCTCCCGACATTGCCGACACCTACATTATACTTATGAACCCCTAATCTGCTGCCCCCAACATCGCCGACATCTAAATTATATTTATTAACCCCTAATCTGCTGCTTTCAACATCGCCGACACCTACATAATGTTATTAACCCCTAATCTGTTGCCCCCAAAGTTGCCGCCACTATAATAAACATATTAACCCCTAAACAGCCGAACTCCTGCATCGCAAACACTAGTTAAATATTATTAACCCTTAATCTGCTGCCCCTAACATCGCTGCCACCTACCTACATTTATTAACCCCTAATCTGCCGCCCCAACTTCGCCGCCACTATACTAAATTTTTTAACCCCTAAACCTAAGTCTAACCCTAACCCTAACCCCCCCCTAGCTTAAATATAATTCAAATAAATCTAAATAATTGCGATCATTACCTAAATAATTCCTATTTAAAACTAAATACTTACCTATAAAATAAACCCTAAGCTAGCTACAATATAATTAATAGTTACATTGTATCTAGCTTAGGTTTTATTTTGATTTTACAGGCAAGTTTGTATTTATTTTAACTAGGTAGAATAGTTATTAAATAGTTATTAACTATTTACTAACTACCTAGCTAAAATAAATACAAATTTACCTGTAAAATAAAACCTAACCTGAGTTACACTAACACCTAACATTACACAATTAAATAAATTACATAATTTTAATACAATTACCTAAATTACAAAAACAAACAAACACTTAATTACACAAAATAAAAAACAAATTGTTAGATATTTAAACTAATTACACCTTATCTAATAGCCCTATCAAAATAAAAAGCCCCCAAAATAAAAAAAACCATAGCCTAAACTACCAATAGCCCTTAATAGGGCCTTTTGCGGGGCGTTGCCCCAAAGAAATCAACTCTTTTACCTGTAAAAAAAAATACAAACAAACCCCCCAACAGTAAAACCCACCACCCACACAACCAACCCCCCAAATAAAAACCTAACTAAAAAAAAGGGCATTTGGATGGGCATTGCTCTTAAAAAGGGCAGTTAGCTCTATTGCTGCCCAAACCCTAACCTAAAAATAAAACCATATAGAAGTAAGCAGGGAGACCAGCCTCTCATATTGCACTCATAAACAGACCTGAGTAAAAAGTTTAACTCAGGTCTTTTAACCTTATATGAAGGAACGTTGTGCAGACCCTTAAAAATGACATAAACATCAAGTCTAGAGAGATAAAGTAGAAACTTAAAAAGAGTAACTACATACAAGACAGGGATTTCAGCACAACATTTATTTAATTTTATTTAAATGGTCAAGAGATTAATTTAATTTAGTTAGATACCACAGTGCTTTCAAGATCATACGTCCACTCAACAGACAGGGATCTTATAATTCAATTCATAGAAAGACAAAGGAACAAAAAAAGTGCTCAAGAGTAAAAACTCATTGCAGACCTAGATAACCTTATATAGGGAAATGTAAAAATGTAAAAACACGTTCCCAAATTACCAACAGAACAACACCTCCACTAGAGGATAGCTGCGCCTTAGACGCATAAATCGGCTATCATAGGGATCCATGGGGATCTATGTCTGTTATTAACACTTTTGTGCCCTTATTTATGCATACAGTTCAAATACAGAAATAAGGAATATGTACATTAGTTGGTAGTACATAAAAGAACCTAATGGTTCAGTATAATAACAGAGACTGGGGGGTTGTGTACAACACCTGCTTCAGAGGACACCACTATCTCACGATATAGTATTAGGTGTCATGAAGTATAAATAATTGTCAGGATCTTTGTACACACTCCCAAAAGCGAGTCTTGTTTATACCAAAAGTGTATTAGGTGATAGTAACAGTACCTGTATATAAAGCATTGTTAACAAGGAGGCAGCTACAGATGGAAATGAAATGAAGTTAGCAGTTCATATATTCCCGGTAGTGAACCTGGAGCTATAGCTCTTCATATCAGTTGCAGAGACTTAGAAGTAAAAACAGTCTCAATAGCGGTTCACATTCTTCGGTATAGAACTCCATATACATTACGTATTTCCCCATGTGCTAGCCAAACAATGTCCGTAAGCAGGAAAAGGCAAATTTTTATATCATAAATACGAATGTGACGGCTTATCTCCTCCGTGATGCTGGTTTGGAATTCCAACAGTTCGTTTTACAAACAGGCACGGCCATTGAAAGCAGGCGTTGAGCCAAATGGTGATGGCTATACCAGTACTGAGTGTACAGCAATCAAGGAGGATCACCATTGGCTGAACGCCTGCCTTCAATGGCCGTGCCTGTTTGTAAAACAAACTGTTGGAATTCCAAACCAGCATCACGGAGGAGATAAGCCGTCATGTTCGTATTTATGATATAAAAACTTCATTTCATTTCCATCTGTAGCTGCCTCCTTGTTAACCTCTAGTGGAGGTGTTGTTCTGTTGGTAATTTGGGAACGTGTTTTTACATTTTTACATTTCCCTATATAAGGTTATCTAGGTCTGCAATGAGTTTTTACTCTTGAGCACTTTTTTGGTTCATTTGTCTTTCTATAAACTGAATTATAAGTCTGTTGAGTGGACGTATGATCTTGAAAGCACTGTGGTATCTAACTAAATGAAATTAATCTCTTGACCATTTAAATAAAATTAAATAAATGTTGTGCTGAAATCCCTGTCTTGTATGTAGTTACTCTTAAGTTTCTACTTTATCTCTCTAGACTTGATGTTTACTAAAAATAAAACCCACCCAATAAACCCTTAAAAAAACTAACACTAACCCCTGAAGTTCCACTTAGATGGCGTCCCTTGAATTCCGATTGGCTGATAGAATTCTAGGTGAAAAATTCCTATTGACGGAATTAAAGGAATTAAAGGGGAAAAATTCCTATTGGCATTTATCATTGCTGTCGGCATTTATCATTGCACAAGCAGTTCTGGTGAACTGCTTGTGCAATGCCGCTTCCTGCAGATTCACGGCCAATCAGCCTCTAGCAGGGGGTGTAAAGCAACCTGATCGTATGTGATCGGGCTGATTGCTGTACGCCGCCTCAGAAGCTTGCGCCGAAACAGATGTATCTGGCCCCATTCGGGCCATTATAAGTCGGTCCCTATATTGTAACAAATAAACATTTTGTTAGGTTGAAATTAGGGGTCCTATGTATCAAGCCATCTGCGGAAAAGGTTACTGACTTAGGAACCTGTCTGCCCAGCTTCTCAGCGAACAGCCAGCAGACTACAGTGTATCACAATACAGGCTCTTGAATATGTAATGCCGCCCACCTTCTCTTGCACGCCAATCGTGAGAGAGAAGAGCCTGTCAATCACTCAGAACAAACATGTTTTGGGTGATTTATATCTACTGTACCTACTCAGAGGTGTGCGAGCCTACCCCGCATGGCTCAAAATCAGCATATGCTGCTTAGTACATTGAGTCAAAATTGTTGTAATGTTGGAAGGATATTGAAGTATGAACCTAAAGGATAATGTGTTATATAGGGGATATACAAGTTGCAAGGTAACTTGGCTGACATGATATTTATTGTTTATAAACAATTTTAAATATGTGCCCATATTTATGAGGCAAGATTAATTTTATCCCTTGGTGTCAAAAGGGTGTCAATTTATTTCAAATAGACAAATACTAGTGATATGGTAGCAGTTAGTAACATTCCAAGTTTTCTTGTACCAAAAAATTAAAGGTATTGGTTAGAATTCGGAAACTTAAAAAAATAATAACACATAGGGGCATATTTAACAATGTGCGAGTGAACATGATACGAAGTAGCGTATTATGTCCCCTGCACATTACTGCCCATCGATAAATGCCGACAGCATACGCTGTCGGGATTTATCATTGCACCAGCAGTTCTTGTGAACTGCAGGTGCAATGCCGCCCCCCGTAGATTTGTGGCCAATTGCTCGCTAGCAGGGGGTGTCAATCAACCTGATTGTATTTGATCAGGTTGATTTCTGTCCGCCGCCTCAGAGCAGGCGGACAAGTTATGGAGCAGCGGTCTTTAGACCGCTTCTTCATAACTTCTTGATAACGTCTGTTTCCGGCAAGTCTGAAGGGCTTTATTGGGGTGGTTCTAAATCATAAAATTTGGGAGTGCAAAGAGAGCCAGGATTAAAAGGATACTGAACCCAATTTTCTTTAATGGTTTATAGATAAAGCTTGCAATTTTAAGCAACTTTCTTATTTACTCCTATTATCAATTTTTCTTTGTTCTCTTTGCATCTTTATTTCAAAAAGCAGGAATGTAAGCTTACAAGCTGGACCATTTAGCCACCAATGAGCAAGGGCTACCCACCCAGGTGCTGAAACAAAGATGGGCCAGGTCGTAAGCTTACATTCCTGCGTTTTCAAGTAAAGATACCAAGAGTACAAAGAAAGATGGATAATAGGAGTAAATTAGAAAGTTGCTTAAAATTGCTTAATCTGTTTTCTGAAAATAAAAAGTTGTACAAAACACAACAAAAATACATTACAAATACACTTACACCCATAAATAAAATATTTACCCCTAAACCGCCATCCCCCGCATCGCAAAGTACCTAAATAAACTATTAACCCCTAACCCCCCCCCCCACATTGCTGTACCTAAATAAACTATTAACCACTAAACCACCATCCCCCCACATCGCAAAGTACCTAAATAAACTATTAACCCCTAACCCCCCACATTGCTGTACCTAAATAAACTATTAACCCCTAACCCCCCCCCCCACATTGCTGCACCTAAATAAACTATTAACCACTAAACCACCATACCCCCACATCGCAAAGTGCCTAAATAAACTATTTTCCCATAAACCCCATCCCCACACATTGCAAAGTACCTAAATAAACTAATAACTCCTAAAGTGCCACCCCCCCACATCTCAAACTACCTAAACTATTAACCTCCAAATCACCAGCCCCTCACATCACAATGTACCTAAATAAACTATTAACTCCTAAACCTCCATCCCCCCACATCACAGTATCTAAATAAACTATTAACCCCTAAACCACCATCCCCCACATTGCAAACACTAAATAATACTATTAACACCTAAACAGCCACCCCCCCCCCACAACACAAAGTTATCAACTAACATCTAAACCCCCTAACTTAAACCAAATTAAAATACCCCTAAATTAACTCAAAAAAATCCTAACTACCTGAAAAAAAAATGTACCTGTAAAATGAAATAAAAACCACCCTAAAATAAAAAAAAACCTATTCTAAAAATAAACTACCAATTGCCCTAAAGCGATCAGCTGTTTTGTTGAAAAAAACCCCCACTAACCCCACTAACATTACATCCCCCCAAAATAAAAAAAAATAACTAAATAAAATCTAAATTTCCCATTGCCCTAAAAAGGGCATTTGGATGGGTATTGCCCTTAAAAGGGCAGTCAGCTTTTTTGCTGCCCCAAAAAATAAAATCCCTAATCTATAAAATAAAAAAAACACCCACAAAAAACTACTACATCACCGATGATGATGGGCGGCACTCCATCTTCATCCCGGTGGAGGTCCATCTTGTAATTTAATCCCGGTGACGGCGGAGAGGTCAGCGGCGATGGCGAGGGCGACATCAGTGGTCCTCTTCAGACCTTCAAGACGGAGGTCCTCTTTATGTGATCTCCAGCCACACACTGAATAGTGAATGTGAGCTACCCCTTTTATAAAGTGGTACCCTTGCATTCCTATTGGCTGATTTGAATCTTCAAAATAAAATAAGCCAATAGTTTAGGGGTTAATGGTTTTATTTAGTGTTCACAATGTGGGGGTGGCAGATTTGGGGTTAATATGCTAGGGGCTTATTAATGATTTCTATGGGGGAATACTTGCACGTGCACATGAAAACTCTGCTTAGGATTTTTGAGATTTTCAGGTGCTAACGCTTTTCAGGTTACCTGAGAAGCGCAAAAAGCCTAACACTAGTGATCTTTTCGCTAATGGGCAAATTAACCAGCCATTACAAGTGTCCCAGCCTATCCTTTTCAACAGTGCTAAACTGGGAGCTTCTAAGTAAGTTTTTAAAAGGTTTAATACTGGAGTTTTAGATCATTATCTGTGCATATTATTCTTTATAGTAGTGTCTATTACATGCAGTTAAATGAAACTTGTCGTATACTGTCCCTTTAAGAAGATATATCTTAGGAAACTGGCAATAATCCACCCACAGGCTAAAATATCAGCAAAGATTTAATTAGCATATACCCGGGTAAACAAGTATGTAATTCTGGCTCTGTAAATAATCAGACAATGATATTCTCGGTATTAGATAAATATAGCTCTTTATTACTCATCAGTGAATGAACTTAATTACATAAGATGTGCATCATAATTAAAGAATGTGTTCAAGAATTTGTTTTTAATTATGTTCCAAAACAACATACACATGCAATGTTCCTTGTACAGTTAGTACAGTATACAGTATGTTAACAATGTACAAATGATACATGTAGAATTCATTTCTGAGTTAATAGTGATTTTGGAAAAATTAAGATATCATCATATTACATCAGTTTTATCAGGGATATTGTCTTTTTATATATAGCATATATATTAGCAAATAAGGCATTGCAAATGATCTGGATACAGAATACGTGTTTTAAAAGCAAAATGTACGTTATTTTGTTGTCCAGAGACCCTCTTTTAACATGGCTAATTAGTGAAAAATAGTAAAGCAACATAAAAAAACTAAATTAAAAGTGTTGTTGTTGTTAGCATATTACTATGTGTTTAAGCAATGGGGTTAAACACATAGGGCTTTATATTACAAGTTGAGCACTATTTTAACATGCACCTGTAAAGGGCAAATGTGCCCGTTTACAGGCTCTCTTCAAATAACCATCCCTTACAAGTAGCTGGTCAATGCCGCCACGAGTTTGCGGTTTAACTTTGCACTTAGCGCAATTAACCAGAGGTCAGACCAATGTCTTGTTATACCTACTGCCTAGTATAAAATGTATAAGAAATTGCTCCTTTGTGTTTATTTTTGTATTTAAACAATGGTTTTGCAGGGAAATCAGATACTCTTATTTTATCACTTTCTATACGCACACATGATTCAATATATTATCTCTGTATACCAAGTTCAATACTTAGAAAGAGCAATTGAAACTACTTGGAGTGTAATTTCTTCTGCTAGCTACGTTTGCACGTCTTTTCTTTAGCCTTAAGTATTGAAAATTTTAATATAGGTAGGGATATCACAGTCAAAATCAGCTATTTCAAATGGTGAAATGGGGAAATAAAGTAAAAGGAGCTATTTGGAAAAAAAAATACACTCCAGCAGTTAACATAGATCATCATTGTCAAATTTAGGGTATACTGTCCCCTTAAATAAGCAGCAACACCACTTTACTGACAAATATATGTAGTAGTTTGGTTTAAATTAATACAGCATCATATGTCATCAAATATCATCAATATCTGAAACCAGCCAGCCTAATTATGCTGAATTTCAGTATTTAATTAGAATGGCAAAATGGTGGCAAATTGGAATGGTTAACAAACGGTGAACTAGGACACAGGCTATGTATAAGATTATCTGTAATTTTTCATGAAGCTCCCTCAAAATATGGGTACACATAGCAAATTACGTCTAGGTTTGCATGAAAGCTACATAAAAGTATATAGAAAATTGGAAAACCTTATAATATATTATATAATATATAAAATCATAATAAATAGTCCTAAGCAGGGTAAGGACAGACCCCTCTATCATAATTATAGACCAATTTCCCTCATTAACCAAGATTTAAAAAATGTTACCAAAATTCTGGCCAACCGATTAAAACACTTGCTCCCAAAACTAATTCACCCAGACCAGGTTGGCTTCATTAAACTTAGGGAAGCTCCAGAAAATATCAGAAAGATGATATCATTAATAGATTATTTGCATATTTCTAAAACACCTTCTCTCTTGTTATCCCTGGACACAGAGAAGGCGTTTGACAGGGTCGACTGGGAGTACATGCAAGCTTTACTACATACCATGGGCTTTAGGGGTTCTTTTATTACAGCGATCCAGAGTATATATTCATATCCCTCGGCATGCGTTAAGGCAATGGGACACCAATCTGACAGATTTGCGGTCTTAAATGGGACGAGACAGGGTTGTCCTTTATCCCCTCTCCTTTTTGCTGTTTGCATAGAGCCCCTGGCGCAACACATTAGGAACTCCCCAGACATTACGGTTATTAAAATAGGACAATCAGTTTACAAACTCACTCTTTTTGCAGACAACGTTTTGCTCTCCCTAACCAAACCCCTTATATCTCTGCCAAATTTATACAACACCCTTAGGAACTTCTACACTATATCTAGTTACAAAGTGAACCTTGAAAAATGTGAAGCCATGCCTCTTGCTATTCCAGACCACACAAAAAAATTGATAGAACTAAACTTTGAGTTTAATTGGGTAAAACATCATCTCAAATATCTAGGGATCAACCTTACAAAACACTCATCGGAACTTTACCAAACCAACTATCCTCCAATTTACAAAGTAATCAAACAGGACCTCACTAAATGGAGCAAACTGAGATTTTCTTGGTTTGGACGTCTATCTGCGATCAAAATGTCTGTGTTACCAAAGATTTTATATTTATTTCGGAACCTACCAATAGGCATCCCGAATTGTGATCTATCTCCAAGCTTGCATTAACAATTTTATAATAGGGACTAAAAAAGCCAGAATTCCTAAACCAATATTAACGAGACATAGGCAACTGGGAGGCCTGGGCGCACCAAATCTCAGACACTAATTCCAAGCAGCTAGGTTAGCCCAAACTACTCTCCTTAACAAAACGGAAGATGAGATAAGATAGACCACATTGGAGTCAGACATAAATAAACTATTTCCTCAAGAGCTGGCTCTGTGGGACCCACATAGAGCTCAAACCCAAAAACTTAACAAATTCTCAATTACAGATTACATGCTCAAAGCTTGGTCCACTCTTGTTTCATCTCTCAAAATTCTCCCTAACAGATCCCTCAAGACCCCCCTAAAAGTAATCATACCTTCAGAACAGATCCCAGCTATACAGAAGTGGGAAAACAGAGGTCTTTACAGGATCGCAGACTTGGTAGACAAAGGCAAATTAATGATATACACACAACTTCAGGATAAACTGTCTCCTTCCAAATTACATTGGTTTCTATATCTTCAGATATCCTCCATCATACATAAATACCTACCTTCATTGACTGGTCACAAATTCACTGCTTTAGAAATAATTTGTAGCTCCTCATCCAGACCTAGAAAAACTATTTCACTATTATACCAACTAATTCAATCTTCTACACAAATCACTAAAACAAGCCTTCAGCTCAAATGGGAGGCAGACCTCAATACAGAAATTGATATTTCCAACTGGAATAACTTAATATATAATGCGAGTAAAGGCCTGTTGAGTGCCGACATGCAGGAAAATTGCCTTAAAACAATTTTCAGATGGTATTTCACTCCAATTATCACCTTTTATTCCATTAAACGGGGGTCCAAGCTCTGTTACAGGGGTTGTGAAGTCGAAGGCACATACAAACACATGTGGTGGGACTGCTCTTACTCTAAATTAATCTGGAATAAATTATCACTCCTTTTATGTAGGATATTAGATAGCCCTATTCAGTTGTTGATGAACCAAGCCTTATTGAATGTACGCTTAAGGCAGTTTAATAAAGACATTAACCAATTTATCAAAATTGTATGTACAGCTACACATATATGTATAGCCCGTCACTGGAAGGAAGGGGCTCCCCCCTGGGACAAAATTTTACATAAAATTAGTCACATATACAATATGTCCACACAGGCAGCAATATTACAAGACACTCAGGAAGCTTTTCACAAAGTCTGGTTTTATTGGATCACACATGACTCCATATAATACTGTTTGAATTGTCAATAGACCCAATACAGCAGAGATCTTATATGTCTTTATACATCCATTGGTTAATCATAATATTATCCTTATTGATGAAAATTCCACTGGGTGTGTCATGTTCGGGAGGCACTCTTTTCTTACTCTTCTTCATCTTCCCCTCTTATCTTCTTCTCTTCCCCCATAGATTTTCCCAACTTTTCCCTGTACTCCCTTTGTATTCAAGATCTTCATAATTTTTCTGGTTAAGACGGGAATGAGGGGGTCTCCTTACCCCACTCAGGTCCCCCAGACAAACTGACAGACAAGATGCATGGTGGCTGTTGTTTAAAGGGACATGCCACCCACATTTTTTCTTTTATGATTTAGAAAGAGAATGTAATTTTAAACATCTTTCTAATTTGCTTATATTATCTAATTTGTTTTATTCTCTTGATATTCTTTGATGAAAAGCATATCTAGATATGCTCACTAGCTGCTGATTGGTTGCTGCACATAGAAGCCTCCTGTGATTGGCTCACCATGTGTATTGCTTTTTCTTCAACTAAGGATATCTAAAAAATGAAGCAAAATAAATAATGGAAGTAAATTGTAATGTTGTTTAAATGTCTATTCTCTATCTGAATCATGAAAGAAAGATTTTGGGTTTAGTGGCCCTTTAAGGAGTAATCGACCAATTAATTCCATCTATATAGAGATACAAATGTAAATGTCTTAAATGCCTTTAGGAAATCTTAGTTACTGTCTACTAATATTGGTCTCATTGATCTATCTGTCATTAAGTGGCTACGTCTTCTGTGAAGGTCTTGTTTATTCTTTTGTATTGTTTAAATATCAATACAAATTATTTCAAATAAAATCATAATAATTAATATAATATATAAGAACATAATCCTCCTTCACCATCATGTAATAGACACAACATCTCTCGTAATTATCTGCTTCAATAGCTAATGAGAAGTGGAGATATTATAAGAAATCAGGCATATCTGCATAAATCAGCACATTTCTGTTTCTATCACATTTCTATCTAGTATTCTATCTAGTGTTTTCCAAAGTGGGCAGAACTTACCTCTAGTGGGCGATGGGATTACTGAGGGGGGCATTATTAGGCATAAGAGGTAGAAGGGGGCACTGGGATTACCATAGGATGTACTAGTAGTACAATTATTGTAAATTGTTGTGCTTTATCCTGGATCTGCAAAGCAAAACAATTTTCTTGCTTTGTATTTGAAGTTTTACTGCTCTTTGTCACAGGTTTTTCTTCTATGGTAGTTAAGATTACACTTTATCTCAATTTGATAAATTGCAGCCACTTGTACTGTATCATTGTGTTCTTTCTTTGCCAACGTTGTACATTTGCATGAATTATTAACATTAACTTTACAGTTTAGAATCATTGTGTTGTGGCAGGAAACACAGTAAAGACCTTTTGTGCTTGTCTGAGTAGCTTTGTACACCGTCAGCCATCTAACGGCTAGATTACGAGTTTTGCGTTATGAGAAAAAAAGCAGCGTTAAGGCTCATAACGCTGCTTTTTCACTACCGCTGCTATTACGAGTCTTGTAGGTACAGCTGTCTCGCACACTTTTTTGGCCGTACTGCAAATTAACTTACGCAATTTTCGTAAAGTCTTTTTTTCAATGGGACTTCCATAGCGCCGGTATTACCAGCTTTTTTTTGGAGGCCAAAAAGTGAGCGGTACAGCCTATCCCGCAAGATTTGTAACACAAGCTAAAGTCAGTAGTTATGAGTTTTACACTACAAAGCTGTAGCATAAAACTCATAACTAAAGTGCTAGAAAGTACACTAACACCCATAAACTGCCTATTAACCCCTAAACCAAGGCCCTCCCACATCGCAAACACTAAAATAAAATGATTAACCCCTAATCTGCCGCTCCCGACATCGCTGCCACTATAATAAACATATTAACCCTTAAACCGCTGCACTCCCGCCTCGCAAACACTAGTTAAATATTATTAACCCCTAATCTGCCACCCCTAACATCGCCGCAACCTACATTATAGCTATTAACCCCTAATCTGCCTCCCCCAACGTCGCTGCCACTATACTAAAGTTATTAACCCCTAAACCTAAGTCTAACCCTAACATCCCCTAACTTAAATATAATTAAAATAAATCTAAATTTTGTGTAATTTAGTGTTTGTATGTTTTTGTAATTTAGGTAATTGTATTTAATTTATGTAATTTATTTAATTGTTGTGTAATGTTAGGTGTTAGTGTAAGGTTAGGCTTTATTTTACAGGTAAATTTGTATTTATTTTAGCTAGGTAGTTAGTAAATATTTAATAACTATTTTCTAACTAGTCTACCTAGTTAAAATAAATACAAACATGCCTGTAAAATAAAAATAAACCCTAAGCTAGCTACAATGTAACTATTAGTTATATTGTAGCTAGCTTAGGGTTTATTTTACAGGTACATATGTATTTAGTTTTAAATAGGAATTATTTAGGTAATGATAGGAATTTTTATTTAGATTTATTTTAATTATATTTAAGTTAGGAGGTGTTAGGGTTAGGGTTAGGTTTAGGGGTTAATAAATTTAGTATAGTGGCGGCAACGTTGGGGCGGCAGATTAGGGGTTAATAAATGTAGGTAGGTGACGGCGATGTTAGGGGCGGCAGATTAAGCGTTAATATTTAACTAGTGTTTGCGATGCGGGAGTGCAGCGGTTTAGGGGTTAATATGTTTATTATAGTGGTGGCGACGTTGGGGGCGGCAGATTAGGGGTTAATAAGTGTAGGTAGGTTGCAGCAACATTGGGGTGGGAGATTAGGGGTTAATAAATATAATGTAGGTGTTGGTGATGTTGGGGGCAGCAGATTAGGGGTTAATAAGTATAATGTAGGTGTCGGCGATTTCGGGGGCGGCAGATTAGGGGTTAATAAGTATAATATTAGGGGTGTTTAGACTTGGGGTTCATGTTAGGGTGTTAGGTGTAAACATAAATTTAGTTTCCCCATAGGAATCAATGTGGTTGCTTTATGGAGCTTTACGCTGCTTAATTGCAGGTGTTAGGCTTTTTTTCAGCTGGCTCTCCCCATTGATATCTATGGGGAAATTGTGCACGAGCACGTACAACCAGCTCACCTCTGACTTAAGCAGCGCTAGTATTGGAGTGCGGTATGGAGCACAATTTTGCTCTATGCTCACTTCTTGCCTAATAACCCGGGGTTTAGGAAAACCTGTAATACCAGCGCTGTAGGTAAGTGAGTGGTGACAATAACGTGCAAGTTAGCACCGCGCCCCTCATAACGCAAAACTCGTAATCTAGCCGTAATTTTTTTAAATCTTCTGTCATCAGTAATAATCCGGTGGTGCAATACATAACACTTTGGTAAGTAGAAAACTTTCTATAAATATGATGTATTGGTGTAGTAGTACAACTATGCTCCAAGCAAAGAAATCAACTCCAGATCGCCAACTATTGTGATGTAAGACTTCTACTAAGTGGCATAAAACCTGAGATTGGGTAAACTGGTATCACTGCATCAAGCCCATCCCCTGGAAGAACAGTTTTTGAACAGTGAAGTAATTATTAAGGGCTAGATTACAAGTGGAGCGCTAATTTATTGCAAGCCAGTAAACTGGCTAATTGGCCCGCTTACAGGAGTGTGATAAATAACCAGCCATTACAAGTGGCTGGTTATTGCTACCATGAGCTCACGGTAGCAATTAACACTCAGAGAATTAACCAAATTTGAGATATCTGGTTAATTTTCAAAATAACCCCCAATTGCCCCAAAAATAAAAATACATTTTTTTAATTAAAAAACAATGTAGCTTTTTTTAAATAATTAAAAAAAAACAACAACAAAAAAACCCTGCAAAAATCAGTTATGAGGGTTTAAAGTTGGCAGGTGTAGGGTGTAGCCGTCTATGGGAACTGTGTGTTCCCTGTAAATATATATATATATATATATATATATATATATATATATATATATTTATGTGTTGATATATATTGACATATTTACACAAAAATATATATGTATATATTCATATACATATATATTTACAATCTGCTGCCCATCGCTGTGCGACTTACCCCCTTCACTGTTCTAGGTTCTCATGCCGTGTCTGACGGTATGAGAACGAGGCTCCCATATTAAATCATGCTCTCAGGAGCTCAAAGCTTCTGTGCAATGCAAACTCGAGGTCGTGTTCTCAGTGCACCTAACTTGTAATACCAGCGCTCCTTTTTTTGCGCTGGTATTACTAAGTTGAGTGTAAGTATCGCTTTTGCAGTAGCGATATTTTGCACTTAAAAAGCTGGTATCTCAACAAAATATTTTATATATAATATTTCAATAACACTCCTTAAGATTATTAAGTTTTCATGTGTGCTAACCCAACCGCATTAAAATCTAAATCTCGAAACAAGATGCGTAAAATGCACATTACTACATTTCTTGGTGCTTCACATACAGTTAGATTACAAGTTTTGCGTTATGAGTGAAAAAGCTTTGTTATGCTTCATAACGATGCTTTTTCCCTAACGCCGCTATTAAAAGTCTTGTCAGCATAGCTGTACCGCACACCTATTTGGCCATCACGCAACGTCAGTACCGCACTTTTAAAAAAAGTCCTTTTTAAAATGGGACTTTCATAGCACCCGTATTACAAGTTTTGCTGTGATCCGTACCGCCATCTAAAGTCAGTAGTACAAAGCTGTAGCATAAAACTCATAACTAAAGTGTTAAAAAGTACACTAACACCCATAAACTACCTATTAACCCCTAAACCGAGGCCCTCCTGCATCGCAAACACTAAAATAAAAATATTAACCCCTAATCTGCCGCTCCGGACATCGCCGCCACTTACATTTTTTTATTAACCCCTATTCCGCCGCTCCCCGACATCGTTGCCACTATAATAAACCTATTAACCTCTAAACTGCCACGCTCCCGCATCGCAAACACTATTTAAATATTGTTAACCCCTAATCTGCCGTCCGCCAACACCACCGCTATAATAAACCTATTAACCACTAAACCGCAAGCCCCCCACAACAAAATATAATAAAATAAACTATTAACCCCTAAACCTTTGGCCTCCCACATCACTACATAAATATATTAACCCCTAAACCTAACGCTAACCCTAACGTAACCCTAAGCCTAAGTCTAACCCTAACCCTAACACCCCCTAACTTAAATATAATTAAAATAAATCTAAATAAAACTTTCAATTATTACCTAAATATTTCCTATTTAAAACTAAACACTTACCTATTAAATAAAACCTAAGCTAGCTACAAAATAACTAATAGTTATATTGTATCTAGCTTAGGTTTTATTTTATTTCACAGGTAAGTTTGTATTTATTTTAACTAGGTAGACTAGTTAGTAAATAGTTATTAACTATTTGCTAACTACCTAGTTAAAATAAATACAAAGTTACCTGTAAAATAAAACCTAACCTTCCTTACACTAAAACCTAACATTACAATAAAATAAAATAAATTAAATTAATAAAATACAATTATCTAAATTACAAAAAAAATAAACACTAAATTACACAAAATAGCCCTATCAAAATAAAAAAGCCCACTCAAAATAAAAAAAACCCCTAGCCTTCACTAAACTGCCAATGGCCCTTAAAGGGGCCTTTTGTGGGGCATTGCCCCAAAGAAATCAGCTCTTTTACCTGTTAAAAAAATACAAACACCCCCAACAGTAAAACCCACCACCCACCCAACCAAACCCCCCAAATAAAAACCTATCTAAATAAACCTAAGCTAACCATTGCCCTGAAAAGGGCATTCGGATGGGCATTGCCCTTAAAAGGGCATTTAAGTGATGTCATCCAATATGGCGTCCCTTACATTCCGATTGGCTGATAGAATTCCATCAGCCAATAGGAATTAAAGGTGAAAAAATCCTATTGGCTGTTGCAATCAGCCAATAGGATTGAGCTTGCATTCTATTGGCTGATTGGAATAGCCAATAGAATGTGAGCTTAATCCTATTGGCTGATTGGATCACCAATAGGATTTTTTACCTTTAATTCCTATTGGCTGATATTATCAGCCAATCGAAATGTAAGGGTGCCATCTTGGATGACGTCATTTAAAGGGAAACTTAATTCTACAGCAGCGATCAGAAGAAGAGGATGATCCCGGCCGGATGTCTTGAAGATGGACCCGCTCCGCACCGGATGTATGAAGATAGAAGATGCCATCTGGATGAAGACTTCAGTCCCTTCGATGAAGACGTCTGCCGGCTTCGATGAGGACTTATGCCCGCTTGGATGAAGACTTCTGCCACCTGGATGAGGATGGATGTCTGGTCTTCGAAAACTGTAAGTGGATCGTCGGGGGTTAGTATTAGGATTTTTTAAGGATTTATTGGGTGGGTTTTATTTTTAGCTTAGGGTGTGGGCAATGTAAAAGAGCTAAATGCCCTTTTAAGGGCAATGCCCATCAAAATGACCTTTTCAGGGCAATGGTTAGCTTAGGTTTATTTGGGGGGTTTGGTTGGTTGGTTGGGTGGTGGGTTTTACTGTTGGGGGGGTTTAACAGGTAAAAGAGATGATTTCTTTGGGGCAATGCCCCGCAAAAGGCCCTTTTTAGGGCCATTGACAGTTTAGTGTAGGCTAGGGTTTTTTTATTTTGGGTGGGCTTTTTTATTTTGATAGGGCTATTAGATTAGGAGTAATTCGTTTTTATTTTTGATAATTTCCTTTTTTATTTTGTGTAATTTAGTGTTTATTTTTTTTTGTAATTTAGATAATTGTATTTTATTAATTTATTTTATTTTATTGTAATGTTAGGTTTTAGTGTAAGACAGGTTAGGTTTTATTTTACAGGTACATTTGTATTTATTTTAACTAGGTAGTTAGTAAATAGTTAATAACAATTTACTAACTAGTCTACCTAGTTAAAATAAATACAAACTTGCCTTTGAAATAAAAATAAAACCCAAGATAGTTACAAAATAACTATTAGTTATATTGTAGCTAGCTTAGTTTTTGTTTTCACAGGTAAGTATTTAGTTTTAAATAAGATTATTTAGGTAATAATTGTAAGTTTAATTTAGATTTATTTTAATTATATAGGTTAGGGTTAGACCTAGGTTTAGGGTTATGTTAGGATTAGGGTTATGCTTAGGGTTAGGGTTAGGTTTAGGGGTTAATATATTTATTTAGTGTTAGCGATGTGGGAGGCCAGAGGTTTAGGGGTTAATAACTTTAGTACAGTGGCGGCGACATTGGAGGTGGCAGATTAGGGGTTAATAACTGTAATGTAGGTGGCGGCGATATCGGGAGCAGCAAATTAGGGGTTAGTTTTATTTAGGTGGCGGCGATGTTAGGGCAGCAGATTAGGGGTTAATAACATTATGTCGGTTGTAGCGATGTTAGGGGCAGAAGATTAGGAGCTAATAACTGTATGTAGGTGACGTCGATATCAGGGGTGGCAGATTAGGGGTTAATAATTGTAATGTAGGTGGCGGCGATGTTAGGGGCAGCAGATGCTTAGACGTGGTTTTTATGTTAGGGTGTTAGGTTTAAACGTAACTTTTTCTTTCCCCATAGACATTAATGGGGCTGCATTACGGAGCTTTTGTTTCCGCAATCGCAGGTGTTAGGCTTTTTTTTTTTGCTGACTCTCCCCATTGATGTCTATGGGGAAATCGTGCACGAGCACGTCAAAACAATGCTTGTATTTGGGTGAGGTATGGCGTTCAACGCAACCATATCACCCGCACAAGCCGGGTTTTATAAAACCTGTTATAGCAGTGCTATAGGGAGGTTAAATACCGCCGCTTTTGTGGCAGTCGTTAATTTTCCTATATTGCTCAAAACTCGTAATCTATCTGATAAAAAATAATGTACTTTTTATTATTAAATATATATTTCTATATATAACTGATACTGTTCATGTAAAATACATATCTATACCTATATATCTAAAGTAATAGATATATAGGGGCCTATCTATCAAGCTCCGAAAGGAGCTTGACGGCCCGTGTTTCTGGCGAGTCTTCAGACTCGCCAGAAACAGCAGTTATGAAGCAGCGGTCACAAAGACCGCTGCTCCATAACCTGTCCCCCTGCTCTGAGCAGGCGGACAGACATCGCCAGAAATCAACCCGATCGAGTACGATCGGGTTGATTGACACCGCCCTGCTGGCGGCCCATTGGCCGCGAGTCTGCAGGGGGTGGCATTGCACCAGCAGCTCTTGTGAGCTGCTGGTGCAATGCTGAATACGGAGAGCGTATTGCTCTCCGTATTCAGCGAGGTCTGGCGGACCTGATCCGCACTGTCGGATCAGGTCCGCCAGACCTTGTTAAATAGAGGCCATAGAGGTATAGGTAGATACAGATATATAATTAATTATTTATTAAAAACTAAAAAGAACATATTCTGCTATGTGAAAAATATTGGAATGTGAAATATTAATATTTCATGTTGGGTTTAGCGCTCATCAATATACGTGGTCAGGTTAGCGTATGGGTGTTAGGTGTTTTTTTTAAGTTTTTGTGCTCTATTGAAGTCTATGGAAGAAGAAATTAACGCAATCGCAATATTTTTTTGCAAGTGCAAAATTTTAACTTGTAATATGAGTGCAACCTGACACATGCAAAAATCTTCCGTTTAGCGAAGTAAACACGCAAACTGAAGCACTAAATACCTTATATTAAATTATTTAAATGATAGATAGAAAGATGCATGTCTACAGTAATGCTACATTTTGTATCCACTCATAGCTCCTATACTTTTAATATTTTAATATAGTAACATAAACATGAAAATCAAATATCCAAGTGATGAGTCCTATTAAATTAATACATGCCGTCCTTTCACCAACACATGACAAATTCATAAGGAAGATGCTCAAAAGAAGATGGAGCTTAACTTGAATTACTTGAAATGGGTGGTGCCTCCTCTTATGTTACACTGCAAAATCTATTTATTACAGATCACTTCAAGATCAGCTCACCATCATCTTGCCTCAACTTGGCTTTAAAATAAGGAATACCCACTATTATTTATTTGGACTATTTGGGATTCTCAAAACAACGGGCTTGTCTGGGCCTGAAAAAGGATTAATTCATTTTTTCTTGTATGGGCTTACACCTACACTAGGTAAGTCCAACTGCTTGGTTCTGTTTTAGCACAGTTATCCTCAAAATTATTCTATTGATTTGTGTTATTTTTTCATTATAAAATTATTTTACTTTTTAACTTTATTATTTCAAGATGAATGAAAAATTAAGATGGCTGATATTATAACACATAAGTCAAGACAAAATGTATATGTTGTTATTAAATATTGCCAAAAAAAAATAGTAATTTATAATAAAATAATTTAATTATATTTTACATTTTGCTTAATTATTTTTTTACATTGTTTAAATGTTGTTTTATATATATTTATTTTACAACTTAAGTTTTCATCATATTATCTACTTTTTGTTATACAAAAGGAATTAATTGTAATGTATTTATCATAGGTATAAAATTAGAGATAAATATTAGCCTTGAATGAGATGATACCCTTAAGAATTTTGAATGAACTTTATTGCATCCAACAACAGACATTGACACAATATATAACATATTCTCTGGCACTGACTTGAAACAGGTACCCTGACAAACATTGCCTTCATGTTTATCCTAATAACATCTGATCATAAACAAAAATCATTTTGAGCATGAGTGACTGTATAGAGAAGAATGACAACTGTGGCTCAGATGTGTAACTGCTAAAACTCAACATGACTGTATAGGATCCGCCCAAAATTAACATCAATAATAATACTTTAAAGTCATGTGCTATGCTGTAATTATTCCCTTGTTATTTTTATGGTTATAATATTCAAACAGACATTGTAAAAGCTTCCTGAGATTATTGTCTGCTTTAAATTCATAAACAAAGGCATAGATTAGGTGTTTAGGTTTTTCAGCATTAATTGACTTGCATAGTTTTCAGCAGAACAGCATGCTCTTTGTAATTTGTAATAAAATGAATAAATAAAACATTTGGATTGGGAAAACATCATACCATAGAACTAACCCTTAATATTTGTTGCCCTTCAAACACTGCTGCCATAGGCACATGCATAGCTGGCCTAGGCTAAATATGTTCCTGCTAATATATTTCAAGCAATTGGACTGTTTAATGTTCTAAGAAAGTGTTAAATGTATTGCAGTGCTTTGTGCTTTGAAAAATGTGAGAAAAGTTCACTCACTTAATAAATAATATTTTCTGTCCTTATCAACCGGTGACCAATAGATAACAATTTATCAGCTGTACACAAACAAACACTTCCTGTTAGTTTTCATTTAAACTTAAACAGATTTTACTTTTTTAATACATTTGTAGCTAACCTATATGTTTTCTATTTTAAAAAAAATCAGTACAACAATGTATGTTCTTAAAGGGACAGTAAAGTTATAATTAGACATTTATGATTTAGACAGAGCATAACATTTTAAACAACTTTCCAATTTACTTCTATTATTTAATTTGCATCCTTCTCTTGTTATCCTTTACTGAAAGGTTTTTCTAGGTAAGCTCAGGAGCAGCAAATAACCTAGGTTCTAGCTGCTGATTGGTGGCTGCATATACTTTATATACCAATTGTCATTGGCTCACCCATGTGTTCAGTTACAAGCCAGTAGTGCTTTGCTGCTCCTTCAACAAATGATACCAAGAGAATGAAGCAAATTTGATAATAGAAGAAAACTGGAAAATTGTTTAAATTGTATGTTCTACCTAAATCATGAAATATTTTTTTGGGGTTTGATGGCCCTTTAATTGAAAAAAAAAGGTAGTGTTCATTTATACCAATCATTATTTTATGTAATTTCCCACTGTAAAATATGAATTCAGATGTTTGCAAACTACATGGTAAACCTTATTTATAATGGATTCATATTAATTCTCAGTATGTTATATCAACTTGTTTAAAAATATTGCAGTTTCTTATTCCGGAAATTCTAGGTATGTTATTCATGTGACATATAATAGTGATTTGCTATAAATAATTTTGTGTTTGAGTCATGATATGGTTTGTTTCCAGTTGTAGTCCAAAAATGTCAACTCCCAGATAAAAACAGAGAGCCTAGAATAAGCAAAATATTTATTAGCAAAGTATCAATGTTGATTGCTAATTTCCCATTGGTGGTTAACTTTGTAATAATTTCAATAAAGATTTTTTTAGGAAAAAAAGATACTCTAAGTTTCAACATGGCATCGCCCATTAGTTTATGTAGACAAAACTTTAGACTTTTTTATTCAACACTGAAACAACTAGCATAACTGGGAAATAACATCTACATTCAGACTAAATATGACTTGAACACATCATTATGTGTAGCACTTATTTACTGTTTAGTGCCCCTTTTACTCTGAAAGACTTACAGTGATTGCAAAGTTGTCCCAATTGGGATACTATCTAAAATGGCAGCAAAAACAATTGCTAACGAAATATCACATGTGAATGTTTGTTTCAAGTGCATATTTTTTAGCATTGTCAAGTGAACATGTAAGGAAGATGAGCCTGGCAGAGGCATTCATTAGGGATTATAAAGGAGCTTGGTGGCAGCTAGGGAGACCAGAAAGGATGGAGTTGCAGTAGTCAGGGCGGGAAAGGATGAGAGAGTGGATTAAAATCTTAGTTGTGTCTTGTGTAAGGAAATGTCTAATTTTAGAGATGTTTTTAAGGTGGAAGCGGCAGGCTTTAGCCAAGGACTGAATGTGAGGAGTGAAAGAAAGTTCTGAGTCAAGTGTGACCCCAAGACATTGGGCATGTGGAGTAGGGGTAATGATGGAGTTATCGACAGTTATAGAGAAATGTGGAGTGGGAATTTTGGAAGAAGGGGGGAAAATAAGGAGCTCTTCATCGGAGGGGGATTGCTTTGGGATCTGATCATGGCTCCCCTGCACTTACCATTTACATGGTGGCCACTCAGCTCCACATCCCCCTGGGAATGCCAGTAACATCACCAGACCCCAGAAAACCGTAAGTCAGGCTGTCACAGGGAACATAAATGAGATGGATGGGAGGTAAGTATTAAAACCCCCTCAATTTGAGCTCCCAAAATAAAAAAAAATTCTCTCATGATAATGATAGAACGTACATATTTTAACAACTTTCAAATTTATTTCTATTATCAAGTTTTCTTTGTTTTTTGTTATCCTTTGTTAATAAAACAGGAAGGAAAGTTCAGGAGTGTGCACGTGTCTTCAGCACTACATGGCAGCAGCTTTGCAACAATGTTATACATTAGCAAGTCCACTAGATGGCAGCACTATTTCCTGTCATATAGTGCCTCAGAAATGCACACCCTACCTATCTAGATATCTCTTCAACAAAGAATAATATGAGAATGAAGCAAATTTGATAATAGAAATAAATTGAAAACTTTTTTAAAATTGTATTCTCTGTTTGAATCATAAAATTAAAAAAAAATTGTGTTTCATGTCACTTTAAAGGGACATAAAACCCATATGCTAAATCACTCAAAAGTGATGTAGCATAACTGTGACTGCATATGCCAGATGTACACTCTCTTGCAAGTCCTGGGACTAGCATCCTGATTGGTTGCTTAAAGTCGCTTAACAATGGGATGTTGCTACTGAGGAAATTTTGAGGTAAAGTATCTTAATTTTAACATAGATATTTTACAGGTGATATTTTCTAGTCAGCTTTTTATAGCTATGCTGCATCACTTTCAAACACTTTAACATATCATGTCCCTTTAGGTTTTAGAAACACCCATAACCACCTTTTGAAATGCAGTTGTGTGTGTCTTGGAGGCATAAATTGTAAGCACATTTAACATAAGGGTCTCAAGGCACTTATAATAGGCTATCAAACAGACCTAAATACCCCTTGACCACATGTTTTAAAGCCAAGAAGCCCATCTTTTAAACAAAGCTCCTATTCATGTTTTAATATCCAGGTAATAGAAATCACCTGGTGAGAAGATATATATATAGTGCAATTTGAATTTGCTGGGTCTGCTGAAAAAAACCCAGTAAATAATATGTCTGGGTTAGGCAAATGGTGGATTGCAGTAAAAAGGATGTTAATTTGTTTTAAAAATCTTAAGATCTTACTGATATGCTTTTTCTATAGCAAAACACAACAGAAATGTAATTACAAGGTGTCAATTTAAATCTATAAGGGCCGATTTATAAACGGCCGTATTGCCCCCAATGCATCTGAGGCGGTATACAGCAATCAGCCTGATCACATACGATCGGGTTGATTGACAAACCCTGCTAGCGGCCAATTGGCCGCAAATCTGCAGGGGGCGGCATTGCACAAGTGGTTCACCAGAACTGTTTGTGCAATGATAAATGCAAACAGCGTATGCTGTCTGCATTTTTATCGATGTGCGGCGGACATAATTTCTACAGCGGATCATGTCCGTCCGTCCACACAATGGTAAATCTACCCTATAATATGCACTGTTGATACTACATAGCAGATTTACAATAGTTCTTGCCCATTATAGGACCCAATGACAATATTCCACATTTCCCAGTATAATTATATTGCAGACATATATATTACATGGTGAACAATGGCTTCTATTACTTCCTATAATACATGTAATTGTATTCAGCAGCCAAACCCTCGCTGCCGGTAATGGTGGAAAACGTGGTTTTGGAAACTGTTGGTAAACATAATGCCTTGCGAGGCATTTTTTTGGGTTTTTGAGCTCACGCAAACCCAAATGCAGCTCAATGGAAATGAGCCCATAATTGGATACAATTGTCCCTCACCAGATTATATTTAATTCCCTCTAAACGCCATCATCATATGTATACTAATAATTCTGAAAATATGAGAGAGGCTGCATATCAATGTACATTACCTTGCAGACATACAGACATACAGACATACAAACATACAGACATACAGACATATAGACATACAGACATATAGACATACAGACATATAGACATACAAACATACAGACATACAGACATATAGACATACAGACATATAGACATACAAACATACAGACATACAGACATATAGACATACAGACATATAGACATATAGACATACAGACATATAGAAATATAGACATACAAACATACAGACATACAGACATACAAACATACAGACATACAGACATATAGACATATAGACATACAGACATACAAACATACAGACATACAGACATATAGACATATAGACATACAGACATACAGACATATAGACATACAGACATATAGAAATATAGACATACAAACATACAGACATACAGACATACAAACATACAGACATACAGACATATAGACATACAGACATATAGACATATAGACATACAGACATACAGACATATAGACAAACAGACATATAGACATACAAACATACAGACATACAGACATATAGACATACAGACATATAGACATACAAGCATACAGACATATAGACATACAGACATATAGACATATAGACATACAAACATACAGACATACAAACATACAGACATACAGACATATAGACATACAGACATACAGACAAACAGACATACAGACATATAGACATACAGACATACAGACATATAGACATACAGACATACAGACATACAGACATACAGACATACAGACATACAGACATATAGACATACAGACATATAGACATACAGACAAACAGACATATAGACATATAGACATACAGACATACAGACATACAGACATATAGACATACAGACATATAGACATATAGTCATATAGACATACAGACATCTAGGCATATAGACATACAAACATACAGACATATAGACATACAGACATACAGACATACAGACATATAGACATATAGACATACAAACATACAGACATATAGACATACAGACATACAGACATACAGACATAAAGACATATAGACATACAGACATATAGACATACAGACATACAGACATACAGACATATAGACATACAGACATACAGACATATAGACATACAGACATACAGACATACAGACATATAGACATATAGACATACAGACATACAGACATACAGACATATAGACATACAGACATACAGACATATAGAAATACAGACATATAGACATACAGACATACAGACATACAGACATATAGACATACAGACATATAGACATACAGACAAACAGACATATAGACATATAGACATACAGACATACAGACATACAGACATATAGACATACAGACATACAGACATATAGACATACAGACATATAGACATACAGTCATATAGACATACAGACATACAGACATATAGACATATAGACATATAGACATACAAACATACAGACATATAGACATACAGACATACAGACATACAGACATACAGACATATAGACATATAGACATACAGACATACAGACATACAGACATACAGACATATAGACATACAGACATATAGACATACAGACATATAGACATACAGACATACAGACATATAGACATACAGACATACAGACATACAGACATACAGACATATAGACATATAGACATATAGACATACAGACATATAGACATACAGACATATAGACATACAGACATACAGACATACAGACATATAGACATACAGACATATAGACATACAGACATATAGACATACAGACATATAAACAATGGATATGGCTAATACGTGTTTTCAGGCAGGTAAAAGTTGCTTGGCTCAGAATTGGTGTAAAGAAGTTGCTTTGATGTGCATACTGATCCGTTTAAACTTCAAATAAGCTTTATATTAATGAACAGATAATTAAAAAAATGTCTTTTATTGGTTAAATGATTTATTTAAAGGGATATGAAACCTAAAATTTCCTTTCAGGATTCTTTGTTCTCTTGGTATCATGGTGAAGAACAGGGACGTATGCTTAGGAGCCGGCCCATTTCTGGAGCACTATTTGTCAGTACTTTTGTAAGAATGCTATTCATTTGCAAGAGCACCAGATGGCAGCACTATTTCCTGCTATGCAGTGCTAAAGATGCCTACCTAGATATCTCTTTAATACAGATCATCATGGGAACGAAGAAAATTTAATAATAGAAGTAAAATGTGCTCTGGCTGAATCACAAATGAAAATTTTTGGGTTTCATATCCTTTAAAATATTTCAAAACAAAACAGGAGAAATATTTGTAAAATATGTTTTTGTAAAATCAGATAACCCATTGAGCAAAATTGTATTTTTTTAACCTGCCTTATGTTTTTTAACGCAGAAAGATGATCAAGGTTCCAAGTGAAGGAGTATCGCTCCTGGTGAAGGACAGAGTCCCACCAGGAACACCTCCCAGAACACACAAGATTCTAGAAAGTCAGGTCAAGAAAAGGTAATCTATATTTGTCAATAATTACTGCATTAGGTGCCCAATACATGAATTACGGTTAATGTAAATGTTTGTAAGTGTAAAATATGCCCATGCTCACTAGAAAAAAACAGAGACGTTTCTCTCAGACCTCATAGATATGAATGAGGGGCGTTCTGAGGAAAATATACATGCTTCAATCAGAATCTATTAGCTGCAGATTTTTTTTTTTTTTTTTTTGTTCGAAAAAGTCAACTTTGCTATTTGAGGCAAATCTCAATAATGCATTTTCACTCATAAGCGGGTTTCCAGATACTCAATAAAAGCCCTATTTCTCCTATGGGGATGAAATGCTCTAGGCAATCCATTCCCAATGCCTATGAAGAGATAGAAAAATAGTGCACAATCTGCCCATTCTGACACTATAAAAGATGCATTCAGATGTTTTAGCAGAGGTGCAGGTGGAAACAGATTGCAATATTTTCCTATGAAAGTCTCAGTTGTGTGATCCCCTTTTAAAACACAATTTGAAAGATACCAGTGCTGTTAGTGACAATTACAACAGTGAGAGTGTGACTTGCAATCAAACATGAAAATGAACAAGAAAAACGCATTATTTGTAGATGTTGGGGTCCTGACCTGACTAATGAAGTATGCTCATAATACCAAGATGCCTATCGCATTGATATGGTTAATTAGTGTTGAGGATGGATTTGGATTACAATAGGTTAATGTCACATATGTAAATGAGTAGTTACCGTGCACAGTGAACAAACAGGTTACAGCTTTACTGTTACCTTAACTTAAGAGGTGTGAATGGGCTATTGTATCGGTCAAGTACTCAACACACAAAAACACTTTTTCAGCAGTTTTTCTTTTGAAAAGTTGATTGCAGCTGTGGGATTTTAAAAACAAAACAATATTGCATTGTGATCACTCAAGAAACTTAATCAACAATTCAGTCAGATATCCAAAAGTCTTTTTGGGAGCATATTGCCGATTGATTGTGATCAACCCCTTAATGTTAAGGGACACAAAAGTAAAAAATTACATTTTCATTCTGTTCTTAAGGTCATGAGACCTTAAGAGGCATTTCCTTTCACTTCTGTTATCAAACTTACTTTGTACTCTTGGTATCCTTTGTTGAAAATAATATTTAGGTAGGCTCAGGAGCAGCTACACACTACTTGCAGTAATCTGGCGATTGGTTGCATACACACACATGCCTTTAGTCATTGATGTTTTCAACTAAATTCCAGTAGGGCATTGCTGCTATGAAGCTAACTTGCTCTGAAGCTAACTTTAACTATGTGTTTAATCCATTTGCAGGGGTTAAAAACATATGTAAGCAAGAGGGCTTTATTAATAAAGCTAATGCATTAAAACATATTCATTGCGCTTAACTTGTAATACCAGCAAACATAATCTAGACCTTAGTGTTTGATCACAATGTTGTGCTTATTTTCAGCATATAGTGATTTCTGAAAATTGGACAGTATTGTCAGTATGTTTTCTTTCCTAAGATATGGTGAGTCCACGGCTTGAGTAATTACTGTTGGGAATATCACTCCTGGCCAGCAGGAGGAGGCCAAGAGCACCACCGTTAAACTGCTAAGTATCACTCCCTTACCCACAACCCCCAGTCATTCTCTTTGCCTTCGGTGCATGGAGGAGGTGAAGTTTAGGTGTCTGAAGAAATATTTTGATTTCTTCTACAAGCAAGTTTTGAGGTATAGCCGTATTCTATGTCATTCCTTGCAGTTGGGTAATGGTGGCTTTAAAGCAGTTAGGAACTTGTAAAGAGGTACTTACTGTTTTTTTTTTAACAATTGCTGTCATAGTTTAGAAAACCAGAGTTGGCTACTCTGTTCTTTCTTTTTCAAAGGTCTCTGTGAAGAACTGTGTCTTATCATACCTTGTTACTGTCTACATGCTGGACAGCGGAGCAGCTAAGTGCTTTTTCTCCCAGTTAGGGAGACCATGCACTTAACAAATTATAAGACACTGCTTTTTTATTAGGATATAGATAATCCTGTTGTTTGGGTTACACTGGGGCATAAAGCAGGCACTGTAGCATGTGTGAAACTAACATTTAAACTCTTTTAAAAAGAAAGGGTAACATGTTTTTATTAGGCTTTATTTTCTGACAAATATTTACTTGATAAAATAATACAAGTTTAAACTAAAAGTAAGGCTGAATTTTCTATTTCAGCAGCTTATTCATTTCCCCTTTGCTTTAAAATAAAACGATGCAACATTTTAAAATGTCCAGTTTGCAAAAACTGATATTTCTGGTACTCAGTGTACCAGGAAGCTATTTTTAGTGCCTCTCTGTGTTGCAGCAGTAATTTGAGCTTGGCAGTTGCGGTCACATGACCGGCTTTACTTCATAACGTTTCTGAGGAAAAAGTTGTTTTTCTCCATTTCTGGATGATCCGGTCTTAATTGGTAGCGATAAGGCACCTCAGTAATTGAGGTGTGGCGTTGCCTGAGGGGTATTTTCAGAAGTTTATTTGATGTTTATTAAATGTTTTTTCTTATATTTTCTCACATAATTTTAGCTGGGCATCGATCCTAATTTGGGATAACATTTAAAGTGTATTTTTTCCTTGGCTTATTTTAATTGAATTATAAAATATTTTAAACATCTGTACAAGTTTATTTACTGTTTCACAACATGTCTGATATGGAGCAAGAGCCTGCTCTCATGAATTCATGCTTATTATGTTTAGATGCACAAATTGCAGCTCCTATGCAATTTTGTTCTTCATGTGTCAAGGTAAAAGGTAAACATTTTGAGCCTAATGTCTCTCAGGATGATGCTGTTAAAATAATACCTCAGCTTTCTCTTGCTACGTCCTAAGCCTCAATGGTGTCACATGCACTGTGGTTCCTCTATAACTCCTAGTGGAGTTTATTTAAAAGCAGAAATTGCTGCCCAGGTATCTTCAGCGGTATCTGCAGCATTAGCTGCCATTCCCAGATTACAGGGAAAATGCAAAAGGAAATCTAGAAATTCAGAAAGTATGGTGCTTGTCCTCAGTTCTGCTTCCCAAGTTGCCCTTTCTCATAAGTCTGATGAAAAAGATAAATTGGGACTTTCTGAGGGGGAAATCTCAGATTCGGACAGTATAATTCTTTCTTCTGAGACTGAGGTGGTATCCTTCAGATTTAAGCTTGAACACCTTTGTGTATTGTTAAAGGAAGTTTTAGCTACTTTAGATACTGCTAAGTAGACTCTAATACCCCTGTCATTGTCACTCCTTTGAAATCTAGCAAACTTAATAGTTTCTTTGATGAACCTTCCACTTCGGAGGTTTTTCCTGTGCTAGACCGTGCTAGGGAGATTATCTCACAGAAATGGGAGAAACCAGGGGTGTCTTTTTTTCCCCATTTCCCATTTTTAAGAAAATGTTTCCGGTCAAGGACTCCATTAAATACCCTTTATGCCCCTTGGTCTAAAGAACACTGCTCCATAACTTGCCTGCCTGCTCTGAGGCCGTCGACAGAAATCAACCCGATTGAATACGATCGGGTTGATTGACACCCCCTGCTAGCGTCCGATTGGCTGCGAATCTGCAGGGGGCGGTATTACACCAGCAGTTCAGAAGAACTGCTGGTGCAATGATAAATGCCGACAGCGTATGCTGTCGGCATTTATCGATGTTCAGCGGACATGATCCACTATATTGGATCATGTCTGCTTGCACCATAGTAAATAGGCCCCATGGTATACTGTACCCAAAGTTGAAGGGACCATTTCCACTCTGGCTAAGAGAACCATTATTCCTATTGAGTTTAGCTGCTTTTTTAAGGATCCAATGGACAAGAAGCTAGAGGCTTATTTAAAAAAAAAATGTTCATCAAGGTCTCCAATGGCAACATGCCAGTGTGTATTGCCACTGTGACTAGTGCAGCATCTTATTGGTTCGAAACCTTGTCTGATTCTCTTTAAGTAGAGACTTCCATGGATGAAATTCAAGATAGGATTAAAGCTCTTAAGTTGGCCAATTCCTTTATTGCAGATGCCTTTTTACAGGTTATTAGACTAGGAGCTAAAACTTCTAATTTTGCTGTCCTAGCCTGCAGGACGTTATGGTTGAAATCCTGGTCTGTTTCCTCTAAAGTCAAGCTTCTGGCAATTCCTTACAAGGGCAAAACCTTATTTGGACTCGGTTTGGCAGAAATTATCTCTGATATTACGGATGGAAAAGGGTCTTTTCTACCTCAAGATAAGAAGAATAGGCCTAAAGGACGTCAGAGTAATTTTCGTTCCTTTTGTAACTTCAGAGGAAATCCTTTCCCTTCTTCTTCTATGCAGAATCAATCCAAGTCTTCTTGGAAACCCAATTAGTCTTGGAACAAGGGGAAACAATCAAAGAAACCCGCAGCTGATTCCAAATCAGCATGAAGGGTTTGCCCTTGATCCGGGATCGGATCAGGTGGGGGGCAGACTTTCTCAGTTCTCTCAAGCGTTGATACGAGATGTCCCAGATCCCTGATCTGTGGACATTGTATTCTAGGGTTACAAATTGGAGTTCAAGACTTTTCCTCCCAGAGGCAGATTTCTTCTCTCAAGGTTATCTGCAGATCAGATAAAGAGAGAGGCATTCTTGAAATGTATACAACATCTTTCCTCCCTGGAAGTGATAATTCCAGTTCCAGTGCAGGAACAGGGTCTCAGGTTCTACTCCAACCTATTTGTGGTTCCCAAAAAAGAGGGAAATTTCAGTCCCATTCTGGACTTGAAATGTCTAAACATGTGACTCAAAGTTCCATCCTTTAAGATGGAGACTATACGCTCCATTCTACTTAGTACAAGAGGGTCAGTTCATGACAACCATAGACCTAAAGGATGCATATCTTCATGTTGCTATTCACAGGGACCATTACAGATTTCTGAGATTTGCCTTGCTGGACAAACATTTCCAGTTTGTGGCCCTTTCATTTGGTCTAGACACAGCTCCCAGAATTTTTTCAAAGGTTCTGGGGGCTCTTTTTGCAGGTATCCATTATCGCAGAATTGCTGTGGCACCCTACATGGACAACATATTGGTTCAGGTGCCATCTTTTCAACAAGCAAAATCTCACACAGAGATAGTGTTGTCTTTTCTTTGTTTCCATGGATGGAATGTGAATCTGGAAAAAAGCTCCCTTTCCCCTGCTACAAGAGTAGTGTTCTTAGGGACCATAATAGATTTTCTATTGATAAAGATTTTTTCTGACAGAGGTCAGGGAAACCAAATCATTTCCTTTTGTCTCTCTCTTCAGGCTGCTGCTCATCCTTCAGTGGCTCAATGTATGGAGGTAATCGGTCTGATGGTGGCTTCCATGGACATCATTCTTTTTGTTCGATTCCATTTGAGAGCTCTCCAGTTGTGCATGCTCAGACAATGGAATGGTGACAATGCGGATCTATCTCAGAGAATAGAGTTAGATCAGTCATCAAGGGATTCTCTCCCATGGTGGATTTCTCAGGAACATCTGTCTCAGGGCACATGCTTTCGGAGACCTTCCTGGGTGATCGTGACCACGGACGCCAGCCTGCTGGGTTGGGGAGCAGTCTGGAACTTGTTAAAAGCTCAGGGCCTTTGGACTCGGGAGGAGTCTGCTCTTCCCATAAACATCTTGGAGTTGAGGGCCATTTACAATGCTCTATTGGCTTGGCCTCATTTGTCCTCAGCCCAGTATATCAGATTTCAGTCAGACAACATAACCTCTGTGGCTTACATCAATTACCAGGGAGGAACTCAGAGTTCCTTAGCCATGACGGAGGTTACTCAGATTCTTCAGTGGGCAGAGACCACTCGTAATCTAGACCTTAGTGTTTGATCACAATTGTGTGCTTGTTTTCAGCAGTTAGTGATTTCTGAAAATTGGACAGTATTGTCAGTATGTTTTTCCAGTGATCATAATCCTAAAATTCTTGGAACTTACCGTGAAGTTAGAAACTGTTCCCTCCCAAAAATAACACAAAATTCTTAACTTCCTGATTTCAAAATACAAAAGCCAAATACGCAGACTTAAAGGGACATGAAACCCAAACTTTTAACTTGTTATTTAAACAACTTTTCAATTTACTTCTATTATCTAATTTGCTTCATTCTTTTGGTTTCCTTTGTTAAAGAAACAGCAATACACATGGGTAAGTCAATAACACAAGGCTTCTATGAGCACCCCCAATCAGTAACTACTGAGCCTACCTAGGAACGCTTTTTAACAAAGGTTACCAAGAGAGCAAAACAAATTAGATGAAAGAAGTAAATTGGAAAGCTGTTTAAAATTGCATGCTCTCTCTGAATCATGAAAGAAAAAAATTTGAGTTTCATGTCCCAACCCTTTGAGTGCTAAGCTGGATTTAATTTTTTTCTGTTTTTTACTATTTAAAAAAACTCCCCCCCCCCCCAGATCCCCAAGTCTTATACAGTTGGAATGGTTAGGCGATTATCTTTCCAACGGTGGGTCTTGGGGGTCTGTAGCTGCTTAGATGCCTGAGATACAGGCTTCTAAGCAGCATGCCCCTTTCCCTATATTTTGTATTGTAAATTTTAAATAAACGTCAACGCACGTAACGGGAAGCCCCAGCGATGCCTGTCACTATACAGGCCCGATCGCCAAGGTGGGAGTCGATGGGAGCCCCCAGATTGCTCTAAAGGTGGGTGAGTGCTAGCGACAGCTCTGAGCTGTCATTAGCACTTAAGGGGTTCAAACAAAATAGTGATTTCAAGGGTTTACATCACAAGTTGAAAGACCTGCATGTTGATTAATCCCTTTTAATAGTGTGTTGTGATGCTAATAGGTGGCGCCATTTAACCTTTTGTGTTCCAAAATCATAGATATTTTTGTTTTTCTTTTTTTAAAAAAAAGCAAAGAGGAGCAGCATTGGCGTTGTGGGCATGTGGATTATATGGTTATTAATTTCACTATTTAAGTAAAAAATGCCTCTGTAAATGTATCCTTAAGTATCAAAAATTTGGATTGTGATCAGCCAAACAGAACTTTTTCACCAAACTGATAATGAAAAAAAGTGCTCCTGAAACAAGGAAAATGTCTGATTATGATCAAATTGAGATAGAAAAGGGCTCATCTGCAGATAATTAACAAATGATAGATTCTGATCAAGCCTTGTTTTGTATGTCTTTCTTTTCTAATGTACTATTTAATTGATGATATATACTGTAAATGTCCCTTTAAAGGCTGACTTACCTTTCTCATACAAATATGCATAAGAATTAATTTGCCTTAATTTAAGTCTGAAGTATAAAGGGGCATTATACACTAAATACATATTATAAGCCTAGTACTAAGGTTATTACATGTCTCCCTCTAGTCATGGGTGCAATGAAGATGAAATTTAGCTATCACTACATTCCACTGCTGACCTGTTTGCACATGTGCAGCAATTCTCCTTCAGATACCTGCAGTGTAACCTAGGTTCCAACATGGTGACACCCGCAATTAGAGGGAGGTGCAAGAACTGTATTTAGTGTAGTGTTACTGTCCCTTTATGTCTGAAGTCTAATGCTGAAATGGCAATATATATATATATAACCAAATGAAATACACTAATTCATTTAAACATTTTAATAAACTGCTCTTTTTGGTAAATAGTAGGAACAAAGGGATAGATTACAAGTGGAGCACAATATTATTGCGCTCCCGCAAACAGGCAAATGTGCCCATTTGCGGGAACACAATAATTAACCAGCCATTACAAGCTCATGGTAGCAATTAGCCCTTATAAAATTAACCAGAGATTAGATCACTGGTTAATTTCCTAAAAGTTTCCCAAATGCCCTCAAAATAAAAGGCATTGTAGTTTTTAATAAAACAAAAAACTGTGTGTTCCCATAGACTGCAATGTAAATATATATGTATATGATTATATACATATATATTTAAAAATGCTGCCCCTCGCTTCGCTAATTACTGAGCGACGTTCTGATGCTGTCTGTAACGGCATCAGTACGAGGCTCCCATAGGAGCCTATGGAAGCGCACTCTCATTTTTGCAATGCTTCCTAGCATTGCGAATGCGAGCTCATGTTCGAATTGCAATTTACTTGTAAAACCAATGCACATTATGGTGTGCTGGTATTACAAGATGGAGCACTAATATTGCTTGCTTGCAAGCGATATTTAGCGCTCCACTTGTATATCACTAGCACAGTTTTGCTTACAAAGGTGTGTGCATAAATAAAGTTATATGTTACTTATATACTTTAAATGTAGATTTAAATGTGTAATATAGACATTATTTATAGAAAAAGTTTATAAAATTGTATTATGAGACCAATACAATGAATTGTGGTGAGGTTATAACAGGAAAGATACCAAAGTAGTCTGACAACCAAGGATTAGATTTCATCTGAAGTTTGACTTTAACATTGCTCAATCTGATAATTATACGCATGACAGTAAAATAACCCCATTATATAAAAGCTCATCTAATTATAGTTCTGCATTTACATAGTTAGTATCAACCAGGGTGGACACCGAATAAAAATTATTTAGGCAGATCAAACATAAGGAAATGGCAGTATATTTAAATGTTATAAATAGCCCAAACAGATTGCAGTAAGTAAACTGCTACAAAGCAGCTTTTTATGCCAAGATCAGCACCCATCCTGTCATTCAGTGCTAATCTCATTGTTTACTCCAACACTAATTGTTAAGTAGGCTCCACAGATTTTGTAGGGAGCAAAACTTCCAACCAGAGCCTTACATGTGCACCTTTACATGCATGTGCAATTGATAAATACATTGGTATTTAAGAAAAAGGCAAAAAAAGCATAAAAAACCCTCTTATTGAACCCCCCCCCCCCCTTCTAGGGTTTTTCCTGGACATTTATTAGTTACACATGCTGCAGGGTGTGCAGGGAGGGACATGAATAGCGCTGCCCAGTGTCACTATTTTGTGCTGTCCAGCAGCACAATGCATGTTTCCCTCTGCACACCCTGCAGCATGTGTAACTCATAAGAGTTCAGGAAAACATGGCAGAGTTGGCACCCCACTTTCCTGCACCACACTTTTATTCAGTTTTGGATATCCTTCTTGTTGTTGTTCTTTGTTTTTGTTTTTGTTTTGTTAACATATGTGTAGGTTTGTGGCATATTTCTTACCAAAGTGTTGTTCAGTATAATTATAGAGAAGTGTTTATTTTTGTGTAAACCAGTTGATTTTTTATAACTTGTTCACCACCCTAATAGTAGAAAAATCTTTATTTTTAAAACTTGTAGACCCTTGATATGAAGTATTTTGAATGATATATATCGTGGGGCATAATACTTTATGTGATACCCTAATGTAGCAATATTCTAGACTTGTGCAGACAAATATGCAGGATGTACTAGTAAAAATGACCCACATATGGAGAATAGGTGGTAATTTGCACTAAAGATAACGTCTACACTAACCCAATGGTTCTTTACAATTGCTTTAAAATTAAAGGTCAGTGAAGTCAAAATTAAACATTCAAATAGAGCATGCAATTTTAAACAATTTACCAATTTGCGTTTATTATCTAATTTGCTCTTTTGGTATACTTTGTTGAAGAGAATATCTAGGTAGGTTCACAAACACCAATGCACTAATGAGGGTTTAATGTCCCTTTAACTAGGAGAGTGAGCTGAGTCAATAAATCTGCTATATTTTGCAACTTAGTACAAACATTATAATTACATCTATAAATATATATATAATCACACGCATAGCCATTTCATAATAATGCAGTGGTTACTGGTTAGGTTGGTATAAGGGACATCCTGCCCTAATTTCTACCTGTTCTCATCAATTTATTCTCTTACAACCTTTGTTCTCACACAGACAGATTCAGTTTGTTTGTCTCCAATCCTAATTCACATCCTAAATCTTTCTTATAGGACCATTTTCATCTTTCTTCGTGTGATTTGCCTGGACCAATGCTAACATATTTATTTCTTTTACAGTGACAGCACTGATTTCCCTGGAGTTCCCAGTAAATCAGCTCCTGTTTTTTCAACACCTATGGATTCAAAAATAAAAGCCTGGTAAGTAAATCTAAAATAAATAAATAAATAATAATTTAGGTTCTGTTTTTAAAGTATAAAATATAATATATAGTGCATAGATTTTCACTTTGAAGGTCTCATTGGAGCATTTTAAAGGGTGAAAGATGTTAGATATAATTTTGAAACTTCAATGAGTGATATGTTAAAGGGACAGTCAATACCAGATTTTTTGTTGTTTAAAAAGAAAGATAATCCCTTTATTACCCATTCCCCAGTTTTGCATAACCAGTTCTTTTGACAGACTTGCATTTTAGCCAATCAGTACTCACTCCAGGGTAACTTCACATGCATGAGCTCAATGTTATCTATATGAAACACATGAACTAATGCCCTCTAGTAGTCAAAATGCATTCAGATTACAGGCAGTCTTCAAGGTCTAAGAAATTAGCATATGAACCTCCTAGGTTTAGCTTTCAACTAAGAATACAAAGAGAACAAAGCAAAATTGGTGATAAAAGTAAATTGGAAAGTTGTTTAAAATTACATTCCCTATTTAAATCATGAAAGTTTTTTTTGGACTTGACTGTCCCTTTAAATATGAAAAGAATAAAATGCATGGACCAGATTAACCTCCCTTACAGAGTACTAATTAGAATTGTTTGAAGTTTTTTTTACATGTATGCCATGTCTAGAGTTTATTTAACTCTGGACTTCCTGTTAACTGCTTATCTGCCATCACTCCTACTCCTCAAAAATATATTTAAAGGGATAGCAAAATCAATATGAAACTTTGAAAGTTCAGATAGAGTATGCAATTTTAAAGACTCTCCAGTTTGCTAATGTTAGCTTCATTTTCCTGGTATCCTTTGTTGAAAACCCAGCTGCTGATTGGTCGCTGCACATACAGTATATGCCCCTTGTCATTGGCTAACCAATAATGCATTGCTGATCCTTTAACAAATGATACAAAGAGAGTGAAGAACATTTGATAATATAAGTGCAATTATAAGTAAAATGACATGTTCCCGGCATACCGGTGGGCCAATCTGGCACTGGATCGAGGTCATAGTTACAGTTATCTTGAGAGCACCAATGCACTCATGGGAGCAAGCTAAATATATATGTACATATGCTTTTCAATAAAGGATACCAAGAGAACAATGTACATTTGATAACAGAAGTGAATTTTAAAATGTTTATATGCTTTTTCTGAATCATGAAAGTTTACTTTCTGCAATTGTTTTTAATAGCAAAACTCCACCTACTACATGCCTTATTAGGAGGATCTAGTATTAGTATAACATTTATTGTTTTGCAGCTGTTTTATAATAAAATCTTAAGGTGTTTACTGTCCATTTAAATTGTTTGCAAATATCTCCTTTACCTTTATTTTGTCCCTTGAAATAACTGTTTTGCCTTTAAAAACTATAATCTAAAAATATTAATACTGCAGTACTGTTATAGCAAAGTTAAGTAAACAATAGGCAACAGTATAAATCAACCCCCAGTAGGTCTGGGAGAGAGTCCAGCCCATTTGAAAGGATGTTGTTGCAATAATTTTGGATACCTTGGACTCTTATCAGCCCACATTACCTTTTTGCAGGGAATCCACTTATACTATTTTAGTATGATCATGAATAAATGAAATTTCCAGGCACAGAATACCTGACAATTCTCCTGAATCACTTTTTGTGATATAATTATTAACTTAAACATATTATTTTGTAGTGCCCTCAGCCGATTGTTTAATACAGTAGGCAGATAACAATTCTTGTCTAGGCAAATCAGGCAAGGATCTTTAAAATATATTTTCTGATATTTATTGCATAATGTGGTCTGTTCTAAAATAACAGAACAACTGAACAAGAAAAGCCTGTGCGGCAAGTAAAGAAAATGAGTGTTATACAACCTAAAGCAGCTGTTGTTCCAAAGGTCTGCAAGTGTACAACCAGCATTAAGCAGACAATAAATGAGACAGCACAACCACACAACGTGCTTCAAGTCCATACCTAGACAAATTCCAAGAGAATTAGACTGCAATAGAATTACAGTGCATGAAAAGAATGTAAAGTATTTAAATATGCTTGGGTAGGAGTGCTGTTTTCAGTATAAAGGAGTTCCCTCTATAAAAATGTGTACATTAGTTTCTAAGCAATAAGATAATATTGAAAAACATGTTTACTTATTAGCAGCTGTGGTCTCCCAAATATCCAATCTCACTGGTGACTCTACAGCATAAAAGAGCTTACAGAGTGTTATGTTTTAAATATATAGTGATGTATTTTGTCAGCTTATGATATGGATTTGTAAATGTTTCAACTGACTTGATTATATCATTTAAAGGGATAGTATAGTCAAAATTAAACTTTCATGAATCCGATAGAGCATGCAATTTAAAGAAACTTTCTAATTTACTCCTATTATCAATTCTTCTTCGTTCTCTTGGTATATTTATTTAAAAAAGCTGGAAAGTAAGCTTATTAGCCAGCCCATTTTTGGTTCAGCACCTGAGTAGCGCTTGCTGATTGGATGGCTACTTTTAGACACAAATCAGAAAGCGCTACCTAGGTGCTGAACCAAAAATGGGCCGGCTTCTAAGCTTACATTCCAGTTTTTTAAAATAAAGATACCAAGAGAACAAAGAAAAATTGGTAATAGGAGTAAATTAGGAAGTTGCTTATAATTGCATGCTCTATCTGAATCATAAAACTTTAATTTTGACTATACTATCCCTTTAATGTTCATGTATTTTGAAATGAAAACATTTTTCTTTAACATATCTTGGTAAAGTCATGTTTGCAATATCTTCTTCTATTACCCCAAGAAACGGATTCATTTTTGGGACAATTATTAACACTGACATCTGCAGTAACTTCTTAATTAAACCAAAAATGGGCCGGCTTGCAACCTTACATTGCTACTTTTTTTAAATAAAGATACAAAGAAAAATTGATAATAGGAGTAAATTAGAAAGTTGCTTTAAATTGCATGTTCTGTCTGAATCATGGAATAAAAAAAAATTAGGTTCAGTATCCCTTTAATGGTTATCGGTGATCAAAGCTTCTTTACAACAGTATACTTAAAGGGACATAAAAGTTTTTTCTTTTATGATCTAGAAAGAGCATGCAATTTAAAACGACTTTCTAATTTACTTCTATTATCTAATTTCCTTCATTCTCTTGATATCCTTTACTAAAAAGCATATCCAGATAGGCCCAGTAGCTGCTGATTGGTGGCTGCACATAGATGCTGTGTGTGATTGGCTCACCCTTGTGCATTACTATTTCTTTAACAAAGGATATCAAAAAAATGAAGCAAATTAGATAATATAAGTAAATTGGAATGTTGTTTAAAATTGCATTCTCTATCTGAATCATGATAGAAAAATTTGGGGTTTAACGTCCCTTTAACAATTATAATAATATAATATTTTTACTACACAAGTGAACTTATATCTAAAACTGCATTAGTGCTAAACAACCACTGAAATAGTGTATTTATTGCCCCTATTAAAAAAATAAAAATAAACAATATAACATTTTGCAATTTGATTTTTTTTATATATATACAGTCAAAGCACTCAGCAAAGCGAAGATATAGATTCTCCCCAAACTACTCCTGATGTGTCGATTCCTTTGCTAACTCAATCCAACAATTGGTAAGACCATTAATATCTTATTAAATTAAAATGATACTGTATTGATTTAATCTGTCGCCACCAAACAGGTGTTCATAGAACTTTAAATTTGTAGTAACTTATTGTTTTTTCAAGGCAAGGTAAAACTGCAAGCACAAAGAAGAGCGCAAAAAGACCTCCAAAACCCCTCTTGTTTAAGAGTGTTTCGGAAGGAGACACAGAGGCATTGAAAAGACTCCTGGAAGAGGCAAATGAATCTTCCAAAGGACTTACAGAGAAAGCAGCTCAAGGTATTTATTATTAATGTAAAGATGTATCTAAAAAATGTTTTGAGAAAGAAAGTGCAAACAAGATTTTAAAAAATATGAATCGCTGAGCAGGATTTTATGAATCTATATATATTTTTTATAGAATGACAAGAAAATAAAATTTTGTCACATCATGTCTCTATATATCCAAAATTTATGAAGCTGCTATGTAAAAAAAATATCAATCTTAAAGTGTAATTTAAGAAGAATTTTATGCCCTAAAATTACTTGAATGGAATTACAATGTTTGGAAATGGAATGGGGTGTGAGGTTGATTTTAAAGTTCCAACTTTTGCATATTTCCCCCCATATTTAGCAGACACAGGGTCTGATGATCTCTGGTTCTCTGGTCTGATGAGAATATCTAAGAAGTCTTGTCAGTACTGAGAGGTCCATCAAAAAAATTATAAAGGAAAATCTTATCTTGTGGATTGTATAGGGTTCTGGGTGTAAAGGAAAGACACCTACATTATTACAATGTAATGTTTAAAAACAAACCCCAACGATTTTGCATGATATCTCTTCATCCTGCTGAGTTTTTGTTTGTTGGGTCTTTGGCCATTAACTTTCTTTGGTCATTGGTGTGCTTAGACCATATGGACCTGTATGTATAGTGCTTAAAGGGACACTAAACCCAATTTTTTTCTTTCATGAATCAGGTAGAGAATACAATTTTAAACAACATATCAATTTACTTCTATTATCTAATTTGCTTAATTCTTTAGATATCCTTTATTGAAAAAATAGTGATGCACATGGATGAGCAAATCACACAAGGAATCTAAGGTGCAGCCACCAATCAGCAGCTACTTAGCCTATCTAGATATGCTTTTCAGCAAAGTATATCAAGAGAATGAAGCAAATTAGATAATAGAAGTAAATTAGAAAGTTATTTAAAATTGCATGTTCTTTCTAAATCATGAAAGAAAAAAAATTGGGGTTCATGTCCCTTTAAATCCCAGGATAGTGAGACAATTGTATATATCCAGATGCCCCTTAGCTAGTTTATTTGGGGAGACCGGTGAGATGGTACATGCCTTCTACTTAGTTTTGCTATCTTATATCCCTTTGAAATTATATCAAGTGACTTTCTCAGTGAATAGAAGCTGAACAACAATTTTGTATGAAATTATTTTTATTTTAATCTGAAATCATTTATTTTAACAGATCACACCAACCATTAGAAAATATAAGCAACTTTGGCAAAATATAGTAATAATGCACCTAGGTATGCTTTTCAATAATAAATACCAAGAGAAGGAAGCAAATAAGATAATAGAAGTTGTATGTCCTTTTAAGTATTGTATCTGATTGTACTATGGACAGAAAAGTGCATGGTCCAATCTTTCTGAGCAACTTATCAAATATCACACATTCAGAGACCTAAATTTCTCGAAGACCCTTATTTTAATGTTAAAGGGACACTGAACCCAAATTTTTTATTTCGTGATTCAGATAGAGAAGCAATTTTAAGCAACGTTCTAATTTATTCCTATTATCACTTTTTCTTCGTTCTCTTGCTATCTTTATTTGAAAAAGAAGGTATCTAAACTTTTTTTGGTTCAGACCCTGGAGAGTACTTTTTTATTTGTGGATGAATTTATCCACCAATCAGCAAGGACGACCCAGGTTGTTCACCAAAAATGGGCCGGCATCTAAACTTACATTCTTGCATTTCAAATAAAAATACCAAGAGAATAAAGAAAATTTGATAAAAGGAGTAAATTAGAAAGTTGCTTAAAATGCCATGCTCTATCTGAATCACAAAAGAAAAAAATTGGGTTCAGTGTCCCTTTAACTACATCACAGGAGTAACTGCTGCAATGGAATGCATTTCCCCTGTTTAATTGTGATGCTCACCTCACACAAGTTTGTCTCCTGGATGGAAAATACAGGGAGGGAATTACAGAAACAAAGGGCACCAAAATGAATAATCTTTGCAGAAAATAATCCTATCTTATGTTTTTTTTTTCCTATTTCAGATTTTTACATGAGCAAACTGACAGCAAGGGACACTGGAAAAACGTGCTTGATGAAGGCCTTGTTAAACATTAATGACAGCACAGCTGATATAGTGGAAACTTTGATTACGTTCGCTGAGAAAAATGGATTCATGGAGAGATTTGTTAATGCAGAGTATACAGAAGAGAATTATAAAGGTTTGTTATGTTACTGTTTATTCCATCACTAGATTTTGTTTGCATCTCGGTGTTAGTATTTTTTTTTGTACTATTTTTTGCCTATGTTGAAATACATTAAACAATTTTTAGATTATTTATATCATTTCTCGTTGTATTTTCCAATAACCCACAGTGGTATCAATTTCCTACTGATTAGGGTTCCTTTTAAAGGGATATTTTCTTTTGTGATCCAGGCAGAACATACAATTTTTAAATTGTTTCCAATTAACTTCTATTAACAGATTTGCTTTGTTCTTATGGTATTCTTTGTTGAATAGACACTAAGGTAGGTGTCTGGAGCACTTCATGGCAGGAAATAGTGCTGCCATATAGTGCTTCAGACATATGCACGATCCTTAGCTTATGTCCCTGCTTTTCAACAAAGGATACCAAAATAACAAAGACAATGTGTTAAATATGTAAATTAGAAAGTTGTTAAAAATTGGATGCTCTATCTGAATCTTCAAAGAAAAAGGTTGGGTTTCATATCCATTTAAATGTTTTGCACAAAAATATTTATAGGTTTAAGTTCGTAGTTAACTATCACCATTCAATACTCTGGGGCAATCCATATATATATATATAAACTGTACATTCTGTAAACGTATTTAGTCTTTCTGGACAACCTTAGTTTAATAATAGACTTGTTCTAGTAAAAGGGAAGGCAGAAGCCCCTTTAAGGATGGTGGCGTCTTACCTAAATGTCTAGTAATGTTAGTGAAGCCACTCTCTCTCTCTCTCTCTCTCTCTCTCTTTCACACTCTCTCTCTCTTTCACACTCTCTCTCTCTCTTTCACACTCTCTCTCTTTCACACTCTCTCTCTTTCACACTCTCTCTCTTTCACTCTCTCTCTCTCTCTCTCTCTCTCTCGTGCGTGTGCAAGGTCAATCTAAGGCCAAGTGTGTTTGTCTCTACTGCGCATGACGGCTTCAGACAAACAAACTTGGCCTTTTATAATATAGGATACTACAGGGAATTTAATGCAAATGTATGTAATCTTAATATAAACACATATGGTTAGCTCCAAATGTTCAGCTCAGCATTGACAGTGCATTGCTGCTCCATAGATGACTTTAACTATGTGTTTAAAATCTATTCAGAACATTGTCTAGAGGAAAATTCAATATGATTATACAAAAAATGAACTTGTACAAGATGTCTTACAGCTATTATTTTATGCACAATCTGTCTGTTATGTATATTAAAAAGTCATGTATTTCTTTAATTATAATTCAGGTCAAACAGCATTGAATATAGCCATTGAAAGGAGGCAAAGTGACCTTGTGAGATATCTTATTGAGAAAGGAGCTAACATCAATGTGCGTGCGAAGGGACGTTTCTTTAACCCGAAGAATAAACATGAAGGATTTTACTTTGGTAAGAGCCAAATATATTATTATTATTATTATTATTTGGTATTTGTAGAGCGCCAAGCCGCCAACAGATTCCGCAGTGCTAACAGATTCCGCAGCGCTAAGCAATAATATTTCTAATGCTTTTTTTAAATGTAATATTAGATTCAAATTTTTCTAATTGTTCGATTTTAGTTATGTAATAATCAAATTCATATATTTGGAATAGTTTTTCTAATCTCTCTCATGATTCAGATAGAGCCTACAACCTTAAGCAACTTTGCAATCCACTCCCATCAATCCTTCTTCATTCTCCAGCTATCTCCATTCAAAAAGCAGTAATCCAAAGCTCAGGAGCCAGCCCATCTCAGGTTCAGCACCGTGGATAGCGCTTGCTTATTAATGGCTACATTTAGCAAACCAATAAGAAAGCAAAACCCAGGTTCTGAACCAAAAAACGGGCCCGCTCCCAAGCTCTTCATTCCCACCTCTCAAACACAGATAGCAAGAGAACAAAGAAAATCCAACAACAGAAGTAAACTAGAAAGCTGCCCTAATTTCACACTCTGAGGCCCATTTATTATGCTCCGTATGGAGCTTGAAGGGCCGTGTTTCTGGCGAGTCTTCAGACTCGCCAGAAACACCAGTTATGAAGCAGCGCCGCCGCTCCATAACCCTGTCCGCCTGCTCTGATGAGGTGGACAGGAATCACCGGAATTCAACCCGATCGAGTATGATCGGGTTGATTGACACCCCCTACTGGGGCCGATTGGCCGCGAGTCTGCAGGGGGCGGTGTTGCACCAGCAGCTCTTGTGAGCTGCTGGTGCAATGCTGAATACAGAGAGCATATTGCTTTCCGCATTCAGCGTTGTCTGTCGGACCTGATCCGCACTGTCGGATCAGGTCCAACAGACATTTGTTAAATATGCCTCTCTATCTGATTATTACACAGTACCACATATTTATCAAACAATTATATATATATATTTTATATTATTAGATTTTAGCTCTGCAATATATGGTGTCTTCTCTAATTCAGTGAACTGCATATGAATGAGAAAGGCAGACAATTATATTCATTATGCCAAGAGCTTTATTTTCTTTAAGCAAATTCCCTGCAGTCCTTCTTGTTCTAAAGCAGTGTTTCTCAACGCTGGTCCAACAGACCAGGTTTTCATTATCGCTGAACCAGTGCACAAGTGAAATTATCAGCTGATGGGTGAGAGCAGGTTAGTAACTATGGTTACTGATCAGCTGATTATTTCACCTGTGCACTGGTTCAGCTTTAATGAAAACCTGGCCTGTTGGGGGTACTTAATTACCACGGTTGAGAAACAATGTTCTAAAGCATGGTGAGATCTTACATATATATAAATATAGAACATGATCTATTGATTAATTTACCGTTGGATATATTCTCTTATTGTTTAAAGAAAATTCTCATCATAAAGAATAGTCAGTATCCTCTAACACAAATTACCACAGCATTGTTAAATACTAATATCATTAATATGGTAGGTTAATTTTAGTAGCAGAAAGAAGAAAAAAATATAACTTTTGTTTCAGCATTATAGACACCAATTATATTGTAGATTGTGTGTACACAAATATTTATTGCCTACCCTCTAGGAGCCATTAGAGGTTAGGACCACTTGTATGTTGTGAGCAACTAAAAACAGTTTTCATTCAATAGTCATCATTGCTTTAGGATTTACTTGTTTTACACGTGCTCATAAGGAGCAATGTTATTGAATTACTAATACAAGTCATCATGACCAGTTAATACAAGATCATTATTGTTTTGTTTAGGTGAAACACCATTAGCACTTGCTGCATGTACCAATCAGCCAGAGGTGGTACAAATGCTTATGGAGAACAGTCAGACTAATGTTGCCATTCAGGACTCCCTGGGAAACACTGTACTCCATGCCTTAGTGACCGTAGCAGAAAATTCTCAAGCACAAAATGCCTTTATAATACGCCTGTATGATACAATTCTGAAAACCTGTAAAAACAAGTCTTTGGAAAACATTGTCAATAATGAAGGTCTCACATCAATGCAACTCGCTGCGAAAACTGGGAAAACAGAGGTTAGTTCTTCTTTTTCTGGTTTCTCTTCCTATTGACTCTTTATTTTTAGTGTATAGTTCTTAAAGGGACATAAAATCCAAAATGTTGCTTTCATGAGGCAATTTTAAACAACTTTCCCATTTACTTATATGATCTAATTTGATTCATTCCCTTGGTATCCTTTGCTGAAAAGCAATTTACTACTAGAAGCTAGCTTCAGATTGGTGGTTGCACATATATACCTCTTGTCATTGTTTCACCTGCTGTGTTCACAAAGGATACCAAGAGAATGAAGCAATTTTGATATAGTTTTTTTTATATATTGTATGCTATATCTGAATCATGAAAGAATAATTTTGGGTTTTCAGATCCCTTTAACATCAGAAGTCCTTCTACAGCCTAAACAGACTAAATTCTTGAATTCAGCCTTGTCACCAGAAACTACAAATCACAAGAACAACTTGTATTTTATCTCTCCCACACCAAAATCTATCCAAATATCAGGAACTGACTGTATTAATCCACTCTTTCCACCTCCCCCAAAATCGATCTTTCATCAGTTTGTCAGTTTACTTTTTTCAAATATTGGATTTACAGATTATCCTTCCATTTGATTGGCCAATCCTGTCAATTAGACACTTGTAATTTCTTCTCTTGGCCTAACTGACCAAGTCTGTGGGTGATACAAACTCCCTCTCTCCTTTCTTTTGTGGTCAGTTGTACAACTAGGCCAAATAACAAAGCCTACATTTTGAAAAATAAGGTGTCTTCCACCTGGTATATTCTTTTAGCTTTATTATAATTTATGTATCTTGTCACATGTACCAAAATTATAACATCTCATTTTCATTTGTTTATGTTAGTTGTAATACAAATTTGAAAGCTTCCGAAACAATTATGACTATGGACATTTTTATATAATTTAGTACCCATACTACAAACTAAAATAACATATATATATAACGCCTTAAGATTTAAAATGTAATCTTATATTCCCATTTGTTTTTTAGATCCTTCATTACATACTCAGTCGAGAAATAAAGGAAAAAGAAAACATGGTCTTGTCTAGAAAGTTCACGGACTGGGCTTATGGACCAGTCTCTTCCTCCCTGTATGACTTGAGTGATATCGACAGCTGTTCTCGGAATTCATTACTTGAAATTGTGGTTTACAACACAAACATAGACGTGAGTGTAGCAACTACTATGATTTTTGTAAATTGATAAAAAAAAAATATGATTCCTAGTGTCTAAATAACCAGCTACAATTTTACTCTCTTCCTTAATGATGAAAGCTGAAATATCTCAACTAATTTGTACACTTTAAAGGCAGTAAAAAAAGCTAAGAAACCCCAAATATAATGTTTCTTAGAGGAATTCTAACTATAAACATCTTATCTATACATTACCAATGTATTCATATATAGGGTTACTAGTTTGTGCCACCTTCCATTACAAATATCAAAGTGATTACTCAATCATGGACTACAAACAATCAGTGTCATGTCCCTTGAAATAAAAGTATATCAACGTATTTAGGATAAAACACTTAAATAAATTTTATGAACATAGTACTGAGGTTACTTCCTGCCTCCCTCTAGTCAAGAGTGCCGCCATGTTTAAATTTAGCTTACACTACATTTCAGTTCTGAGATGTTTGCACACGTGCATCAACTCTACTTGAGATACCTGCAGTGAAACAAAGGTGGCACCCATTATTAGGAAGAATTGTATGACATGTATTTAGTGTTTAATGACCCTTTAATGAATGTACCCTGCACTTTCTATACACTTACTGTAAATAAAATAATGTTCTTGTTATGTTTTACCAATCTTCCATATGTTTTACTTATATTAAAAACTCTTATTGGAAAAGGTAAACATGTTACCGGAGGGTCAATAAAGCTATTTGATTGAGTACATTGTCACACTATTGTTAGCTTGATAAAGAAGCTTGTGGTATGTGCAAAATTAAATATGAGTAGTAGTCAGTGTACCAATAAAAAAGGAAAAATAATTATTTTCTGTATATTTACTAACAATCCGACCATTGGGACATTGTTATCTAACATAGGTTATCTTTTATAAGTAATTCAATTGTCTGGTTGTCACATGACCTTTAGCGTAATGTAAACTGAATTTTACAAAAAAATTATGACGTGTCAGCAATTTACAAATGTTCTCAAATGATTTCTGTATTTACCTTTTATCTTTAGAATCGTCATGAACTGTTGGCATTGGAACCACTTCACACATTACTTCAAATGAAATGGAAAACATTTGCAAGATACATGTTCTTCATGTCATTTCTGTTTTCCTTCACGTACAATATCGTCCTCACACTAGTGTCTTACTACCGACCCAGAGGAGAACAGGTAAAGTGTTTGGATAAAGCAGGAAAATATTTGAATTGGTTGTTTTTAAAAAAAAAAAAAAAAAAAATAGTATAAATTCAGTATAATTAGCGCTGCGGAATCTGTTGGCGCTCTACAAATAACCGATAATAATAATAATGTAAAAACATGAAATAGTTCATGTTCTCAGTTAGTGGTTGATAGTAATTGTCTATTTATTGCTTATTCGCTGTTGCTATTCCACTAATTTTATTAAAAAAAAACAAATTAGCACAGTTATGCTTTGCCTTTTTTAATTACTTTTTTCCTTTAATCTAGGCACTGTATCCATTAAGCCTAACATATGAAAAAGGATGGTTGCAGCTGATAGGACAAATGTTTGTTATTGTTTGTGCCACATACTTAATGATCAAAGAGGTAAGGTATTGTTATTCTTGCTATTTCTGAATCACAAGCAGTAATTAAATCATTGATTCATTATTAAATGATAATAACTCACCACATTTATTCCACAGTACAACATAGCTTAGATATACCTTTGTCATCTAAAAATATATACAGATATAGTATTGTGTGATTTGAAAAAATATGCAATTTTATATATAAAAAATATATATTATATATAAAAAAAAAAATATTTTATAGCTACATGAAACCCAGTTTTACAAAAAATATTCAATAGATTTTTTTTTTAAAAATTCCTTTGTTGTCATGCTATCCTTTGTTGAAGTTACCTAGGTAGGTCATGTCTGGAACACTACATACCATGAAACACTGCTGCAATCTAGTGCTCTTGCAAATGTATAGCACTCTTGCAAAACCGCTGCCATATTGTGCTTCAGGCACGTGCATATATGATTTTCAACAAAGGTTACAAAGAGAAAAAAAATAAAGTAAATTGCAACATTATTTAACCCCTTACCGACCACAACGTACACTGTACGTTGCTGGTCGTTAAGGGATTGTCTGTGTATAATATTGCGGGTCTTGCCGCAAGCAAAACCGTGCTATTATAACCTCCCTCCCTCCTGCAAGCTTGCTAAAATAGCGCAGTCTCGCTGCTGGTGGTGAGACCACGCTATTGAAAAAGACCACCCATAGAAAGACCAAGGATGTACCATTAATGAGTTAAAATGATATGATCTATCTGAATAATGAAAGAAAAAAAATAGGTTTCTTGTCCCTTTAAAGAAAAAATATAATGGATAGTATTTGTTTAGCTAATGTTGTCTGAAATATGTTCATTAACAAATTAACTAATGAACAATAATAACTAATACCTAATTAATAATTGTAATAACTAATTTAGGGAAATAAAACCTGGTAAACACAAATTATAATTTGCTGATCGAGCTAATGCAATAAAATGTATTATTTATAGATTAATAATATTTTGTTATTCTTTTTAATAAAACATTCATAAAGATAGATGAAAAAGTACTTCTGGGATAGTCTTTCCATGGGGCCTTTTTTAAATTCCAAGCCAGCTCTGTCTCTTAGACGAGCAGGTTACTGGTTAATTTAAATGCCTTCACATTATTATTAAAAAGGACCAGTAAAGTCAAAATTAAACTTTCATGAGTCAGACAGAGAATACAATTTTAAACAACTTTCCAATGTACTACTATTATGAAATTTGCTTTGTTCTTTTGGTATGCTTTGTTGAATATTAAACCTAGAATAGGAACTTGGGAGCATGAACGTGTCTATAACAGTCTATGGCAGCATTGCTGTAAACAATGTTGCAAACACTGCTGCCATATGGCTTAAGACACATGCACACTCCTGAGCTCACCTAGGATTACTCTTTAACAAAGGATACCAAGAGAAATAAGCAAAATTGATGAGAGGTAAATTGGAAATAAGCGTGAAGCCCCTATGTGCAAAGTAATAGAAATATATCCAGAGGCCCTAATTTATATAAGGATAACCCCTTCTTGTTTTTATTACTATAAAGTTTTTTTGTTTGTTTGGTTTTTTTGTATATTTTTTCGTACATTTTTACAACTTTGTTTATTAACATTTAATGACAATATACATTTTTGTCACACATTTTGATGTAGAGTACTTACATATATATATATAATAATAATGGTATAGTTTGAATCTGCTTGGTCTGCTGATAAAAACAATATATAATAGGTTGTCACTAAAAAAAAATTCTAAAGTGGGGCTTAAATTTGAGCAGCATCTAAAAACTCAAAAACAGCTCAGCATAGGGATGGAAATGGCTCAGCAGTTAAGGGGTTATTATTAGACACTTGTTTGCAACTGTTTTAGTATCAAATATAAAAAACTATTTTTAAGACTACTTTTGTACGCTGCATATGGTTTTTCTCTTTCAACGACTGATCTCAAGCTTGCTTCAGCAAACACAATCACTGGCATGCTTCAGTAAAACATTTTAAAAAGTCAAGAAACACAATTTCACTCAATGGAAAAGTGTAGAGCTTGAATCGCTTTTGTAAAGGCCATATTTGCGCTGCACTGAGTAATACCAGCACAGCTCGCAGTAGCAATAACCAGACACTTGTAATGGCTGATTATTTATCGTGCACCTGCAAATGAGCAAATTTGCCCATTTGCGGGCACAGGATAAATTAGCGCTCGACTTGTAATCTAGACATTATTGGAGTAAAGCGTTTGTATGTTATAAAATAGATATTAGGCAGGAGGATTCATACTGAAACCTATCTTTCATGTACTCGTGCTGAGATAAATCTAAAATTAGATATGAGGCACCCACAAACACTAAATGGTATTAAATGGTTAACTGCAAATGAATACTTTTTGTTAGGAGGCTGTAACAACGGACAAGGTATATGTCAGCATCAAAGTATCAGTTTTGATGATGCTTGCTTTCCCATTGGCTTCTTATTTGTTTAAATGTTGGTCTCCATAAAGCTAGGAAACTTATAAATAATTGCTTGATCACAGAAATCCAGGTATTGCAGAATGATGTATATTACCAGCCTAACAAATTCAGACTGGAGAGGAAATAGGAAAATCTGACTTAGCACTACTAATACAAAACAAAAATAATTGTACCCCTCTATTAGAAACAATAAATAATCATATATGTACATAAACTCTTCAACTGACAGCAATGTAACTGTAACTACTAAGATAGACTTTAAAACTAATCATTTGTTCATTCGTCTCTTTTGTAGGGGGTTGTCATATTCTTGGTAAAGCCATCAGACCTGAGATCCGTTATGTCAGATGCTTGGTTCCATGTCCTTTTGTAAGTGATATATTATAATAGAACTAATGAAAAAACAGAGACATTTATTGACTTGTCTAAAAAAGTTCCAAAACAAGTGATAGAATTCTAAGCAGATTTATTTAAGAAATCCAGTGGGTTCCCCACGTATACTGCATGTGCACTGTCTGTATCTCAATAGCACAAAACATTTCATCTTCTAACATTGTAGACTCATTTTGAAGAATCTGTAAAAGTGGCACCTAACAGGTGTAAACTAAGAAGTAATAAGATGTCTAATTAGTCAAATGAGACTGATGCAAACAGTAATGATACTGATTATCCATTATTTTCTATGTTTTACTACACAGTTGTTAGGTATTTAAAAATAAACTCAAAGATGTATATGGTCAATACAAAAACACATAATGTAATTTATATTTATATATATATATATATATATATAGTATGTATATATTTTATACTTATTGTAAGACTTTATAACGTACACAGGTAAACATTCTATGCATAGTATTCATTAAACCTAAAAAAATTATTGCATGACTCAGAGCGTGCAATTTTAAACAACTTTTCAATTTACTTATATAATCAAATTTGCTTCATTCTCTTGGTATCCTTTGTTGAAGGAGCAGTAATGCGCTACTGTGAGCTAACAGAACATAGCTGATGATCCCAAGACAAGAGGCATATATGTGAAGCCACCAATCAGCATCTATCCCCCAGTAGTTCATTGCTGCTCCTAAGCTTACCTATGTATGCTTTTTAACAAAGGATATGATGAGAATGAAGCATATAGTAGAGGTAAATTAGAAAGTTGTTTAAAATTGCATGCTGTGCCTGAAGCATTAAACTTTAACTATTTATTTACTGACCCTTTGGGGTGTCGTTCAAACCACCTTAGATGAAAAGTGAACACTAAAAACTCAGAAGACAAAGTCAGTCTGTTGATTGTGAAAATAATTTCTTTTTAGCCATTTTTAGAAAACTAACAGTGTATTCTTATTACAGTTTCATACAAGCAGTCTTGGTTATATTATCAGTACTCTGCTACATGTTCGGTGTGAAGGAATATCTGGCATTTCTGGTGTTATCTATGGCACTTGGCTGGGCAAACATGCTCTATTACACAAGAGGGTTCCAGTCACTGGGCATCTACAGTGTGATGATCCAAAAGGTAATTGTTAATATTAACTCTAAATATATGATCAATCACATTGCCTTAGATATTGCTTATTTAAAGGGACATGAACCCTCACATTTCTTTCACGATTGAGATAGAGTGCAACATTTAAAAAAAAACTTCCAGTTTACTTATATCAAATTTACATTGTTCACTTAGTATCCTTTGTTGAGCAGGTAGGTAGGAGTAGGAGCGTGCATGTGAGTGGAGCAATATATGGCAGCAGTTTTAGAACTATGTTATACATTTTCTAGAACAGTAGGTATCAGCAGTGTTATCTCCAGAAATGTGCACTCTACCTATCTAAATATATCTTCAACAAAGAATACCATGAGAATTAAGTGAATATCATTATAGATGTAAATGGAAAACGTTTTTATAGGGACATGAAACACAAAATGTTTATTTCATGATTCAGATAAAGCATGCAGTTTTAAGCAACTTTCCAATTTGCTTTTATTATCAAAGTTGCTTCATTCTCTTAATATCCTTTATTGGCAGAGCAGGAATGCACTACTGGGAGATCCCAATGGGGCATTGCTGCTCCTGAGCCTACCTCAATATGTTTTTCAGCACAGGATACCAAGAGACCAAGCAAATTAAATAATAGAAGTAAAATAGAAAGTTGTTTAAAATCGCATGCTCTACATATATCACAAATGAAACCGTTTAGGTTTCATGTCCCTTTAAACATATGCACTATAAACATGTATATTCTTGTGTGGCAAGTTTCTGTGAAGAACTACATGACGCTTATGCGTGAGGATTGACACTTGCGTACAACAAAATAACACTTTTATGGAAATCTTAAATAACTTTGCTAAGCCTTTATTTTTTACCATTACTATGCTTTGTTCCAGGTCATATTAAATGATGTTTTGAAGTTCCTGTTTGTCTACATTCTGTTCCTGTTTGGATTTGGCGTAGGTAAATACAAATATTTATTTTCAATTGTACGTGAGCTGATTGCAACAAACCATAACAAAGATTTTAAAAAAATATGACCACAGGTTTGTAATGTAATTACATATTTAGTGCAATAATGTCTGCATACTCAACTGAACATTAGCAGAGAGAAGGTGAGGGAGGGAGAGGGCAAGAGGGAGATAATATTTCTAACAATTATTCTTTAACACTTAAAGGGATAGTAAATCCTAGCGTTTAAAAAATGCTAGGATTTAACAGCACTAAAAATAAATGCAACCTTGATTCATCAGTTTTAAAAAACTTTGTGAAAGTTACCTTTATTGCACTGCAGATTTCCACTTCTTAGCCAATAGCTGTGCTAGCATACATCACAGTGCCATATGGCTTGCACGGCTATTGGCTAAGAGGTCAAAATCTGTGGCGCAATAAAGGTAACTTTCACACAGCTCCATATAGCGAGCAAAGCTATTGGCTAAGTGGTGGAAACTTCACCTCATTGTAAAAACTGAGCTGTGCCGTGGGTGACCGGTGGTGCTTAGGTTAGTGCCAAAGCTGCGGCAAAATAGAGAAAACTTTCACACAGTTTTTAAAAAAAATGATGAATAAAGGTCACCTTTATTTGTAGTGCTGGTAAATCCTAGCATTTTTGAAACTCTATGATTTACCATCACTTTAAATGTTAATTTAAAATACAACTCTTATTGCCTTCTTTAAACTAATTTTTTCTTCCTTTTTTAACAGCACTGGCATCATTAATTGAACAGTGTGCAGATGGAGATGAGTGCAGTGCCTATAAAAGTTTCAGTGCAGCTATTGTGGAATTATTTAAACTCACCATTGGTCTAGGAGACCTGGAGATCCAGCACGATTCAAAATATCCCGTCCTATTCCTGCTGCTGCTAATAACATATGTTATACTGACATTTGTTCTTCTTCTCAACATGTTAATTGCATTAATGGGAGAAACGGTGGAAAAAGTTTCAAAGGAGAGTGAACACATTTGGAGGTTGCAGGTGTGTATACCCAATATTTTGCTTTAGAGGCTGCCAGCCCAGATTATGGGGCATATCTATCAAGCTTCGTATGGAGTTTGAGGGCCCGTGTTTCTGGCGAGCCTTCATGCTCGCCAGAAACACCATTCTAAAGACCGCTGCTCCATAACCTGTCAGCCTGAGGAGGCGGACAGACATCACCGCAATTCAACCCGATTGAATACGATCGGGTTGATTGACACCCCCTGCTAGCGGCGGCGTTGCACCAGCAGTTCTCAAGAGCTGCTGGTGCCATGCTGAATGCGGAGAGCGTATTGCTCTCCGCATTCAGCGATGTCTGTCGGACATGATCCGCTGATCGGATCATGTCGGACAGACATATAATAAATAGGCCCCTATATCTAGATATGCTGAGATAGTTCTCTTTTACAATCTGTTAGGCAAGTTGGATAATGTCATTATGGCACCATTAAAATCATAGATGCTGCAACATACACTAACATTTAGGTGTAAGGGTAGCATTTACCCCTTAACCTCCACATAGAAATATGTTGCAGTTGTCTTTCATTCAACAGGTTAACCCCTTTGTGCTGGCACTAAAGTGTTAACACTGGAACGATCACATGATTTCAAGGCTGGGATCGGATCATGGGGCACTGCCTACGCTGCTAGGCTCGTCCCCCAGTCTGATTCTTGCATAAAAGGGGGAGGCTGCAGGATGCCATATAAGATAGGATGCTCCGTGCCATCCTAACAGCGCTGGGATTTAATAACCTAACGGCGTGAAGGGGTTAAAGGGACATTATACTCTAAAATGTATTGATTTGTTTGTTAGAACATATGAGTAGCAAATGGTTTCTCTGTAGAAAAGCAGATTTGCCATCTGTGACAACTCTACTGAGACACCAAGCACTTCTCAACATCACTATTTGTTGTTTTTTTGTAAATCTTTACCCATTTTGGGAAAATAAAAAACTTCATGAAGTCAAAAGTTGCCAGCCTACTATGGGTACCTTTTTTAAATTCTCCAAGCCCCACAGTTTTCTACATAGGTGCAGATTGTAGAAGACGCCCAGGCACCCTCTCTAGCCATAGGCACGTTTCATTTTAAGGAGAAATAAGTCCTTCTGTACTTAAAGGGACATTAAACACAAACTTTTTCTTTTGCGATTCAGACAGAGCCAACAAATTTAAAAACATTTGGATTTATTGCTATTTTCAAATTTGCTTTGTTCCCATGATATTCTGTGTTGAAGAGATACCTAGGTAGGCATCTGGAGCACTGCATGGCAGGATATAGTGCTGCCATCTAGTGCTCTTGCAAATGGATAACATTCTTACAAAACTCCTAACATATAGTGATCCAGAAATGGGCCGGCTCCTAAGCTTACGTCACTGATTTTCAACAAAAGATACAAAGAGAGCAAAGGAAAATTGATAATAGAAGTAAATTATAAAGTTGTTTAAAATAACACGCTCTATCTGAATCATGAACATAAAACTTTGGGTTTCATATCCCTTTAAATATCTGGTATTTCAAGGCCACTTACACTGCTGGCCAGATGACATTTGACAGGCCTAATGCATGGGCTTGAGACTGTTGACAGTCACTGCATCTCATGTTCACACCTACTAACCTGGGCATGATTAAAGGGACATGAAACCCAGAATTTTCCAACTGTCCAATTTACTATTGTCTCATTTGCTACATTCTCTTGGTATCATTTGCTCAATAAACAGCAATGCACATTGTTGAGTCAATAACATGAGGCATATAAGCACCGCCACCAATCAGCAGTTCTTGAGCCTACCTAGGTATCAAAGGAACAAAACAAATTAGATAATAGAAGTAAATTGGAAACGTGTTTAAAATTGAATGCTCCCTCTGAATCATGAAAGAAAAAAAAATTGGGTTCTATATCCCTTTAAGATACTGCTTCATACTCAATGCTGAGGTAATCTTCAATAGGTTTATCATTTGATTGTGTATTACAATTATTTGGGCAAAATTGCCTTTGAAGAGGCATGAAACACAATTTTTTTTATTTCATGATTCAGATAAGAGTATGCCATTTTAAATAACTTTCCAAAGTATTTGTAGTATCTCATTTGTTTCATTCTCTTTGTATCCTTTGTAGAAATGTATACCCAAGTAGGCTCAGAAGCTGCTGATATATGCCTCTTGTCATGGGCTTGGATACCATGAGAATGAGGCAAATTATTTAATATAAGTAAACTAGAAAGTTGTTTAAAATTGTATGATCTACCTGAATCATGTCCCTTTAACAAAACACTTCTGACACATTTACCTCATGTTTGATGTGCTTTTACTAAGCATCTGCAAATTATTTTTTATGAGGTTGGCATTGGCAATATGTCATTTCCAAGACTCTGAGAATCTGAGGTGTAACATTAATTATTTTGTAAGAAACTGCTTTGAAATTAATCATATACATTTTGGGCTTTACATAGGCATTACTAATGCAAATAAATTGTAATTATTATGTCTCAATAACCAGAGAGCCAGGACAATTATGGAGTTTGAAAAAAGCTTGCCAACATGGCTGAAGGGTAAATTTCAGCTTGGAGAACAATGCACTGTTTCTAAATGTGACAACAGAACATGTTTAAGGTAAAATCTGAAGCAAAAAATATAACTATTTAGACAAAATGATTCAATATTCTGCAATTTACAGAATATTACTAATTTGTGTGGCCATTTTGTGTTTACCAGGATCAATGAAGTGAAGTGGACAGAATGGCACAACCATGTTACCTGCATAAATGAAGAAATGCCACCTGGTAAGGAATTAACACCTGTGTAGTCATAAACTTGTGATCTATACACTGAGAATCAACATTCTGTACCCTGAAGTTCTGATGGACATGTTTAGAGGGGAATAAAAATAAGTTTAACCATTTAATATAAATATTGTCAAGACATAATTGTTTTCTTTACCTTTAATACAAGTTAGGGTTTTCTTCTTTTAACCGGGGTGTGTGTGTGTGGGGGGGGGGGGGGGGGGGGGGCTTTTACCACTGCCTGCATAATTTTGCACTAATCTATCTTGTGTTCTTCAGTGAATAACTCTAGTATTAGCTCTGATTGGCTGCAAATAAATATGGTCCTAAAGCTAATATTGGAGCATGCATTTTAGGGGAGTATAAAGTACCACATAAACTGGTGATAACATTTTATAGGCAGAGAAGCTAAACATTTGTTAGGGGTATAAATTACTGCCACCCTTTAATGAGTAAAAAAATGCTATTAAATTCTTTTTTTTTTCTTTAATCACTTTTATGCTACCCTTTTCCCCAAAAAGTATATACAATTCTGTGCCGTTTAGGCAAAGTGCTTTAACTCTTAAAATAATTTGGATTAGATAACAATGATCAAAAAACTATGCACCTTTGTACAAAAATCTGTTAAAATGCTAGAAATCTGATATAGTGTGTGTAGAAGGGGCTGAATTGCTTAGTGCTACATATCATGCATAGATTTTTATATAACTTTTAGGGGCATTAAGCACATAAAAATATGAAGATTTAATAGATTTCATTACACGGAATATAAACATTTTAAATGGATGCTAAACTAGATATAAAACCTAAAACAGATGATAAATCCCAATATACACACAAGTAGCTTTAACCAATTGTTTATTTGTAGCGTTGTGTCAGATATTCAAAGCTCTTTGTATCAAACTGTTATTTCAGGACAAAATATGTGTTTGTAAAGTAGCATTATATTTTTTTATTGACCAATGTGTACATACTTATAGTTACATAATTATCTTTATCTCTCTCTCTCTCTAACTTAATTTTTTTTTTTTTTTCTTAAGGAGCCAATAATGGCTATATTACCTCTGAAGATGAACTTGACAGCTTTGAAAATGATCAAGACGTTACAATCAACTTTCCTGAGCCAAATGCTAGATTTCATAATATCAGCAATTGTACTGTAGTAGAATCAACTGTTTAGTTTTATTATTTATACTAGTGAGTATTGTCTGTTAGGCACATTTGTAACATAATGCACAAACCAGACTTAGACAAAAGCCAAAGTGTTAAAAGTCTATTATGACCTTAAACTGTGAAGAAATAGGTTAATGTAATTTAATATTGTTCAATTTATAGTTGAAAATGTGAATAGTGATGGTGCTTAGTTCTGCTGCTAATGCTGGTACATTTCTGAAATGAATCAGATTGAAAGAAATTCCTAAATTAATCTAACAACAAAGCCCTAGTTTACATTGAGTTAGTACAATTTTGGAAACTGGTGATACAAATATTTGTCTCCATTAAAGTCTAGAGAGATTTTGCTAAGTTTCATTAATATACTCCATATCTTCTGCCCTGACCTTCATAATTATAATCTATCTTTATAAACAAGGACATAGGCTTGATAGAAGTTTAAAAAAAAATGCAAATAAAAGAGCACTATTTAAATATTAAAAATTATTTTTAAAAAAATGCTTAAAGAAATTTGGATTTTAACAAAAATCTACTACTTTTAA